>NC_082665.1:56684772-56987803 GCF_025265405.1 Mesoplodon densirostris
TCAACTTGGCTAAGCTATGTTGTCCAATTGTTTGGTCAACTCGATGTTGCTGTGAAAGTACTTGTGGATACAATTAACATTTATAATCAGCTAACTGTAAGTAAAGCAGATACCCTCTATAATGTGGGTCAGCCTCATCCAATCAGTTGCAGGCCTTAAAGGCAAAGACTGAGGTTTCCCAAAGAAACAGCAATTTTCTGCCTCAAGACTGCAACACAGAAACCCTGCTTGAGTTTCCAGGCTGCTGGCCTGCCTGAAGATTTAGAACTCAAGACTGCAACGTCAACTCTGACCTGGATTTCCAACCTGCCAGCTGCCCTACAGCTTCCACACCTGCCAGCCCGCACAATCATGGGAGCCAGCTCCTTAAAATAATCCCCCCTCTTCCTCCCTCTCTACTATATGTATATCCATAGATAGACTGACAGAGAGAGAGAGAGAGGAAGGGGCAGGGAGAGATATCTATTTATCTACTATTGGTTCTGTTTCTCTGAAGAACCCCTCCAAGCTCATCTCTTGTCATCCCCTCCCCTGCCCATACTGCACTCTTCCACTTCCACACAAATAATCACCTGGGACTAATCTTGAACATCTCAAACATTTCTTCAACACCATCAGGGTGTCCTGTGTTCTCTCCAGATTCAAGCGACTATACATTCTTCTCCTTCATCCTTTCCATCCTTGATTCTCCAGGTTAAGGCCTATTTTCCCTTTAGGTCTCTAGTTCATACATGATTTCTTCTAGCAAGCCTTCCTAATCCTTCCACGTGATCAGGTGCCCATAATGAATGTTTCCTTTCTAATCTGTGTTTCCCACTTTTCAAAGTATATTCAAATACCTGTTCATGCATCTATTTCTCTTTCAGACTAGTGGTTCTTCCATTTTTTGGGACTCAGTTGCCTCAGAGATGTGATGAAAGCTCAACGGCCTTCTACCCATAAAAGTGAAGCTGCACACAGTATTTTCCACAGATCCCTTTACTAGGATGCCAATTCCTTAAAAGCAGGCACTGTGTGTACTCAGCACTTAGCCCAGTGCCCGCCACTTGGTAAGCACTAAAAAAATGGACTGAATGCATATCCATGTTTACTAGAATAATATACACAGAAAGATAAAACATCCATGGCTAAACATATTCAGTTTGAATTTTATAGCCCTCAAGTTACTTGAAGAAAACTTAAGACTGGAAAGTAATTCACACGCCTCAGTAAATTATTTAAAAACTAGTCCAATGCTTAGATTAATTATGTACCCCCATATCAATTCTATCTATTGGTGCATAAGCCCTGGCCTTAGTTTATTTATTATTTTATTTTTTGAAGAAAAATCAGTTTGCTAGGTTGATAGCCATATTGTGGTTTGCTGCAACAAAAAGCTGATAGCCATATTGTGGTTTGCTGCAATAACACATATTACCTAAATAAAGAAAGAAGTGCCCCTTTCAAATCAAATTGCAAAGATTCTTTTTTATTTTTTGTGACAATGCCAAGTGCTAAAGAAAGTGGGGTGAAGTGAATACTGCCATGGCCTGATGTCTTGCACAAACCCAAAAGAACATAATGTGTGAATTCTGATCACATTTGTTGTACTTTCTGTGATTCCAGATAATTCTTCTCAACCCTTCGACCCTTCAATAATATGTGTGCTCTGAATGAAATTCAGCTTGAATCTTTTCTCCTTCCTCCACTGCTAGGACCACTGCCTTCGTTCAAATCCTCATATAATCTTGTGTGGATCATCCATAGCCCCATTCCCTGCTATCATTCTTTCACACTTCTACAGACCATCTACAAACCATCCTGTATGCTCTTGCTAGAGTATCTTTCTTTAAAAAGAAAAGAGCACATTTCTATTGAATAATTTGCCAACTGACATTGCTCAAAACTCTTGAATGGTCCACTGGCTACAGAAAAACAAACAAACAAAAAATCTTAGTATGGTATTCAAGGCGCTCATCCGTTTGGCTCTAACACTTAGCCCTAGTCAACCAAGCCCCATCATTGTCTCCTGGATGCTTTTTCTCCAAATATATACATGGCTCACTGCCTCATGTCATTTAGGTCTTTGCTGGTATATCACCTATTTAGAGCAACTTTCCATGAGCACCACGTGAAAAATAGTACATCTTTCCCATTACTCTCTGTTCTCTTATCCCACTATGTTTTTTTTTTTTAGCACTTATCGTGACCTGGTATATTTATTTGTTCACTTCTTTATTGTCTATCTTTCCTCATTAGAATGCATGTTCCATGAGAGCACAGGCTTAATCAAACACTTTATTCATTGCTCTATCCCCAGCACCTAGAAAAAGTGCTTGGCTCATTCATAATAGATACCCAGTAAACTGCTATTGAATAAATGAATGAGTCTCTGAACTAGTCTACCTCCATTCTTTTTTTCATAATAATTCCTCAGACAGGAATATTCTTTTCTTCCTACACTACCTGACACAAATCACATCCATATTTCAAGCCCTGGCTCTTTAATATGGGGTGTTCTTTCTCCGTGTTCCCACCATGCTTTGAGTCTCTCCTAGGCAAGAGATGTTTATTCTCTTTTACTCTTATATAATTGGATATATAGGGAAAGACCACCTTTTCTCCACAACTGGCATTTCCTTCTATGCAGAATGGAGTTCAATCAGCAGTACTAAAGGGGCCCTTCTCTGTACCTTGACCATTTTTTCCCTGAGCAGTGAGCTCACTCATCTGACTAGTAATTTGGGGAAAAGTAACTTAAGAAGGTTCTGCTCAGATCTCTCCTGTTCCCTCTGAGAGCGAGCTGCCTGCAGAGAACGTGACTCCACTAGGTGGGCGAGTGCCCGATGCTCTCCCACACTAAGCTCCACAGTCCAACCTAGCATTTATCAGCAATGAAGACTGACTCTTATTTGATTTCTCAAACTTCTCAGAACCTGGGAGTAGAAAGGGAAGAAGAGTGTCATTTATTATGTTTCTTCAAATCTCTCAAGATGTCCATGTCTCTCCTCCTCGTGAACCAGAAGCACCCACCTAGCACAAAATCTTAAAACACTTAGAAAACTGAATTGAACTGAGTTGCTTTTTAAATAATGATAAAGACTTTATATCATGGAACACATTCTCTGGCCTGTGACCAACAGCCAATATTTACAGGAGAGCTGATAGAATCTGGGTTGGGGATCACCATAGGTGTTTCTCCAGGTAGTGTTAACTATAGGACTGGATCACAAAACCTAACTTCCTCTGCATCATATTCAGTGAAATGAACTAATAAGTGCAATAAATACTTGGTGACTGGAAATGAAGTCAGTAAAGAAAACATGCTTGGTTTGAATTTCATAGCCTTCAAACATTCATACTGCACATTCACTTACACACTTTAAAACTGTGATATGTTGGGAATGATGTATACTTAATTATGAATAACCATTAAGTTAATATGCATTTTAAAATAAAACTGTTTTCTCGTGGCAGACAAACTGACTGCTCCAAATCACTCTGATGCTTTCACAAAACCCTGGAAGATCTAATTTTGTAAATGAGCCCTCTAACAAGTGTACAATTTCACTCAAAGAGTATATTGTTCTCAACCTGGCTCCCCACAGGGTCATTGAACTCACAAATCACTCAGATTACATTAAAAATCTATAGAATGTGGTTTGATTTTCATGAAATAAAAGAAAATCTAAATAACTACAGGCTTTTCCATTAGAAGAAAAAAGGAGAAAGCAAATCTGCTCACCTGAAAACACATCAAGTCTTGCAGCCCCTGCATCTCTGAAAACAATATAAAAATATTGCTTCAGTATGAAATTGTATTTTTAAAAATTACATTAATCTGAATTGCTCATGTGACATATGATCTACTGTCAGATAGCAAATAATGGAGAAATCTGCTTAAATTGCTTTAAAAACACTTACTAATATGTTTCACCCTGCATTTGTAGACTAAGACCTATGATCACTCGTAATTTGAGAATGTCACAAAGCCTGAAACTCAGAAATTTAAAAGAAGAGATGGAATTTCATGGTAGTTACACAAGAAGCTAAAGAAAATGGATATGAACATTAAAAAAAAATGGTTGGAGAATAATCCAGAAGTCATATGAAGACCTTCATGACATATTTTAGTACAAAAAGAAAAAGGAAATTACTAAGTACTGTGTACCATATAATCACATTTTTAAAGAACATATATGATATTCATGTGCATATCTGTAAGGAAAGAAATCAAATGTTAACAGTGGTTTTCTCTAGGTCAGAGGTTGACAATCCATGGTCTATGGGACCACCAACTGTTTTTGTGAATAAAGTTACTGGAACACAACCATGACCATTTATTTACATATTGTCATTTACCTATTGCCTATAGTCTGCCTTCACACTACAATAGTAGAGTTGGGTAGTTTCAACAGAGAACACATGGCCTACAAAGGTGAAAATATTTAATATTTGGTCTTGCACAGAGAAGTATGCTGGACCGCCCCCCAACAAATGATGAGGTTACTGGTGCCTTTTCTTTTTTTCTTAGTTTTCTACAATTCACAGATATTATTTATGTATTTTCTTAAATTACTTTTTAAAGTAGAAACTTTAAAAGGAAAGGAGAAAGAGCCAGAAGATCCTGGTTTCCACATGAAGGCTATGAGAGAAAGGAGAAAGACAATGAGGGCTTAGCTGATGAGGAAGTGGGTATGTTGAAGGAAGGAAGAGTCTAGAAGGAAGCTCAGACTAATAACAACCAGTGGGACTCTGATGGGAAAATCTGAGTGTCTCCCAAAATTTCCATCAGTCCTGACCCAAAATTACCCCAGATAAATTGGACTAGGTACAATGTACTTGTTCTACAAAGTTGGTCCCTTAGCTCCTTTCTCTAGCCAACTGCTGCTTCTAAGTGCCTCCTCTACAGAAATTCTGGGGTTACCACTGTCATTTCTTGGGCATTATCCATGTGACAAATAAATCTTAAACCTTCCCTTCTAATCCTTACCACAGACCCATGACACACAGGTATCATTATCTCCATTGTATAATTACACGTTATACAAAGTACCATGTATACAATAATTGCTCGATAAATGCCACTGTACTAAAAGGTTTTTTTCATAGAAACAGTCTCTTCATAGAAAAATTCCATGGGATGAGACAAAGAACACTCATTCACCTTTACAGCATATTAAGACATTTCATAATAAGCTTTGTACTTGAGCCCAGGTACTTTCTCTCTGAACATCTGTTGTATCAGGAAGAGTCCCCTAACAATTCCTTCCTATCCCGTCACATTTTTTCCTCCTCTTTCCACAACATTGTTTTAATACCTTCCAGTTCTAATTTTGACAACTACAGGAAATCATCAAAATCTTGAATACAATGATATAAAATAACGTCTTAGAGTAACACAGGGACTTTATGAAGACCTCTGTAAGACCAACCGAGCATCTTGCGTAAGTCTGTTAAATAGCTTCATTTGCTGTCAATTACTAGCATCTAAGCAGTGGTGACAAACTTCAGTGTCCCCTGAAGACAGAGGAGCCAAAGAGTTCAGGCTGGCCATGAGGAACACTGGGAATGGCAAAGCTGAAAACACAGGCTGGTCCCAAGAGTGCACCTGCTACACACCTGATCCCACTGAGGAAGGCAGCCTCAAGGTTGGTACGTATAATCTTTAAAAAAACAAAAAAAAGCATGGGATCCAGATTCTTGTATGTGGCACCTCATGGCACCTCTCAAACTTTACAAACAATTCCTTCTTTTCTTTTTTAGTCTTTATAAGTACTGTGCAAACTTTCAGTATGAGTCAAATAAACATGAGACAGGCTGGACTTGTTCGGGGGCTGCCAGTTTACAAATGCTGCTTGAAGAATTGCTTGATTGATCACATTTCCCTCACTCCCTTGGGTCTGCAGTCAATCTTTCTTTGCTAATCACCCTCTCTACTCCATAAACCGTTCCCACTGTTCTATTTCTTCTACATTCTGATTTTACTTGCCCTCCTTTGTTGAAATGAATGAATGAAACAACTTTATAGGAGAAAAGACAGTAGGCAAAAGAGACAAATGTGTTCTTTCACAGTTACAGAGGTTAAGTTGCTGGAAATGGACACTGAGTAGGACAGCGGACTAATGGATACAGGAGGAGCCTTGCTTCAAAGCTCTGTTTGCAGAAGCAAACAGTAGAAACCCTGAATTCCTGCAGAGACTAACCATGAACATTCATGTGTAGTAGCCCCATCTCTGTTAGCTCCACCTAAGTTGCATTCACAGCTCTTCTGACCAAGCAAATTTCTTTTTCTCCTCTTCCCTCCCTTTCTGTGATGACTGTGATTCCATTAGTCCTGCAGAGTTTCATATAAAGAGGAGCTAGGGACTTTTTACTTAGCATTGAGCATGGCTGTGCAGGAAGTTCTAGATGGCTGGTTAAATGACTACACCCTGTGGTCACACTCAGTCACCTCCCTTCAAAGGCCAGAAACGAGGGGAAAATGCAAAACATTGTAATACAGTCATCGATCAATCAGTGGCAGGGAATTTAGATCTCCCCACTGAGATCCCTTATCTAACAACCGCATACTACTCCCTGGGTGGACTTTGCTTTCTGCAGAAAAGGTGACAAAATCTTCTGTTACAGGCAAATACAAATATAAAACAATCAAATGCCATATTCAGTGAGCTGAAAAACTGACTCCTTCACAAACACACTATTGAGCAGGTCTTAAATTGTTAAAGAGATTTCCTTAAACATCAATACCTTTGTCAGAGACAGTAAAATGGGGCAAGGGAGTTCTGTAGCCAGACAGCCTGAATTTGAATTCTAGCTCTGCCAAATATTAACTGTATGTCCTTGAATAGGTCATCTAACCTCTCTGTGCATCCATTTCTACATCTGGGGAATTCAAATAATGATTCCCAGGTCCAAGTGTTGTTGTCAAGAATAATGAGTTAATACCTGTACATGAAGAGCTTAGAACAAGATCTGATACACAGCAGGGCATCAACAACACTTAGCTCTTTTCTCCTTAACTACGCAATTCACTTTGATGCAGACTTCAGTAAATGCCCAAACCTAAATCTAAATTCTCAATACATAGTATATATTGATACATAACTCAAATAAAATCCAAATGAATATCTGTTATTACATGGTTATAAACACAAAAACAGATGTCCAGATGAATGGATAAAGAAGATGTGGCACATATATACAATGGAATATTACTCAGCAATAAAAAGAAATGAAACTGAGTTATTTGTAGTGAGATGGATGGATCTAGAGTCTGTCATACAGAGTGAATTAAGTCAGAAAGAGAAAAACAAATACCGAATGCTAACACATATATATGGAATCTAAGAAGAAAAAAAAAGGTCATGAAGAACCTAGGGGCATGACGGGAATAAAGACACAGACCTACTAGAGAATGGACTTGAGGATATGGGGAGGGGGAAGGATAAGCTGTGACAAAGTGAGAGAGTGGCATGGACATATGTACACTACCAAACGTAAAATAGATAGCTAGTAGGAAGCAGCTACATAGCATAGGGAGATCAGCTCGGTGCTTTGTGACCACCTAGAGGGGTGGGAGGGAGGGAGACGCAAGAGGGAAGAGATATGGGGATATATATATATATGTATAACTGATTCACTTTGTTATAAAGCAGAAACTAACACACCATTGTAAAGCAATTATACTCCAATAAAGATGTAAAAAAAAAAACAGATGTCCAATTTACCTGCACTTCAAGTATGATCATAAATACAAACTGAATAAAGATGAATAATTCCTCCTTTCATCTGTTCTTTTTCCTATAATACCTTGATTTTATAGGAAATCAAGTCACAAAGCATTCCAAGTGGGGAAATGACAACGTATTTTCATCTCTTAATATGACTAGACTTTATTAATGTCATAAAATTCCTTTGTCCCTTTGAATAACCTTTGTTTACACATAAGCCTTACCTTGCATTGTCCAGCAATTCAGCTAGTGCTCCAAAAAGGAAACTGTGAGTGGTGCTGATGAAGAGATAGAGGGAAAACCAAAGTTAAACCAACTCTGTAATCAATGTAAAAGGTTCAAGACATGTTCAGACAATGTTTTCCAGTTCTAGGCAGATAATCAATTATGGAGTTATTCTAGAAACTACTTTCTCAGCGTGGTCAAGGTTCTGAAGTACATGACAAAGCCAGGGCTAAGAACACTATTGCCAAAATATCCTGTCTACTCCTAATAAAGACTTCAAGGACCTGACTTACTTAAAGCAAATTTTGACATTTTAAAATTGCTTGATAAGCATTTACTCAAGTTTTTTTAGAGAATGTTTCATTAAAGCTGTATTATTTAAGGCCAAATTACTTCTGAAAAACCTTTATCAGAATCCAGGCTCACTGAAAGACCTTAAGACTCCATCTGCAGACACAGGCACTGGCAGGGGACCCTGTTTGCACCACTAACCTACACTTTTCTGTGCAATCTTTTCACCTTGGACAACGCTGATCCTTAAATAATCTCACAGATTACCAGTGGTCACTCTCCCCTGTATCCCTCTTGCCAAGTCCTGGGCAATAGAACACACTAGATAGCCATCCTTATTTATACTTTGAAGGCTGAATGTTCCTCTGGGGTGATATCAAGCCATCTTCAGGGTCCCACACTTGCTTTTCATTTGTTGTTGTAGATATGTCAATCAGCAACCTTATCGCAGCATTAAGGTAAGATTCAGTAGGCAATTTTCTTTTTATATTTAGTAAACAGGTAGCAGAAGCAAGAGAGACACATTTATCAAAAAACATCTGCTCACAAAGCATCGCCAGAGAACCTAGTGCTCCTTCAATTCCTACACCTGCGTATCAGTCCTCTCCAGCAGGGGGACACACGCCAACGCCTCCAACTCCAGCACCGAGAACCATGCCGCCTCCTAAGCCCCAGCCCCCAGCCCGGCCTCCACCTCCTGTGCTTCCAGCAAATCGAACTCCTCCTGCTACTGCTCCAGCTCCAGCTCCAGCTCCAGCGAGCACTGGGACCACTGCACCAGCTCCATCACAAACTCCTGGTTCAGCTCCCCCTCTGCAGGCCCAGGGGCCCCCAGACCCCACCTATCCAGGGTATCCCGGGTATTGCCAGATGCCCATGCCCATGGGCTATAATCCTTACGCGTACGGCCAGTATAATATGCCATATCCGCCAGTGTATCACCAGAGCCCTGGACAGGCTCCGTACCCAGGACCCTAGCAGCCTTCATACCCCTTCCCTCAGCCCCCACAGCAGCCTTACTATCCACAGCAGTAGTGTGTCAGCTCAGAAGCTCAGCTGGTTCAGCTCAGAGGGAAAGAAATACCAACCCTGCAATAAGTGTACTAAACCCTACGCTCTGGTTAATATAACGTACTCTGATGTACTGAGTGCAGTGTGTAATTTCTGTCTGCGGCTAGAAGCTGTGCCCCAGTTCCACATTTGATTGCACATGGGCCATTTGCTGCTGTTGCAGTATAAAGACTAAGTGTAATAGGATTTGAAATAAATTACATTACAGTTCATAAAAGTTGAAAATGAGAAATTAAACCCACAAGTGAAACGTTTGAAATTATTATACTTAGTTCTACATAAGACATTATTGGAACATCAGAGGCTTACCATGATGATTTTAGTACTGATACTCAAGAAAACTAAGTTCTCTTTCTCTTTTGGTTTATTGATTTGGTTTAATTTTCATTATGCTATTTTGCATAATCAAAACATTGTAAATCTTATATTTTAAAAATAAATTCCTTAAGAACAAAAAAAAAAAAAAAATCTGCTCATTTGTACAGGAGGAAGGATAATCTGCAATGTCTCAGTGACTCCAAATACCTCAGGCCACAGGATGATATGTTAGCTAAAAATTTATTTGAAAAAAATACATATATCTACTTTTGGAATTTTAAGCTATAAACACATGCTGATGAGGGGTCTCTTGACTCCAGTCAGCTTTCAAATTTGTCATCAGAATAAACCTACTATGCTTCTAATGAAGAGACAAGTTTGTGAACCACTATCCTAATTGCTTAGTACACCATTCATTTGACTCTTAATTATACCCTACAGTAGAACTAACTCCTTTAATGGCAGACATCAGATGTCTCTGATTTCTGAGCTTAGCTGCTCTTATAAAATAGTTGCCTTTTAGTAAATATGCACTGTTCGTGAAAAAAAGCATAAACCTACTAAATGCAATTATTGCAAAAAGGTGTCCTTCACTCAAAAGAAAGTTAGTACTTAAAAATCTAAAACAGAGCAAAAGAAAAGTGTCGGTGACATGCTTTACAAAAGCAGCACTTCAAACCACAAGCCTTTCTAAACAATCCTTCAGGAAAGTAACTGCAATCATTCTGATCCCCCCGCCAAAAATGCCATATAAGCTTCTGTACCATTTCACTCGAGATTTTTACTGACTGCCTGCTATGTGCCAACGTGGGCAGACATGTTCTTTACACTTTGCAGGTTCAAGTTAGTGGGGGATATGAAAAATACACAAGTAAACAAACATATAAAGATGATAACACAGATAATGATTAAATGCTACTAAGAAAGAGGTATGGGGAAGAGTAACTGGTGAGGAAGGGAGAGCCTTTCTTCACAGAAGACATGAGCTGAACCCTGAAAGATGAGAGCTCAGTCCCTTGCAGAACTGGAGTGAAAATGCTCCAGCAAGAGCAGGAGGTGCAAAGACCTTGAAGCAGAAAAGAGCCAAGCAGGCCAGTCTGCTCTGGCTATGGTAAAACGGGGAGATCACATCAAGATATGGGATGGCCAGATCGTGCGGTGCTTCCTACTCCATGGTTAGGAGCTCATACTTGGTCCCATGAAACTGGAAACCACTGTCATGTTTTAAGAAAAGTGACACACCTTGGGGCTCCCCTGGTGACCCAGTGGTTAAGAATCCGCCTGCCAACGCAAGGGACACGGGTTTGAGCCCTGGTCCGAGAAGATCCCACATGCCACGGAGCAACTAGGTCCGTGAGCCACAACGACTGAGCCTGCACTCTAGAGCCCATGAGCCACAACTACTGAAGCCCACATGCCACAACTACTGAAGCCCGCGCGCCTAGAGCCCATGCTCCGCAACAAGAG
Source organism: Mesoplodon densirostris (assembly GCF_025265405.1). Lineage (NCBI taxonomy): Eukaryota > Metazoa > Chordata > Mammalia > Artiodactyla > Ziphiidae > Mesoplodon > Mesoplodon densirostris. Next base: position 56,695,857 of record NC_082665.1, read on the forward strand.
AAGCCACCGCAATGAGAAGCCTGCACACCACAACGAAGAGTAGCCCCAGCTCACCGCAACTAGAGAAAGCCCGCGCGCAGTAACGAAGACCCAACACAGCCCAAAATAAAAATAAATAAATAAATAATATTAAAAAGAAGAGTGACCCATCTGGTTTAAGTTTTTAAAAGCTCACTCTGGCAGCTTTTAGGAAAACGGATCATAGGGGAGCAAGAAGGGGAAGCAGAGAACCTAGTTTAGATAGAGGCTATGAGAAATCCAGAGGGGAGATGGCAGTAGAGATGGGGAGAAATGGATGAATTTGAGACACAGAGATGACATGAAGAGAACTTGATGATGGATTGGATGTGGGGGTGAGGCAAAGGAGGAATAAAAAAATCACTCCTGTTTTTACTAAGGCCAGTCTCAGATAAGAATTTTATCTCTGGGAGCTAAGACTACGCCAATTTGTATCTGATTTTGTTGCTGTGGCTTCACGCTGCTGTCTTTTTTGTTGTTAAGTTACCAGACCACCAACTGATAATGGGGTAGTATGGGGGGTGGGGTGGGGAGCAATAGCTATAGAAACTATGCAAAACCGAGGCTGAGGAACTTTTCTAAGATAAAATTCATAGTCTTTCCAGCACTCAGCTTATAATTTTTCAACTTGCTCAAAATTGCTATTTCTTCATTTGTCTTCTACCTCAGTTAACTTTAAATTACTTGTACCATCCTTTCCAGCTTGATATCATTCTCCATGATAACAAGATAAAACTAAATATCTGCTGAATATTACCTGTTTGTTTTATTCTGTTGTCTGTAAAAATTACACTGTTTTGGGGCTTCCCTGCTGGCACAGTGGTTGAGAGTCCGCCTGCTTATGCAGGGCACGCAGGTTTGTGCCCCAGTCCGGGAGGATCCCACATGCCGCGGAGCGGCTGGGCCCGTGGGCCATGGCCGCTGAGCCTGCGCGTCCGGAGCCTGTGCTCCGCAACGGGAGAGGCCGCAACAGTGAGAGGCCCGCGTACCGCAAAAAAAAAAAAAAAAAAAAAAATTACACTGTTTTTCCCAAGCAGCAAGGCCAGGCTTCTTTACATTTCCATTTCTGTGGTTTCAAATCTGCTGCATCCTTTCTATCAACTGGTACTTTCTGGCCTGACAGAGAAGAAACAGTGCCCTAGTAATAACTAAAATGTGAGATTCCTATCCTCATAGAGGCTACATTTTCAGAAAGACTCAGGATGCAACAGCGGCTGGAATCGATAAATACAAATTACTCTTTGGAGGGCAACTTTAACCTTTAAAATATCAGTGTGTTAGGGAGAGAAATTATTAGAGATAGGCCAGGATGGTAGAATGAGGAGATGGACAAACGTCTCCATTGTGTGGACAGGCTCCCCCGTTCCGGCTACGCCAGGGCACTCACGAGTTGGCGTGGATGAAGTCCAGATGCAGCCGGGCCCGTCGCAGAGCGGCATACTTGTCGCCCATGGCCTGGAACGCGACCCGCGCGCTCCTCGGGGACCCAGACGCTGGGCCCAGCAGCCTTTCGCCCATCTCCACGACCACGCCCACGCCCACGCCCTTGCGCGGACACCTGGCTCGGCGAGCACGCGCTCCCCCTGGTGGCCGGAGCGCGAAGCTCACCCTGCGCTGTGGGCCCGAGTGTCTGGCAAGTGAAGTCTGGTGCTGATCTTGGATCCACGTGGTGATAAGGCGTCTGGGCTAGGCTCCTCTTCCCGAATTGAGGTTTACGTAACCTTACTAAACACTCTTTTCTGTCATTCCCCAACTGGAAAATTGAGCCCAGGGCTGGGGCCAGAATTCGATCAGAAATGATCGCACACACACATACACACATAAACACACAGAATGGGAAGAATCTGGGTGGCGAGGTCGGTAAGGCAGCTGGGGACGGTAGGGAAGGAAAATGGATAGTTTCCCTTTTGTGGTTGTTACACAGCAGAGGTCAAGGCCCTTTGTGTTCTCACCCCAGCACTTACCCGTGTCCCTTGGGTTGTGTTTTCTCCAGTTGAAGGAAAGAAAGAAGAAAAGCGGTCAGCCAGAGAGAGCAAGGAAAGAAGAACCAAAGGCAATCAGAACAGAATGTGGACGCTTGTGTTCCGTGAGAACCTTTTTCACCTGTCAGCTGCCATTCAATTGTTTGATGTGCTGGCGCGATTCAAAGAATAGACATTCTGTATTGTTCCAAAAGACAGAATTGGGCAAGTGGAAGGTGGAAAGAGGGGGATTGGGGATAAATATAAGGAAGGGCTGTGTATGCCAGCTGTCCAAAAGGGGATACAAAGCACTGAGTCACCAAAACCTGAGCTGAAACAAGATTTGTCAAGGATGTGTTCTGGAAAGGTGCTGGCTGGGATGACAAATTAGTAGACCTAGTTGACCTCTAAGTGCTCAAACTCATTCATTCTAAGGCACTATGACTTGCAAATAAGGTAGTTCAATAGTACTCAGCAGATGTTTTATATGAGAGTTTTAAAATCAGAAACAAGCATCTATGGAATAAAGAAGTTGGACTAGATGTGTTTGTGATTTCCAGGCATTACATAAGCAGTGAGGCTCACAAAAAAAGAAAAACAATGTCAGTTTTGGGGTACTCATTCTACTTCCAAAGAAAGAAGTTTATCTGTTACTACATTTGTAAGACTCAATAGAGGAAGAGAGAATTTGAATGGCAACCCAAGCGCACATGGTGCTCTAATTTGAAAACCGGTAGTAAACACAAACATTTCAAGTAATTTTCCTGATTGCATTTTTGTTTTAACAGTGGCTATGATGGTGTTTTGATAGCAAAATTCTCTTTACTCAGCAACGTGAGCTATCTTTCCAATTTTTCCTTTCATAGAACTTCAATGAAAGTATGATATTCTATTTTCATTTTATGGGTAAGAAAAGCTTGACGAGCCTCTTCTGGATTTATTTTATTACCCCCAATTTCCAGCTGCTACCTCAAAGAAATTTACTTTTGGGAGGGCACCAGAGCCACTAGCCTATAATTAGTAATGGGCTGCAATACCTAATTTCTACCAGAGGGAAGGGTGTGATTATCACAGAAGCACTCCGTCTAATAATCTGAGCAGAGCCCTCGTACAGTAAGTGGGCAGTCCCAAAGCACTAGACATTTCTGGTTGGCCTGGATGACAGACACGCAGGGGGGATCTATTAGATGGTGCTGAAGAAGAGCCCTGAGATCATTGTGCACAATCCACCAAAAGCCTTTTTCCCCATTTCAACTCTGCTTTGCCAATCTGCTGTCATAAAGGCAATTCGCTTCCTCTTTAAGGTATACTTTGGGGATTGCCTGTCTCGGCCACCTCCCTCAGCCCTGCCTCAGTATTCATTTTAACATTACTTCATGATAAAAATACTAGGGGAATAACAGGGAGGAGAAATTTAAAATGAGAACATCATCTGCTCGTCTTATGGTTGATCCTGATGTTAAGAACAGTCAATTTGGGATACGAGACTCTTCAGCTCTTCCTAACCAAACATTTCAGCTTTGCAACATTCATGTACTAGTCACAAATGGCAGCTCAAATTTTTCAAACTCCACTTTCCCCCCTTCGCTTAACTAACTTTGTATGAACCAACATTTCATTACTCTACACAAACATGTTTAAACTCAAAAAAAAGTTTATAAACATAAAAAACGGACACTTGTACCTTCCAACCATGCACAATGGTGTGCCATCTCCTAAGAACTATAAGAAGTGACGTCGTCCTAAGATAATAAACACAGAAAACAAATGCTATTAAGGTGATAATGTTGAAAGAGGCCAATAACCCTCAATCGATAATAATGAAATGTCTCTGAAAGCACCTCACACCATTATTGCTCATTTTCTTGCTTTTGTGTGAAACTAGTCAGTGTGTTTTCATCTCTTCCAATCCACTCCAGGTTAGACAATGGTGGAGTTTTCATTATAGAAATTCTGTTACCCATATAATTGACCATCTTTATCTTTCCAAATATTCAGCACTGTGATAAGCATCCCTGGAGACGGTAGAAAATATGAGGCCCAAAACTTGCTCAAAGAATAGTGATGGTAGTAAATTAGTTAGAAAATATGGTATTCACTCTGGGTTGGCTAACCCACTAACCATTTTCCCAACTCTCCTCTTTCTACTATCAAAGCTGAAAACTTGCTTTTCTAGACTCCCCTGCAGCAAAGGTGGCCATCTGACTTAGTTCTCTTGAATAAGATAAAAGCAGAAATGTGTTGAGTGGTTTCTAGGAAACCACTAGATAAAAGGCACAGTCGGGGCTGGTTCTACCTCCCTTCTTTCTTGTTTCTGCTTTAAATACAGGTGCAATTACAGGATTTTGAGGTGTCATTTGCATCCATGAGGGAAAGTCAAAGAGAATTGCATGAAGCAGTCCCAAACATTCTTGAATTACTAAACCAAAGCCAGAAGTCACTCACCTCCAGAGTTTTCATTATGAAACAAAACTTTATCTTTATTGGTTTAAGTAATTATAATTGGATTTTCTTTTAGTTGTAGCCAAAACTGTTCTTAACCAATAGAAATAAAGACAAAGCATAATGCCAGAAAGCACCAGAAGCATACTTTCTTTCCATCACTGGGCATCAGCAGAAGATTATTTGTTATGAACTGTGATTTTTTTTTTTTTTTTTTTTTTTTTTTGCTGTACGTGGGCCTCTCACTGCTGTGGCCTCTCCCGTTGCGGAGCACAGGCTCCGGACACACAGGCTCCGCGGCCATGGCTCGCGGGCCCAGCCGCTCCGCGGCATGTGGGATCTTCCGGGATCGGGGCACGAACCTGTGTCCCCTGCATCGGCAGGCGGACTCTCAACCACTGCGCCACCAGGGAAGCCCTGAACTGTGATTTATAAGTCTTTTCTTGCCAGAAGTGGTAAATGTCAGTAGAGAGGAAGACACTTGCAGGAGCCATTAGAACAAAGAGAGAGAGGAAGGGGCAAGACATGTGTGTGTATACAGAATATCATAACTAGACTTGTTAGACTAAAGCACAGGAAGAGACAGTGTTGGCCAGATAAGGAAGGAGAGCATTAAAGAGAAGTTGGAATGTCGGGGTGAAATTTATGTTTAGAGTGATGTATAATTTTGAGCCATTATTGGCTCATGCAGTGAATCAGTCATTCATTTGGTGAGAGCCAGCTCCATGGTAGGTTCCAAGAATATAAAAATATAAGTATCATGTTTCTGGTTACAGTTTAATAGAGGCAGAGTGTATCAAGTTTCAATGTAGGAAACAGAAACCATTCTGCATACGTCAGACACCAAGTAATATGATGCAGGGAAATGGATATTGACAAAATCCATGGAAGAGATAGTAGGGCTCGAGTCAGGGGCCCACCACAGGACAGCTGAATTCAGCCTCACACCATGAAGCTTCAGAACAGAGGGCAGCAGCCTCCTGATGCCACTGTTGCAACTGCCTCCAGCTACACATGAGGGCAGTTTCCAAGTACAGGAATGCTGAGGCTGCCCATTGCCTCTGCACACTCACATCCCACGTCCTGCCTAGTAGCAGCAAAACAAAACAATATTTTTTACATCCAGAATCTAAGTATAGTTTCTAGTTTTTCAGCCTCTCTAACTGGAGGGATTAGAGAGAAGGTGCTTGGAGACTAAGGGAAACGATGCACAGTTTCCACCACACTGATGGACTTTTAAAGCCTCCATTCATGCATGAAGGTGTTACAGGTCCTGTGAGAGAAGTTTGGGTTCCAAGGAGGGAGGTGGGTTAGGAAAGATTTCAAAGAAGCGATGGCACTTGACCACTGCCTTGAAAGATGATCTTATACTTGTTGGGTGAACAGAATCAGGACTGGCATTTTAGGTAGAGTGCTCAGTTGAACAAAGGAAAAATGTGAAGCTACACAGACATTCAATAGGTAGCTCACTGTGTCTGGAGTGAGGGGCACAAAGTGGGGCAGGAGAGGAGGGGGTGCAAGCTTCAAGAGGACTGGGAAGGAAGTGGGAGTCAGGTCATGGTGGACCCTGAATGCTGTACTGAAGAATTTGGAGTGGATCTTGTGGGGGTTGGAGACCAGAGTCAGGCCTTCAGACATGGAGGGCTATGAATGAATTTGTGCTCTGTAAGGATTGCTCTGGATGCATGTGAGTACTAGGTTGGAGGAGTTCAAGCCCGGAAGCAGGAAGACTAGTTAGCAGAGTGTTGTAGTAGAAAGTGAGAAATAGCCTCCTGAGCTGGGGAGAATTTGATATTATGTGGGAAAGAGATGAACTGGATGCCCTGATAGTTTAGGTAGCCATAAAGGTCATCTCTGGAAGACTTGCAATAAAGTGGAGAAGAAACCATGGAAATGAGGACTGGAGCGGTGCCCATGGAGAGAAAGAGATGAATAAGAAAGGTCGTTATTAGGAAAACCTGGGAGTGGGCATTCCTAAATGGGACCACAAGATACTAGTAAATGCAAGGAGAAAATACAAGTTTGGTTGGCTTAACTTAGTCCTTCAGGGGTCTGAGGGAAGTAGGAAAGAAAGAAAGGGCAAAAGTTACTCCATGGTTTTAAGCTTGAAGTCCTGGGGAGATGGTCTTGCTGTTGACAGTATTGGGTAAGGCACCCAAAATTACCATTTTGAAAGATAGAAGAGAATGAGTTCATTTTTGTCATGTTAGGATTTCGCATGAAACAAACAGCACATCCAAGTAGAGTATTGTCTTACACTTTAAATACATATGTGGTTTTCCTGTCTTCAATGGAGTTAGCTAACAACAGGTTGTCATTTTTCAACAAAATGTAATTTTTTGTTATGGAAAATATTAGTGAAGTTATTGAGCCTTGTGTGCCTCTGAAGTCAGAGGCTGAGAAGCTCGTGGGAATGGGAGAAGCTGGTTAAAGATACCAGGAAGAAAAGAGACACCCTCAGGTGAATGGATGGGGAAATGCGAATTTTGTGGCTATGAGTTAATATTTGTCAAGACTGATCAAAAAAAAAATCTGCAAATAAATTTTCCCTCCTGAACCCCCGTTTACATACAGATGTCTAATTTCTGAATTGAGGCTGTATATCAACTCAATAGGCTGCCTAGAATTACACACTAGCTTCACCCTGAGAAGACAAGACAGTGTTTTTTATAATTGTATTTCCTGGGATTTGTCCATTAAAAAATGAAGGGGAAATAATGTGTCCAGATCCCTCTCAAACTTGTTCCATCTTCTTTCAACAAAACCCTTTTATCTATAAAACAGAAATAGAGTTACAGATATAGAAAACAAATTTATGGTTACCAGGAGGTAAGGGGGAGGGGAGGGATAAATGAGAGATTGAGATTAATATATGCACACTACTGTATATGAAATAGATAACTAATAAGGACCTACTTCATAGCACAGGGAACTCTACTCAGTACCCTGTAATGGCCTATGTGGAAAAAGAATCTAAAAAAGAGTGGATATATGTATATGTATAACTGATTCATTTTGCTGTACACCTGAAACTAACACAACATTGTAAATCAACTATGCTCCAATAAAAATTAAAAAGAGAGAAAAAAATCATTGCAAATAGCCAAACTTAGTGCATTATTAGAAAGCAAAGTGATAAAACAACACACATTGATCTTTGGGGCACTCTGTAATGAATCTTTTAAAAAGTTCAAAGGTGAAAAAAACCTCACACATGTAAGTAAGACTCGTACCCTGACCTTTGAGAACAGCACTTACAGACGTGCAATGAATCACTGACAATTCAAAGGGAGAGGTAAGCACATTTTTCCTGCTGTGGCAAAAAGAACCACCTCTTAAAATTTCTTATCTAACTCAAATTGCAGACCTTTGAAATGAAACAAATTGTCCTGTATGTTCTCCAATGGACAATTTTCAGTCTGGGGACCTTTCTTACCCATAATTGTATTGTCTTCCCCCCAGAACATACCACAATAACATCCAGGAAATGCCTGCTATATTTCAGAAACTTAAATAAACTTTTGTTTTTAATATAAAATTTGCTGACTATTTTTACTATTTTCATATCCCTCCCATATCAAATTGCCAGACTTCTGTTATTTGAGGTATGCTCAAAGAATGTTGTAATGAAAAACAAGTTTTTAGAGCAGGGACAAATTTTGTCTACAATCAAAACTGCACAACAGTTTTAGAATAGTTTTTGGTTTTATTTTACTGTTGAACTTCAATTATCTTTGTTCTACCATAAATATAACAAAAAAGTAATGCAAAAAATCCAACATGTAAAAGAAATGAGCCTGTGATGTGATATCAGGGCTCATCTATCATCAGCCTAACACTCTACCATCTTGTTATTTGTAGCCTGATATTTCCTCAACAAGGTGTGAAGCCTTTCATTTCACAGATACTGCTGGGGGAAATCATAGGGTGTGGCAGAGAGGAATTACTGAATGTGGGCTGAATGTGGAAGTAGCTAGTTTCAAGGTTCCCAGTTCAAACACTGATGCCATCCTGCTCTTCTGGCTCAGAGGTATTTTCTCGATATCCCTACCTTGGATGGGGACTGGAGCGCCGTCCAGAAGAGGCAACTTGCTCTTAGACCTTATCCCAGTGATATGGTTAATGATGGAGCATCTTCTTGGGTGTGGTGACTGATAACACATAATGCTATTGGAAAACATCTAATCAACAAAAAATGCCAACAGGCTTTGATATGAAGTATGCACATGGGGATTGAGAGTTCATAACATCTCTCGAGTTTCCAAATTCCACAACTTTTCACCCCAAATCATTCAGTTTGAGTGTGGCACAGGGAGGTTGGGGGTGGGAAGTGAGTCATTGGTTTAGAGCCTGAATCCTTTTCACAGTGGCTTCCTGACTTTGTATCAGTTTCTGTAACATGCTTCTCTCCACCACTCTTTCTTTGGGGGCGCTGTTTCTTTCTCTTTAACTTTCTCACTTGTTCCTCCCCATTCCTAGGAAAAGCACTCTCTACCCTCTGATCACTAACCACCGAATTCGTCGATTGGGTTGTTGTCTCTATTCAGAACATCACTTCCTGCCAAAGCTAATCACCCCATCATTTAAGGGCCCCCATCCCTAGGTAGTCTCTCACCACTGAAAAGTCATATTTGCAGTGGATATCACCACTCCAAAAGTGGAATTTCCTTTTTTCTTGTACCTAACTCTAATAGATAAAAATCCCCATAATACCTGAGGTGATAAGTAATCATTATTATCAATTTTCCAACGGCAGGATCTTCCCCCACAAAGAAGCATGCCATCATATGCTGAGGAGTTCGAGGGACTAGGCTCATTAGACTTGGCTGGATTTATTAAATATTGCCTCACATTATTTTATAACTTATGTATTCAAAAGTTTCTTCAAGACAGCTATGTGCATGATAAAATAGTATATAGTTGGTAATTTACCCACCCTCTCTTCTGTCTTTCACTTGCCCCTAGAACACAGACATACCCCAAACTCTGTCATGGTCTTGTCTTTATAACCATATCTCAATCAGACCATAAAACACCTTTGTTTAATTATCTTAGACTGAGTCCTAATGCTTATTCTTTCTGTGTTTGGAGTCTCTTCCTTTTTCTCATCCTCCTTTTCAGGATTACTCCTCCATTCTTATCCCCACCTAAAGTTCTCTTCTTTGTGGCATCACAATTCGCATCTAGAGTAACTAAAGGATTATTAATCCTGAGCAGAAAGTCTGATGGTGACAGTAGAGAATATGACATCTCTGTGACCTAAAGGGGACTGGGACATTGAAAGCCATTATACCTCTATTAAAAGTTAAATCTCTATTCCTTATAGTAACCCTCTACATGGGGATAATCCCAATTTCAAGAGCCTTGGAACCTACACTAAATTTGATTTTCTAGTTCCAAAGGATAATATTCTCAGGATTGCTTGAGAACTATATTACAGGGGATAACAAAAACACGACTGTAATAATGCATTTAATGCCTATTATATGACCAGGAATAAACCAAATCATCTGGTTTTAGGGCTCATGAGAAATTTGTGAACTCTATCTGAATAGCCTGCGAAAAATGAAACCAGTGCTGCCATGGTACAAAGGCCTCTTTCCAAGCTCTCTAATTCATTCTTGCCCATTTATACCTGTCCCAGTACAGTTTGTGTCCATGGAAAAGAAATGTATCCATCAACCTGGTGGTCAACCTCCGTGGGAATGGAAACTAAAATTTTACATTAGCCTCAACAGGTTGACCCAGAGATATAAATAATTCAACAATTTTTAAAGTCCTAGGGTGGAATCTGAATCAGGAAAGACAGAAAGAGAGGCTTGTGAGAGAGCATTTCTTATCTTTCTCAAACCTCTCTTTTACTGAAGAGAGAAAAACAATTTCACCATGGAAAACATCATCAGCTGACAGAGTCTCAGGGGGACTCTTCCTCCATCCACTATTTTTGGTCAACTTTCCAAATACTCCTATTCCTTATGGACAAACAAGAGTTGGGAAAAGCAAAATTACCCAAGTTGGAAGGTTTTTCTCTTTGCTAACTTGTTATGGAGTGAATTATATCCCCCCCAAACTTTATGTATTCATATGTTGAATACCTAGCCCCCAGTATCTCAGAATGTGACTGTATTTGGAGACAGGGCCTTTGAAGAGGTAATTAAGTTAAAATGAGAATGTTAGGGTGTGCTCTAATTCAGTCTGATTGGTGTCCTTGTAAGAAGAGGAGATTTGGACAGGGACACCAGGGATGTGTGCGTGCACAGAGGGAAAGCCATGTGAACAGGCAGCAAGAGGGAGGCTAAAGAAAAGCTGAAACGAGGGGTCTCAGAGGAAAGCAAGTCTGTCGACACCTTGATCTTGGATTTGCAGCCTCCAGAAGAGTGAGAAATACATTTCCTTTGCTTATGCCACCCATTCTGTGGTATTTGCTATGGCAGCTCTAGCTGCCATATTACATGCCCTAGCTGTAATATGCTCTAGCATATTACAAACTAATACCCGCCACCCAACAACAATTAATGGGAAGCAATTTCTACCATCCTTATGCAGCCACTGTGCCAACAGATGTTCTCCTTTTAACCTCTTGCCTTTCCAACCCAGGACTCAAGATTTTCTGTTTATGCTCCCCAATCTGCCTCCCCATCCATGGCATTTCATTTTCAAATGCCCTCATCCATAACCTCCTATATCTTAACTCCCCCATCTTTTCCTCAAGGAACAAGGCATTTCAAGCAATAACTTAAATCCTTTAAAGCTATTCCTTTCCCTGGAGAATCCAGCTGTTGTTTTTATACACTAGACCGAAACACATGCCCTTACATTTTGATCCTGAGTAAGTCACACTGGTGAGGGCTCAATTACAGGTTGCAGCAGAGAAAAAAAAAAGCATCATAAAATGATAGAACAGCCTTTACTTCAGATCTACACTAGATTATCAAGTTTATCTTCTAAGATTACCAGAACCATGGGAACAGATTGCTTCCCTATGGAACTAATACTAATGTCCACAGAGCCACCTGCAGAGAAAAATCTAGCCCCATTCACTACTGCAGTGATTCTCAAGAAGTGCTTTCTTTGCTTTTAGTTTAGTGGAGCATGGAAGACGTAGCAAATGACAGACTGTGTTTTGATAGTGAGCCAATTGGGCAAGGTCCCTTGATAGTTCTGTGCTCCGTAAACTAGCTAGCACATTGCTGACGCTCAATAAATGTCACATATCATCAACTATCAATTATTCAGTGTATAATGAGGAAAATGCCTTGGCATGCATTGTCTCAAAGCTTAATCAAGAAGTTGTGTGATTCTGACACCATATCATAAAACAGATTCGTATTTTTACTTAAACTGCTAGACTGTATACATTTGTATTAATGACACGTCTTTAAATTACTCCAATTTGTTTATGGTGAAAACCAGTAGAAATCACAGAAATTATTGAACATCAATAACATAGAGGATTGCTTAAGTACAATATTCCCAGATGTTATTGTGATAGCCTCAAATGACAGCTGACTAATGTATTGTGTCCATTTGAGCACCTTGAGCTATACCCATCCTCTTTCCTTTCCTGGAATTTTCTTCCTCCCTCAACTGGATTTGTCCTCACGAAAATATCCAGTTGGCCTCACTGGGAGACTTTCCCTGAAATGATCTTCTCCCACACAAGAAACAATGTGTGACATATCTTTGTAACTCTAGTACTTGGAACAATGTATATGGAATGTGTTCAAAATAGATGGATTCTGAAAAGTGCCTAGATCATAGGAAGTGCCCAGTAAATAGGTGAGTGAAGGAACACCTGAAGGATAAATCTGTAAATTCCCCGTTGTCTGTCTTCATACAGCTCTATAGTGGGTGTCCAGATTAGCAAATAAATGGGAGAGTGGGAGGCGGAGGAACCCCGCACAATAGGGGTAGCCTAGATCTCAAGATGACAATGAGCCTGGATAGTGGGGAGCTCTCCCCTCCTCCCCAAACCAGGAAGGATCAGCTCAAACTTTCAAAGACCCTGAACCACCTACATCTAGTAAAAGAGAAGTCTATTAGGCAAGTCCTTAAACTTCACCAAACCACATCAAACCGAACGCATCTTAAGCTGTAGCAAGTTTTAAAATCTGTAGCAGTCACACTGAAAATGAATACAAAGCAGAATACTTTTCTCCAACATTTTAGCTAATATCTCCAAATGAATCCAGCTCCTGCTATTAATATATGAAGGGATGGGGTACATGCCCCCATGTCCTGACAACAGCATTGAAAAGTCAATAGTTATGATGGGGCTTCCCTGGTGGTGCAGTGGTTGAGAGTCCACCTGCCAATGCAGGGGACATGGGTTCGTGCCCCGGTCTGGGAAGATCCCACATGCTGTGGAGCGGCTGAGCCTGTAAGCCATGGCTGCTGAGCCTGCACGTCCGGAGCCTGTGCTCCGCAACGGGAATAGTTATGATGGTAAGAGGGAATATAGTGTACTTAAGTGGAGAGAAAAGGTAAAGAAAGACTATACCTTCTATTTGCCTACAACAGGGCTTCGTTTTACTCACAAATTGAGAAAAAAATAAAAACAAAAGCTCCAGCTTCCAAGACAAAACAATATTCTACATAGTAATTCAAAAATAGTTTCTGCATTCTACCAATTGAGCCTGAATCTGACTTCTTGTGCCTCACTAAACATCTACTTTCTGCCTGTCGGACAGACTACAGAAACTCTAGTTCAATCTTGGGATATAGTTGCTGTGTCATTCTCTGCCTAAATGTAAAACAAAACCATGAGTGTAATGGGCTATTCCCTCAGTCCTAGGAGGGAAATGGTACCTCTAAGAGGTTCGACCTGATAATAATGACATGACATGATAAAAATGACATGTTAATACTCTATCTTAGAATACAAACTGTATCAAACCCATTTGCAGTAAAATCAGTTTAAAACTGACTCCTGAGCTTCCCTGGTGGCGCAGTGGTTGAGAGTCCACCTGCCGATGCAGGGGACACGGGTTCGTGCCCTGGTCCGGGAAGATCCCACGTGCCGCAGAGCGGCTGGGCCCGTGAGCCATGGCCGCTGAGCCTGCGCGTCCGGAGCCTGTGCTACAGAATGGGAGAGGCCACAACAGTGAGAGGCCCGCGTACCGCAAAACAAACAAACAAACAAACAAAAAAAACAAACTGACTCCTTTACCAGGTGCTATGGTAAAATTTTGTTCTCAGGTAGTAACTCTTTGAGAATCTCAAATAACTTCACAAAACTAAATGCTATCACCGGCTTATTTTCAATAGGTCGAATGCTGCTGAAAGCTCAGTACAATGTTTACAAGGGATAGTATCCTCTCCTTCAACACGTTGACTAACCTTCCACCTTTTCTTGATGCTGATGATGTCACTGAATCATGCTAGGCTGCACCATGCCCCCCATCACTTCTTATCAGAATTTTATAAATGAGCATTGCATTCTACAAAGCTTTGCAGTTTGTTGGGTCTGATTGCATTTGTAGCATGACTCAGAGCAGAAACTAAATTGAGTTTGCTCCTTGGTAGAATAACATTTTCTTTCTTTTATTTTTTCTTGTTTAAAAATTTTTTTTATAGTATTAGATCTGATTTCACACATTTTTCTTCTAACATTTATATTTCACTGATATGGAAGAGGCCATGGGATATTACCAAGGTCTATCAGACCATATTAAAGTAATAATTTCTAAATATAAAGCGTCAAAGTTGTAAACAGACTCCATTGGTGAGTTTCAATTCATGCCACTTGATATTTCTGTTTTTCAAATATAGATATTCCAGTTTCATTTCCAAGAGCATTTCTATGTCTTTATAATTAAGATTGCCAATTTTTATGGATCTAGCTTTTTTCTTTCATAGATCATAAGAAGAGACAAGCTATAGGGAACACTATTCAAAAACCAAAGCTTAACATAAAAACAAAACAGCTGCATTTTAGTTTTGTTTTTTGTTTTGTTTTGTTTTGTTTTTTTGCTGCCAGTAGGATAAGACTGTATATTGATAGACTAGTGCAGGAAAATAGACTCAGTTTAATGCAGTTCAATTTAACTTGAATCAGTTGATTCAATTAAGTTCAATCATGTTTACTGAGGGCTATTATATGAAGCTATTGTATGAAAGGTCCTGTGCTAGGTGCTGAAGGCATACAAATAGGAGTAAAATGCAGCACCAGTCTTCAAGAAGCGTGTAATCTACTCAGGAACATTGAAATGTACATACATAACCATAATACAGAGAGTGATGGCCTATGTACTAAGGATATGCAAATGTAAGAAAGAGCAGCCAAATCTGATTTGGGGGATCAGAGATGGCTTCATTCACCAGGAAGTACAAGATTTTCTGGCCCATGAAGGATCCAATACCTTTACTTCCCCTGCGAACCTGAGTTGCTGAGGCCACCTTCACCTGTGGGTCAAATTGGGGCCACATTCACCTAAATTTGTTTCATTTCACTGGCTTTTGCCTCTAAGCACAAGCAGCGCTCTACTTCTGCTTCAAAGTTTCACCTTGTAATTTCGGGACACTCCTTCAACAAGTTATTAAATCTCTCTGAGCCTCAGTTTACCCATCTGTAAAATGATAATACCTTCATCATAAAATTGTCACTAGGATTAAATGAGACTGTATATATAATTTATGGAAGAACTATTATTACTTTATACTTGCATTATACACTTCAGCCAAAACAACTAATGACCCATTTTGTGAAAGAAGTAAAAGAGATAGGATGCAACTCTGCTCCCATCCCTCCTCCAGACAAGGCTCATTTTAGGTGCCAAAAGTTGAAGAATGATGGAAGGAAGAGAAGAAGAGGGAAAGATGAATTTCTCCTTTGGTTCTATAAACTTTAAATAACAAGAAAGTACTTTCCCTTTGGTTTTCTTTAGGTTCTTCTCGTCTATCACACAGGTGCATATTTATACCACTCCATCAAGTAATAAACAAGGAGGCTTACAGAAATGTGGCAGTAGCTGTTGCACCAACAAAATCTTTTCTAGATGGACACATGGGATAGGCTGCCAAGACTCTGCTGTGCTTATTTCCAGATACCTGTCTTCCCAAGCCCTCCATCAGTAATTGGAAGCACAGCTCCCAGCTAGGTAGATCCAGGTTTCTAAACACTCTGTGATTCAAAGGTAAACATCCAGAAAGTCATCTCCTACCACTTTTCTATCCCTACACCTTACTTGTTACAGATTGCATAATATTGATGAGAATGGCTAAAAGATGCATAGTTTCTGTTAAGAATAAACTGTATGATGATGAAATTATTCATTTAACTGTTAATCATGCCACCAAAAAAGGGAATTGTTTGAAAAATCAAAATAAAAAAAAGTGTTCTGATTGTATTCATTATATACTTTTGTTGGAAACAAGCAAATTTTACCACTCAGTTAAACATTCCTTTGTTTTTAATTGAACGTTTTATTTTTAGATCTGTAGAAGCATTCACACTTGTAAGAAATAATACAGAGAAATCCCATGTGACCTTCACTGAACTTCCTCCATGGTAATGTTTTACAAAACTATAATGCAGTGCAATATCACAACCAGGATGTTGACATTGATATATCTACTAATCCTATTCAGATTTCCTCAGTCTTATATATACTCATTTGTGTGTGTGTATGTATGTAAGAGAGATGGAGAGAGGTGTATTTAGTTCTATGCAATTTTATCATGTTTTGTGTGTGTGTGTGTGTGTGTGTGCTAGTTTCAAGTGTAGGGCAAAGTGATTCTGTTATACATATACATATATCCATTCTTTTTCAAATTCTTTTCCCATATAGGTTATTACAGAATATTGAGTATAGTTTCCTGTGCTATACAGTAGGTCCTTGTTGATTATCTATTTTATATATAGTGGTGTTTATATGTTAATCCCAAACTCCTAATTTATCCCTCCTCCCCACCTTTCCCTTTGGTAACCATAAATTTGCTTTGGGGGACTTCCCTGGCGGTCCAGTGGTTAAGACTTCACCTTCCAATGCAGTGGGTACAGGTTTGATCCCTGGTCAGGGAGCTAAGATCCCATATGCCTAGTGGCCAAAAAACCAAAACATAAAACAGAAGCAATATTGTAACAAATTCAATAAAGACTTTAAAAATGGTCCACATCAAAAAAAAATCTTAAAAAAAATTTGTTTTCGAAGTCTGTGAGTCTGTTTCTGTTTTGTAAATCAATTCATTTGTATCACTTGTATGTGGAATCTAAGAAGATGATACAGTTGTATCATGTTTATGTTCACAAATCCACCACCAGTCAAGATACAGAATAGTTCCACCACCACAAGGGTCCCTTGTATTGCCCTTTTATAACCACACCCACCCGCATCCATCCCTAATCCCTAATAAATACTAAAACGTTCTTCATCTATAATTTTGTCATGTCAAGAAGGTTATATAAATGGAATCATACAGGAAGTAACCAGTTGAGATTGGCTATTTTTACTCATCATAATTCCCTAGAGATTCATCCAAGTTGTGTCTATCGATAGTTTTTATTATATTATTATTGCTGAGTAGTAATCCATGGTGTAGATGTACCTCAATGTATTTAACATTCATCTGTTAAGGACATCTGGATTGTTTCCAGTTTTTGCCTATTACTAATAAAGCTGCTGTGAACGTTCTTATACAGGTTTCCGTAAGAACACAATTTTTTTTTTTTTTTTTGCGGTACGTGGGCCTCTCACTGCTGTGGCCTCTCTCGTTGTGGAGCACAGGCTCCAGACGCGCAGGCTCAGCGGCCATGGCTCACGGGCCCAGCTGCTCCGCAGCATGTGTGATCTTCCCAGACCGGGGCATGAACCCATGTCCCCTGCATCAGCAGGCGGACTCTCAACCACTGCGCCACCAGGGAAGCCCCACAAGTTTTTATTTCACTGAGATAAATCCCTAGTGGTGCAGTTGCTGGGTTGTATGGTTAGTTGTACACTCAGATTTGTAAGAAACTGCCAAACTGTTTTCCAAAGTGACTGTACCATTTTCTATCCCCACAGCGATGTGTAAGTGAGCCAGTTTTTTCACCTTTTTTGTTTTGTTTCGGTATGTTTTTTAACATTACATTAGTCTGTGTGGATGGTAAAATTAGTAAATAAATACACAGCCCATATAAGAACAGCCTGTAAAAAGTCAATTCAAAAAGTCCAAAGGGTAAAAAGGTAGGAGTTATATAAAAAGGCCATCTCATGCAGCAGCCTCTCTGACTTGTCTCAGCTCATACGGCCTCCAGGTATGCAGCAAATGCTTCATATTCCTATAAAGTACCCCATATGCCCTAAAGCTTTGCTCAGTCTAAATTAAAATAAATAAATCTTTTCTTTCCAAAACAGGAATCATGGCCTATAAAATGCTTCAAGTGGCCCTGTGTTCAACATTGCTTATAGGTAAGAGCCTATTTCTTTTTTTTTTTACCATGTCTTTTACAACTGTTAGGTTGATTTATAACCCCTTTTGACTTTTTAAAGAAATGAACAAACATGTTTTGTTCATAGACCAATTCTAAAGCATTGAGGAAACCAAACTATTGTGTCATGCTGTGGTTTTGGACATGTTAGTGTTAATTGTATGTGCGATCATTCTATTCCTAATTATGTATTAACATGTTATTGTTGCTAAGAAGTCTATTTAACTGCTACCTCCAAAGAAGTGCTCTTTGAACAAAGAAAAATTTTCAATGTCTTTTATAAACTGTAATACTTACATGATACAATTATGTGGAAACCTAAGGGACCTTGAGAGTGTGAATTCATTAACCTTTTAGGCAAGCTGTAGCTCAGAGAAGTGCTGAAGGCACCGAAGTCCAGATGATTTGCTGCCAAAGTGACCCAGTAACTCAGTGGCTTATATCTGAATTGAACTGAGAGGTCATTTTGTATCCAAAACTGCAAATACTTATAAAGGTGTAAATTATTTTCATGCTTAAATTTTTATAATTTATAAATACTTCTGATGAAGGTGCTTAAATCAGAATAAATTTCTAATTTTATGATAAGCTTGAGACCCAAGCAAAAGAAATACGTATTTCGCTTGAGATACACACACAGATAGATATAGATATATATTTAGAGTATGAATCTAGATATGTGTGTACACATATATATGTGCATATGATTAGCCCTTTATTCCTAAGCATATGAATAATTTTAACAAAGAGTTTTAATCATCTGTATTGCACTTTGCATTTAGGACATGTTTAAACAAAGGATTTAGCAAATTTTAGCCAAGTTATTATTAAGAAGTTATCATCAAGGCAAATACAGTCACACCCAGTTACAGCCCACACATCCAGCTGAGGTAAGTGAGGCTGGCTCAGTTTAAGAGTGTGTCTGAGGAGCAACTGTAAACTGAAGTCAGGGGCTGGTTATAATCCATCAGTACAATGCTTTGCCTTAACTGCTTGTCCATGCAGCTGACTTTAGAGTGGGTGATCATGGATGATCGCAAGAGTAAAAGCACTACAGTTGGTCCACATTCACCTGTGAACACTGCAGAGTCAAAAATACCGGCCGGGGCTTCCCTGGTGGCGCAGTGGTTGAGAGTCCACCTGCCGATGCAGGGGACACGGGTTTGTGCCCCGGTCCGGGAGGATCCCACATGACGCGGAGAGGTTAGGCCTGTGAGCCATGGCCACTGAGCCTGCATGTCCGGAGCTTGTGCTCTGCAACGGGAGAGGCCACAACAGTGAGAGGCCCTCGTACCACACACACACACAAAAAAAACGGCCAAAAGGAAAATGGTTCTGTAAACTGACTTTCATTGACTTTCTTTAAAAACAAGTTGGAATTAACTTTAACTCCAGATGAGATGAAAATATGTCTACCTATAAAGATGACTGGTTTGACTAACTTTACTTGATTGATAAATAAATAAGTAAGTAAAATTAAGTAGTTGAAGTTCATGAAAGAACAAGTTGAGGATCAGAATCCAAGGACAGAGGGAGGTTTACACTGCTGGATTAACCCTACAGATCTCAGGAAAGAATCCTTTACTGCTTACAGGAGGAGGGGACTGCAGTCTTTAGAACCAGATTCATTTGTTACACTAAAAACTAGTTTAACTGACATTTTCTAAATCACATAGCTCTAAAGTAGGAAACAGTAGCTTGAACCAACTTTTTTCTTTCCCCACCCACTCCCCCCCTCCTTTTTCATTTAAGAATGTAGCCTATTCATCTGCACTTTCCTGGAGCCCTTCTGCTTGTCATAAGAAAACAACAATTTTTAAAAGTTCATTTTTATTATTTAAAAAAGTTTTCTCTGTTACAGATTAGTTGTCTAATAAATTACTTTTGTCTAGAACTTAATATGAAGTAAGTAGGGAAAAGATCTCGTTATCCATTTCCCTAGTGGTAAAGCTGAAGCCAAAAATGATGAAGAGCCTACTCAGGTAATTAAATTTATGAGCAGAGTCCCCAAATTATTTTACTGATTTTCCCAAAATAGTAACTTATACACATTGGGGCTGATTCCCTGGTCAGACAATTAGAAGTCTAAGTGTCATGATTTGATTAAAAAAACAAAACAAAAATCCTCTCTTTAGCATTTAGGTCCAGAATTGCCTTCTCCTATAATAAGACATCAAATAGTAATATTACTATTTTAAATCTTTATTATGTGTCAGGGTCTTTCCATATGTTACTTCAACTCACATAATCACTCTGAAAATAGGTGTTATGAGTCTCATACAAAGAGGAAACCGAGGCTTAGAGAAGTTAAATGACCAAGCTACACAGTCAGTCAATGGTCGATGCCAGGGACTTCCCTGGTGGTGCAGTGGTTAAGAATCCGCCTGCCAATGCAGGGGACACAGGTTTGAGCCCTGGTCCAGGAAGATTCCACATGCCACAGAGCAACTAAGCCTGAGTGCCACAACTACTGAGTCTGTGCTCTAGAGCCCGTGAACCACAACTACTGAGACTGCATGCCACAACTACTGAAGCTCATGAGCCTAGAGCCTGTGCTCCACAACAAGAGAAGCCACCACAGTGAGAAGCCTGCACACCACAATGAAGAGTATCCCGGCTCGCTGCAACTAGAGAAAGCCCGTGTGCAGCAATGAAGACCCAATGCAGCCAAAAATAAATAAATAAATAAATAAATAAAATTAAAAAAAAATTATCAATGCCAGATATACATCTAAATTCTACATCCAGGTCTTCTGAGAACAAAACTCTTCTTTCTGCCACACAAACTGTCCCCTCTGTCACTGCACTGCCGGGTATGGGATATGCAGGCATCAGATAGGCAGCAGAACACACAACAAGACCTCCTCCCAAAAATGCAATATAGCCAATATGGTAGCCATTGGTTCCACAAGAAAAGGTCAGAAGTTAGGGAGCTGGGTGATTTTATCTGAGAAAATAGAGTCAAACCAGGACATAATCAAGAACAGTTCCTCGTTGTACTGATTTAAAGAAAAGTCCCAAACCCAACTTGTTCCACCTCAACAGGGCACTTTTATTTTAATTTTTAATTTTTTTGAAGTATAGTTGATTTACAATGTTGTGTTACTTTCAGGTGTATAGCAAAGTGATTCAAATTCAGATTTTTTTTCCATTATAGTTTATTACAAGATATTGAATATAGTTCCCTGTGTTATACAGTAAGTCCTTGTTGGTTATCTACATTATATGTAGTACTGTTAATCCAAAACTCTTAATTTCTCTCTGCCCCTTTCCCCCTTTGGTAACCATAAGATTGTTTTCTATGTCTGTGAGTCGATTTCTGTTTTGTAAATAAGTTCACATGTATCATTTTTTAGATTCCACAAATAAGTGATATCATATGATATTTGTCTTTGTCTGACTTATTTCACTTAGTACAATAATCTCTAGGTCCATCCATGCTGCTGCAGATGGCATTATTTCATTCTTTTTTATGGCTGAGTAATATTCCACTGTATGTATGTACCACATCTTTATCCATTCATTGATGGAAACTTAGGTTTCTTCCATGTCTTGGCTATTGTATAACACTGGGGTGCATGCATCATTTCGAATTAGAGTTTTCATCTTTTCTGTATATATGCCCGGGAGTGGGATTGCTGGATCATATAGTAATTCTATTTTTAGTTCTTTAAGGAACCTCCATACTGTTCTCCATAGTGGTTGCACCAATTTACATTCCCGCCAACAGTGTAGGAGGGTTCCCTTTTCTCCACACCCTCTGCAGCACTTGTTATTTGTAGACATTTTGATGATGGCTATTCTAACTGGTGTGAGGTGATACCTCATTGTAGCTTTGATGTGCATTTCTCTAATAATTAGCAATGTTGAGCATCTTTTCACATGCCTGTCGGCCATCTCTATGTCTTCTTTGGAGAAATATCTATTTAGGTCTTCTGTCCATTTTTTGATGGGGTTGTTTGTTTGGTTGATATTGAGTTGTATGAGCTGTTTGTATATTTTGGAAATTAAGCCCTTGTTGGTTGCATTGTTTGCAAATATTTTCTCCCAATCTGTAGGTTGACTTTTCATTTTGTTTATCGTTTCCTTTGCTATGCAAAAGCTTTTAAGTTTAATTAGGTCTCATTTGTTTATTTTTGCTTTTATTTCTTTTGCCTTGGGAGGCTGACCAAGAAAACACTGCTATGATTTATGTCAGAGAATGTCTTGCCTATGTTCTCTTCTAGGAGTTTTATGGTGTCATGTCTTATATTTAAGTATTTAAACCATTTTGAGATTATTTTTTGTGTATGGTATGAGGGAATGTACTAACTTCATTGATTTACATGTGGGTATCCAGCTTTCCCAACACCCCTTGCTGAAGAGACTGTCTTTTTTCCGCTGTATATTCCTGCCTCCTTTGTCGAAGATTAATTGACTGAAGGTGTGTGGGTTTATTTCTGGGCTCTCTATTCTCATATGCCTGTTTTTATGCCAATACCATGCTGTTCTGATTACCATAGTTTTGTAGTATTGAAACAGGGCACTTTTAAAAATGAAACAGCCCTATTTCTCATAAAGAGGAAATATGGACAATGCACATACTTGGAAAGTGCTTCACTGGGTAAGTAAAGCAGTCCTTGGGGTTGACCCATCCATGAAACAATTTGAGGGTTCATGCCCATATTGTTGGCTTATGGTCAGATCTATCCATAAAGTACAAGTATGCCTTCCGGTTTTAGACAGGGGAAGAAATAAACTGCCTTTGGCCTGTTTCTCTAGCATAGTTCCAGCTCTTGTTTTTCAAACCAGATTAGTAACCAAGTCCTCTTTGTCTTGGAAGGTTTTTTTGTTTGTTTTTGTTTGTTTGTTTGTGCTGTACATGGGCCTCTCACTGTTGTGGCCTCTCCCAGTGCGGAGCACAGGCCCCGGACGTGCAGGCTCAGCAGCCACGGCTCACGGACCCAGCCGCTCCATAGCATGTGGGATCTTCCCGGACCAGGGCACGAACCCGTGTCCCCTGCATCGGCAGGCGGACTCTCAACCACTGTGCCACCAGGGAAGCCCTGTTTGTTTGTTTTTGACGAGAGCTTTTAAGCTCACATTTTCTTCCCCACAACACTGTCAGCACCTCCAATCCTTCCCTTTGCCTTCCTCTCTGCATAGAAGGAATGGACCTTCTCAGTCATCACTGCAGCCCTCCACTTCCTCGGAGAGCCTGTATTCCCTGATATAGTTTTAGTTTATTATATAAGATTTTGTTCTCGGGACTTCCCTGGTGGAGCAGTGGATAGGACTCCACGATCCCAAGGCAGGGGAGCTGGGTTCGATCCCTGATCAGGGAACTAGATGCCACATGCATGCCGCGACTAAGAGTTTGCATGCCACAGCTACCGCCCGCCGCAACTAAGACCTGACACAACCAAATAAAAAAAAAAGAACTCAATTTTGAAAGGCATCACCTAACCAGATGGGAACTATAAAAAAAAAAAAGATTTTGTTCTTAATTTTACCTACTCACTTTGGCTTAAGATTGATTGATGCTGTCAAAGAGGTGGGTAGTGAGAGTAAACTGGAAAATAACTTGGTGGGAGAAAAAATGCCACTGCCTGTGACTAGATTCACTGAGCACTCTTGATGTTGTAGAAAAACTGTTTTCCTACCCACGTGCCACCATTGGTCATGGCTCTAGAGTTGGGAATCCCATCCACACACACATAGGCAGTGACACAGAACGGGTCACCATTGATTGAATCATATAAAATGCTGCCTTTTGTGAGTCACAGATGTCTCTGTCCACAAAATTCAGAACTAATAAAAGGCCTGCCAGCGTCAAAACTATGCCCCAGGGAATTACATGGCCATGCGTGTGAGCACGTATGTGGGTGTATGTTAGTGCACTGAGAGTGGGTTAAAACAGATTGAAGTTAAACTCAGGTAATACCAGTTTCTGTTTGCTTTTCAAAGTACTCGACACATTGGCAATGGTAACGTCAATAAAGCCGAAGTTCCCGAGTTAAAAGTTCAGTTTTGAAGTGTTTTATTAACAGACCGTTTAATAAAATCATGGGGATTTGTAAGCTGGTCCTGTAGTTCAGCATCTTTTTTTTTCCAGTTTGCTTCCATCAACCCTCTTTGTTTTCTGCCTATACTTCCCCTATTTGCCCTGCCCCTTTCCCCATGGCTTTTCACCGTTTGTAACCTTTGTAACCTCCCTTCTTCCAGCTCTCCTTCCTTTGATTTCTTTTCTTGATTTCTCTGTTCACTTTCATCCTTTCTTTTTCTTCTTCACAGTTTTTCTCTCACAACCCAAATTTCTCCTCCCTCTCTCTCTCTCTCAACTTTATGTGAATTGCAGCCAAGTGAGAAAATCTATTATACTAAAATACAACTCTTCAGTCTTCTGCCACAAAGTTTTGGGTCAGTGACTAAAGTTTAGAGTGGGAAGGAAAAAAATAACAATTTCATTATTTGTAAAGAAAATTCTTTACAACGCAGAGAATATCCAAGTCCAAAAACTATGAACCTAAACATGCGTATTTTAATCTCTCATAAAATTATAAAATTTCTCCTACAATTAGAGAGATCTTTGAAAATTTTATCATATTTCCAAGACATCTGTATATCCTTTACTCCCCATCCTTTTTTGTACTTAATTACTAGTGACCATTTATACTTTATTTTAGTACTTAATTTATAAGCACACATAATTGCCTGGGCACTTATTTCATTTTTTTTAAGACATAAACATTTTAAGGACAGGGATGGAGACTCAGTCCAACAAAATAGTAAATAAAAATATTATTCTTTACTTGCTTATACTGAGTGCTAAGTGCTTTACTTGCAGAATCCCATTCCTAAGTATTTTTGAGCTTGTGGCAGGACTGTACTGCTAATCTCCATCTCCAGTACAAACTTCAGTATCACCCAGCGCCTAAGGGAAATAGCTAGATGAGGGCCTATCCTGTGAATCTGCCAGACTTCTAGTGTCTTTTGTCCCCATCGAATCCTTCATAGACATTGAAGGTTACATGAGGGAACGAGTTTACAGTTGCAGCCATCCAGGGAAGACAAGCTCCTGCTAGTTGAGTGCCCTGGTCTATGCTCTTTTTTTAATTTTTTTTTCCCTGTTTCTTAGTGAGGCTCTGTGACAACACACCTGTTGGATTCTCTGACACCTTCTGACACACAACACTCCCCTTCTGAGTCCTGGTTTTGATCAAGTTGAGAAATAAACCAGAGTTGATTATGTAAAGCAACCCATTTCCTTTATCACTGAGAGGCTAACTAGGAAAATATAGCATAGTATAAGTATGTACAGGGCCAGGTGACGGGACCCCAGAATTGGGCGAATTTCATATACGATTTCAGGTTGCAGAACCAGAACCGCAAGTTCTGAGAAAGGGCAGCTCACTCTCAAGAAGAAAAAGGAAGAATAAGCTGGACATGCCAAGTTATGTCTCTTGGATTTACCAAGAGGGAGCTCTAAATGAGACCCCTCTGCATGGGAGAAAAAGGAATCTGCCATCAGACTCTGCCCTTCCATTCTGCATCTTAAGTTGCACATCAGGCTTTCTGATCTTTTCAGTGTATAGGTTCTTACCACAAGTAGGAACAGTTATGAGTATAGTATATAGACCAGTTCACGGTCATGAGCATAGTATATAGACTATTCAGTCATTTCCTCATTATCAAATTTAAAGACTCTTTTTCAACCTCCTCTGGGCGATGGCAATATAGGAAGTCTTTCCACTTCTAATTATATAGCTTCCTTACTTCCACACTGCCTATCAGCCTGTGATGGGCACTCATCTCTTTGTGCCTAATGGGAATACATTTTTATTTGTTTTGCTTTAATTATTGGCCAGGTCTATTTTGACTTCCCTTTCACTTATTTCTGTCTGTCTCAGTTCGGACAGAAATAAGTCTCAGCATGTAAAGTCCTTGACAGTAGTAGGGGTTGTGCCCATTTAGCATATTCTGTATGCTTCCAATGATATAATACCATACAGAGAAAGAAATTTTCAGTTAAGGACCTATTTGTTATGAATATATTCCAGTTCGAAATATTAGAGCTGAAAGAGATCATATGATCCAGCCTTGTTTTGCAGAGCATAAAATGGAGATGCAGGAGTAAGAAGTGACTCTGGATCTCTGATCCTTCTGGGCTTGCATGGGGAGAGCTGTGATCTCAAATCTCTCCACACTCTTAAGTGTCTGCCTTATTTCTGTCATACAGACTTTTCTACAGAGGATATTCCAGAAATGTTTAGATAATAGGACGAAGCTTGACATGTCCTATTACAACTGACTGTGATACAGCATGAAAGCAAGGAGGGTATATAGGGAGTTGGAAAGGAAGAGAGGAAGATTTTTTTTACGACTTATGATTATAAAGTTTAAAACTAACCTGGCTGATACTGCCTACATTAAAACACACACACACACACATACACACATATTTAAAAACCGAAAGAATAATAAAACTCAGGGTTCAGTTTCAATCCCCAGCAGTATTATCTAGGCTTACAAACACAAAACTCTGATCTTGCTCTCACTAACTTTCAGGGTTGATCAGACAGAATGAAAAAGGGAGGGAAAATTTCTCAAGCAGAGAGGATAATAGCATGCCCTTCTATATTACTTCCATTTTATTTCCAGCCCTGCCACTGACTTACTATGTGACCTTGAGTGAGTCATTTCATCTCTGTGTATCAATTTTCTCATTTGTGAAGTAGGATAATAAATACTGCTTTCTGTTTCTCTCATGGGTGATGTTATCACCACCAATTAATATTTATTGGGTGCCTGTTGGGCGCATAATGCTGAGGTAGGAACTTTGTTCTGGGAGGTGGGGGGAAGAAGAGATGGAACATTTTCCATGAGCAAAGAGATAGAAGATTTACAAAAGACAGAATTATTAGAGCTTAAAATAGCTATGGCTTATATTTTAAAGCATGCCTCTCTGCTAAGATTTATGAATAGCATTTTTTTCTTAGTTATTGTACAATGCACCAGGATAATTATGGTACAGAATATTGGTTTTACTTTTGGATGATTCCAAGTAACACCATTTTAAGCGATTACTGTAATTTCTTATGTGGCTGTAAATTATATTCTAAACATAGTTTTTTTAGAAATATTTATTAGATATTGATGGTATTGCGTCTACTTGCCTAGCCACTACCTTTGTTTCCCTTTTTTTAATAGAAAAAATCTACATTAAACATGTAGCACTGTAACTGACACATTTTCTTCAAAAAGAATGAAGAGAAATTTGAAAAGTCACCTATTAACACATCCCAGGTAAAACCAAAATTTTGATGCTGGTTCATCCAGAGAAATCAGCCCAGATGAATGAGAGTTTTCTGTTCTCCCCAAATCAATCCTGTCTTCCCATTCCTGCTATCACTTACCTGATTCTGGTCCTACTAATCTCTCATCTGGACTATTCGAAGAGCATCGACTTTGTATCTCACTCTGCTCTCTTCCTTTTACCACCTGTCCTCCACAATACTGACAACGGACTTTGCAAAGGTTAATCTGTGAATAGATAAACAAAATGTTGGCATATACATACACAATATTATTCAGCCTTAGAAAGGAATGAAATGCTGGCCTATGCTACAACATGGGTAAACGTTGAAGATGTTATGCTAAGTGAAGTAAGTCAGACACAAAAGGACAAAGGTTGCATGGCTCCTCTTACTTGTGGTACCTAGAATAAGCAAATTCATAGAGACGGAAAGTAAATGGTGGTTACAAGGGCCTGGAGGAGAGGGTAATGGGAGTTATTGTTTAAAGGGTACAGAGTTTCTACTGGGGATGATGAAGTCTGGAGATAGTGGTGATGGTTGCATAGCACTGTGAATATATTTGATGCCACTGAATTGTACAATAAAAAATGGTTCAGGGCTTCCCTGGTGGCGCAGTGGTTGAGAGTCCGCCTGCCGATGCAGGGGACGCGGGTTCGTGCCCCGGTCCAGGAAGATCCCGCATGCCGTGGAGCGGCTGGGCCCGTGAGCCATGGCCGCTGAGCCTGCGCATCCGGAGCCTGTGCTCCGCAATGGGAGAGGCCACAACAGTGAGAGGCCCGCGTAATGCAAAAAAAAAAAAAAAAGTATATCTATCCTATCATTTTTCTTGTTCAGAAATGATAATTATTTATAAAGTCCAAACTCCTTGGTATGATGGCAATAATCCTTCCGAATGGAGCTCCAGCTCATCTTTCCAACATAACCTCTGACACATCTACACCACAAACAACCCTACCTTTCAATCACATTGGCAAAGCGAGGGTCATTGAACACGTGCCTTACTCTGCTCCTCTGTGCCTCGGCTCTCCAGGCTTCCTCAGCCTGACATGTATGCTCTTTGCTTCCACTCCCTTCCTCCTGGCTGTGGAAACTTTACATCCTTTGAAGGTTAACTCAAAACCAACTTCTCTGTGAGGTCTTCCTGCCAGTATTGGAATTAATCACTCCCCCTTCAGATACCTAGTCACAATAGATCTTTTTATAATTATTTTAAAACTCTGAATATAATGTGAGCTCCTTAGTGGCAAGGATTATTGTTTGTCTCTCCATGCAATGATGATTTTCAGAGTAGGAACTAGGGTGAGGCAAGTGGAGGTCTTATGGCACAAAATTTGTATAACCTTAACAGTTAATTCCTTCTTTTTTGTATTTTTTTAACTGAGGTATGATTCATTTACAATGTTGCATTAGTTTCAAGTGTACAGCACAGTGATTCAGTTATACATATATATATTCTTTTTCAGATTCTTTTCCATTATAGGTTATTACAAGCTACTGAGTAGAGTTCCCTGTGCTAAACAGTAGGTCTTTGTTGTTTTATCTCTCTGCCCCTCCATCCCCCCTGCTATCCCCTTTGGTAACCATAAGTTCATTTTCTATGTGAGTTAACTCCTTCTTATATTTTATGCCCTACTGACCTCCCTTCATCCTAGTCTCAACTCTGGTGATTAACAGTTTACCTTGACATTTGTTAGTGCTTATAATGCATTGTGTTAGTTATCTACTACAGCATAACTATTTTCCCCATACCTTAGCAGCTTAAAACAATGAACACTTATTATTTCACAGTCTCTAAGGGTCAGCAATTTGGAAGTGTCTTAGGTTCTGACTTAGGATCTCTCATGAGGTTTCAGTAAAGACATTAATGGGGGCTGTAGTCTTCTTTAGGTTTGACTGGAGCAAAAGCATTAGATTCCCAGGTGGTTCACCTACATTACTGTTGGTGGGACACTTCAGTTCTTTGACATGGGGGCCTCTCCCTCAGGGCTGCTTGAGTGCCCTCTCACATGGCAGCTGACTGCCTTTAGAGCAAGTGATCCAAGAGTGGGGCACTGCAGGAGCTGTAATGTCTTTTATGTTTTAGCCACAGAAATCACACACTGTCATTGCCTCAGTATCCTGTGGTTATACATGTCAACCCTACTAAGTGAAAGAGGGGACAACACAGGATAGGAATACTAGGAGGCAGTGATTTTTGGGGGTCATCTTAGAGGATAGCTTCCACAGACATGCTAGTTTGATTATATTGATTAGATTACCTAGCAGCAGGTCAGTATTACTTCTGGCATCTGTTACTATTATCTTCTGAAGTTGACATTTGCTTTTTATTTTTAAATCATTGAATAAATAAAATTGCTAACTTTTTATAAATGGACAATACATCTGAGTCATTCTCCTTTTTTCTTTTTTTTAAATTTATTTATTTTCTTATTTATTTTTGGCTGCATTCAGTCTTTGTTGCTGCATGCAGGCTTTCTCTAGTTGCGGCGAGCTGGGGCTACTCTTCATTGTGGTGCACGGGCTTCTCATTACATTGGCTTCTCTTGTTGCAGGGCATGGACTCTAGGTCGGCGGGCTTCAGTAGTTGTGGCACACAGGCTCAGTAGTTGTGGTGCACGGGCTTAGCTGCTCTGCAGCATGTGGGATCTTCCCGAACCACGGCTTGAACCCGTGTCCCCTGCATTGGCAGGCGGATTCTTAACCACTGCGCCACCAGGGAAGTCCCCTGAGTCATTTTTCAATCCTCCATTAGTAGTACAGTGTTTTGCACCCAGAGGCAGCTTGATTGATGTATAATATCCAGAGAAGCTGTCATTTTCAATACCTGTTTAGAACTAGAGCTGACTAGATTGACAAATTAAACTAGAGCTGATAACTAGAATGCTGCTTAGAGCTCAAGGCCAAGCTTGGGAAAGCATGAGATCATAAGGAATGTGTAAAGAATGATTATTTCCTTTTTTCTGTAAATATAAAATATTTGTATAATTACTGTTACTGCTATCTGGCCCCAAGCATTCCTCTCTCTTAGTAATAATATAGTGCAGTGGCTCTGCAGAGAGAATTCCATCTCCCCTTCCCACTAGCTCTGTAGCCTTGAACATATTATGTAACTTTTCTGTGCCTTAGTTTCCTTGTCTACATAATAAATTAGACAGTACCACTTCTTAGGTTTGTTGTATTAAATAAGGTAATTCAGGTAAAACATTCAGCATAATGCTCAATAAATGTTAACTAATTTATTTATTTACTTACTTATTTACTTATTTATTTATTTAAAACTCTAATCCAGCCACCTCTAACCATTGTTTTCAGACATTGGTCTTTAGATTCCTAATGTCATACCTTTGTTCACATCATTCTTTCAGCTTCAGATTAACAGACTTGCCCCTTCTCCCATTATGCTAAATATATTCTTTTCTTCAAGGAATAGGCTAAGCAATTTCCCTGACCATGAAAATGTCTGCTTGAGCTCCAGTGCTCCAATGCTTCATATCAACACCTTCTCCTAAGCTCCCTTAGCACAATCAAATCCTGTGTTGCCTTGTTTTATTTTGTATCTTGGACCCTTCATCCCCTCTCCTATAGAAGGGAGGTTTCATATCTTATAGCAAACTCACTGTAACCCTGATCTATAGAGATTATTGGTCAATGAAGGCTTGTTAATGATGAAGATGTAGAGTGTCTAATGTAACATTACTTACAATTAGATTCTTAATAAATGCTTCTTTATCACAAGCAATGAACAGATTATATTGTTATCATGAATAAGTCAGGAGTATGTTCTTCCTTTATATTGATTCAAGTTACAACTCTGAACGTGATTGCAGTTTTTTTTAAGAATGAAAGCACAGGGCTTCTCTGGTGGTGCAGTGGTTGAGAGTCCGCCTGCCGATGCAGGGGACACAGGTTCGTGCCCCGGTCCGGGAAGATCCCACATGCTGTGGAGCGGCTAGGCCCGTGAGCCATGGCCACTGAGCCTGCGTGTCCGGAGCCTGTGCTCCGCAACGGGAGAGGCCACAACAGTGAGAGGCCCGCATACTGCAAAAAAAAAGAATGAAAGCACAATATAGACTGTTAAAATTTCAAGATCCTAAAGAAGTATGGGTTTTAAAATTTATTTTTTTTCTTAATTCTAGAGTGGGAAGAAGATAGAAAATGCAAGCCTGTTTGATTTAAAGAAGGCTCTATCAATGTTAACAATTTTAACTACAGTGTCAGATTTGGGTCAGTCTACTTCAAAATGAAAGATATGTTCTATTTTGGAAGGCTAGGAAAGCAAGAATAAGATTGTAGACTTCCAGGTTTGAACCAAGTGGTTTATATGTATTAATGTATCCAATCCTTATAGTAAGGCTGTTATTGTCTTACTGTGTTATTATTGTTTTTATTACTGTTGTACCCTTTATAGACAAGAAATCTAGAGCTCAGAGAAACTAAGCAACTTGCCTAAAAAAGTGACAGAGCTGAAATTTGAATTTAAGTCTGCAGGCTCCCATGCATGAACAGAAATTCTGAAAATCTTCTCCACCACCACACAGCACTGGTTTTCATGCTGTATGATATGCAGGTCACATAGGGTTGTGACAGTACAATGATGCCAAAGGACTGAGGAGCAGCCTTCTCCCCCAGGGCATAGCTTTTCCAGAGTTTCCTTCTCAGTTGTCCATCCTCCCAAAGACCACAGCTGCTTTAAAAGGACACACTTTCTTTAAGAGGAAACACTGAAATGTAAAACATTGCCTTAAGAAATGCTGTGCTTTTGGACTCAATTACAGGAGTGTTGGGAGCACCATTTTTATTGGAGGAGCCATCAAACCAGTTCCTACATCTCAAAAGACACATATATTTTCAGGATTACTGGAACCCAGACCACAGTCCGAATACATGGGGAAACACACTGGCTGATCAGGTATTTGCATTAGAAACAAATGGCCTTTCACCATCTCTCTTTTTATTTTATTTTTTTAATTTAATTTTTTTTTTCAAACTTTTTATTTTATATTGGAGTACAGTGATTAACAATGTTGTGTTAGTTTCAGGTGTACAACAGAGTGATTCAGTTATACATACACACCATCTCTCTCTCTTTTTTATTTTTAAAGAAGATGTTGGGGGTAGGAGTTAATTAATTAATTAATTAATTTTTGCTGTGTTGTGCTTACCTTTTTGATGGAAGATGACATTGAAACTCCGGGTAAAACGAAACTGCTGAATTATCTGAGAATTTCAATTACTCATGATTTCCCTCTACAATTTAGCAACTTAGAAAACAAAAATGTACAATTAATAAATTAATTAATTCCTTCACTTATTCTTCTTTCTTTTCACATGTATCAGGCTCTCACTATCACCAGGCATGAGGGTTGTATAATGTCATAAAGAAATTGAAGTCCTTGTTCTTCTGGGGCCTGGGTCCTATCCTTATTCTGCTTGGCTGGGTTTTAGTTCATCCACTAGGATCAGTTTCTGCTTAGCATTTGTTGATGAAAAACCACCAGCTTGAATAATGCATTTAGTTTTATACCTGTTTTTCTCCAACAGGTATCATGTAGAAATATTAAAACAAGACATTTGTTTATTCAGCAAATTAAATAATTACATAAGCTGGTAGACTGTGTCTTCTTTATGGAATATTGAAATTTTCAAGTACACTCCTGCCTACCATTGCTGTAATCAACTGACAGACACCATAATGTAACAAGACCCTACTACATTTGTTCATACTGTGGCCCCTCACATACTGCAAAACATTTGAGCACTGAAGTAAACAGGTCACTAAAAGTGTGAAAACCAAACCTTACTCAGTATTATTCTTCCACTGTATTTCTCTCAGTCTTTTAAGAATACCTGCATGATAATCAGAATAATTGATGCAACATGTGTTCTAAATACTCAGAGATCATGACTTGAGTTTCCTTTTGTTGCAGGCTCATGAAACATGGACTGCTTTGAAAACAACAGCACAGTATTATCTGAATGTGAATACTTTCACCCTTGACATGTCTACTGCCCAGTAAATGTGCTTTGCTGGTTAAACCAGGATAGCAAGAATAGAGGGAGCCAAAAAGTGGTGATGTACCCAAACAACCAGCTTTGGAGACCTGAGGGCAAATCCATACCGTCTACTAGGTTATTTATTATGTCTGCCTTATGGAGCTGTTGAAAGGAGTAAATACCAAAACCCACATACAGACCTAGAATTAGAAGTTCTCAATAAATGGTAGCTCTTAAAATGAGAACTAAAATAGAGACTGTAGTAATAACATTTACCAAAAAGGGGCTTTCATGGGAAAAGGAACTATAAAACAAAACAGCTGTGTCATTAAAACTGTCTGTCCAGGGCCTCCCTGGTGGCGCAGTGGTTAAGAGTCCGCCTGCCGATGCAGGGGATACGGGTTCGTGCCCCGGTCTGGGAGGATCCCACATGCCGCGGAGCGGCTGGGCCCGTGAGCCATGGCCGCTGGGCCTGCGCATCCGGAGCCTGTTCTCCGCAACGGGAGAGGCCACAACAGTGAGAGGCCCGCATACCGCAAAAAGAAAAAAAAACAAAAAACTGTCTGTCCAAAAAGGAAAAAAAACTCTCTGTTCGTAGCTCCTGCTTTCTATTGCCTCTTCTTGGGGAGAGTTAGTTCACTTTTAATTCAAGGAAGGAAATGGGATCTCTCAAATGGAGCTCATCCTCTCCTCTTTTCTTCAATACTTGTCGTTTCCTAAAGCCAGTCTATTCCAAGACCATATTTTTGAAACTGTTTTTAATCAATGCTGTACTGCTGGACTTCCCTGGTGGCACAGTTGTTAAGAATCCACCTGCCAATGCAGGAGACACGGGTTCGAGCCCTGGTCCAGGAAGATCCCACATGCTGCAGAGCAACTAAGCCGGTGCACCACAACTACTGAAACCCAGGCGCCTAGATCCCGTGCTCCGCAACAAAAGAAGCCACCGCAACGAGAAGCCCACGCACCGCAATCAAGAGTAGCCCTCGCTCGCCACAACTAGAGAAAGCCCACATGCAGCAATGAAGACCCAATGCAGCCAAAAGTAAATAAGTAAAATAAATAAGTTAAAAAAAAAAGCTGTATTGCTGTGGGCAATAGAGAATCAAATCTTAACTCATACTGGGAAACATGATGATTAGGAATCCACTGGAAGCCACGTATCTGTAAAGTCTTCCTTAGCAATTTTGTAAAATTTGTGCAGGTTTTGCATTCTGGTCCATAATATATTTATGTTTGTTTCACTATGAATTAATTTTAAAGAAATTTCACACCTGTTATCAGTCACTCCCCAACCCCCCCATGCCCCAGCCCCTAGTAACCACTAATAAACTTTCTGTAGCTATAAAAAACTGAAAGAAATAACATTTTAAACTTACTGGCCATGTGCTTTTATTAATCTTTCCAATAAAGCTGAAAAATTGACTCTGGAAAACTGGACTACATTTATCCTATAGTTTCCCATATATCCATGGAATACTTCAGTACTCTAGCCTGAGCAGTACTGAGAGATGATATACCCAATCACCAAGACTGCCCCCTGTAATCACAGATAAGTGGATTTTTTGCCTTCAGAAGTCTACTTCTCTGTATACATAGGTCAATTGGTCTCTGCAGGGATTTCTTTTGGTAAATAGAAGCATCCCCCACAAGACCATAGTTGGTCTTATGTGGTCTTAAAACAGTCTTAAGCACTTTTTCAGCAACAAAAATCAGATGCCAAGAAGCTGCACTGTAAGACTTTGGCTCAGCAGTTTCTTCTCCAAAAGGGCACCAGCAGCTACTCAATATTCCGCATTTCTTATCCCATCCCTTAGAGGTATTCTCAGTGAGAAATTTGAGGCTAATACGTAATTTATTGTGTTAACTGTTATTCATCTCTAATACATATAAACGTAGATTTTTAAATTATGTAGCAGAATGGTGAGTTTAGTAAAGGTGGCTATAAATAGGAAGATAGAATATTGTAATAATAAAAAGAACTACTTGAAAATTGATGTTAATTATTTAAATATAAGAAAATATCATTAAAAAATAAATAAATCAAAACACAACTGAATGGACAAAAGAAAGAAAACGAATCATTTGGTTTTGCATTAAGAACAAATTTGACAACAGTAATATACATTTTGCTACCAAAAAGTTCTACTCTTTGACTGTTTAATAAAAAATTACAGAATGCCTATGTATTGGTCAGGGTTTCTCAGAGAGTTGGAATCAATAGAATGTGTATATAAATATAAAGAGAATTATTTTAAAGAATTGACTCATGTTTACAGATGCTGGCAAGTCCAAAACTACAGGGTAGGTTAGCAGACTGGAGACGAGAAGAACCAACATTGCAATGCAGGTCTAAAGGCCATTGGGCTAGAAAATCACCAAAGAGCCAATCTTGCAGTCTAAGTCCTCAGGCCATGTGCTGGTAGAATTCCCTCTTGCTCAGAAAAGGTTGGCCTGTTGTTCTATTCAGGCCTTCAACTGATTGGATGAGGCCTACCCACATTATGGAGGGCAATCTGCTTTACTCAAAGTCCACCAATTTAAGTGTTAATCTCATCCAAAACACACTTGCTGAAACACCCAGAATTACGTTTGACCACATATCTGGGCAGAGTGGCCCAGCTGAGTTGACACATAAAATTAACTATTACAACATATTTTAAGTTATTTAGATTGTCAACACACACTCACCAAGCTGTGATTGGAGCAACATATGGTGGAAAAATAAAGAAAAAGACTTTCATCCATTCATTTCAGTATACCACAAGAAAGAAGCTTGGTGGCTTGTGGGGCACTAACAGTGGGAAATTATAAGTTAGCTGCCAAGTTGATTTTGATTTAGATAACACTAAGAAGCAATTCTGCAGTTAGGTTGTTATCTGATCAAACAAGCATGGAAAGGCAGTATCTTATCTAAACAATTTAAAGAAATTATTAGAAATTAACAGGATGTCAGAAAATGAACAAACAAAACAAAGACAACCTAGGTCCACCTAAGATAATTTATGTAGAAATCTAGTAGTTAACTTCCACATAGCTGAGCAGGAAGAGGTGAGTACTCAGTTGTACAGATAGGATTTAAGAAAACCCAGGTAATACGTATTTAGCATCTGCATACAAAATTGCCTTAGACTACAAGAACTCTGAATTCAGGGCTTAAAGATATTGATCATATTGAGGTACCAATCATCTGGCTGACTCACTTTAACTGATTATTTTCCCAGTGATATGTGAATTGACATAGTGATTTTTTTTTTGGCGGGGTGGGAGAGTCCTTTATATTTGTATCTAATTTATAAATTGTATGTAAAATCTGCCTTTTTAAAGACTGAAGATTCTTTCAACATTTTTAAGAGACCAGAACAAAACTAAAGCAATCTGGACAATATTAGGAAAAATAGAGAGGATCAGAGATGACACTTTTCCTCACTTACTTCCTGAGCCTCTACATGATCTCCATGGTTGGGTGTTTACATGTTCTACTACAGCATTAAGAACATAACTGCTGTGGTGACTCTGAATTCTTCTAAGTAGAAGGTTTTCATTTTAAGGTCTAAAGGGAACCATGTTGATTTGCCCTCTTTGTCTGACTGATTAAGTAGGCACAGTATTTAAGTGGAAGTGACTGATAATGATATTCCCACTAAATTCAGACTCCCCTGAGACTTCAGTGCAAATTTGAGGCTCACCAACTTCACTCTTATTACATAAACAGTATCTGTTAAGTTTTCCTGCATTTTTATAGAACCAGTCAACAAATATGCCAAAGATCAGACTGACCCTTTTAATGGTCTCTTGGACGCTCTACCCTCTAGTATTCCTGTAATTCTGTTTCATAGTTTCCCAGTGGATGTTCCAATGCTAACCTGGTCCAAGGAAATAAGTCCAAGTCTTCCTCAATGCAATTCATGAGAAGCATGGTTCTAATATTGTTATATATCCTGCTCAAAAACCTGTTGTTTTAAAACTTTTGACTGATGAAGAGGGGAGGAAATAACATGTTTTTTTATTGACATAGACTTTGCTGTGTACTATACTAGACAGTTTATACTTTATTATATTAAATTATGATAACATTCTCATAAGATAGGTCCTGCAGATCCCATCTTAAAGAAAAAAAATAAGGCTTAGATATATTCCCCAGATAGAGCTAACTAGAGGTAGCTCTAAAATAGTAATTAGAATGTCTACATTTAAATTCTGGCTTCACCATTGCTAGCTATGCCATCTTGTGGAATTAATGACCTCTCTGGGCCTCAGTTTCCTCTTCTGTAATACGGGAATAATTGGACTTACTTAATGTGAGGAATAGTTAAAATGATATACATAAAGCACTTAGAACACTGCTTGGCATGTAAATAAACACTCAATAAAAGTCAGCTATTCTAAAAAAAAAAAAGTTAGCTATTATTCTTACCTTGCCGAAGGTTTTATGACAGTTCATGCTCTTTTCACTGTATCACAATTTTTCTCCTGAATTCTGTTGCCCAGAACTCAAAGCTCCCCATGATCTCACCCCTCTCCTATTATTTCCTCTACTCTCCTCAAATACTCTTGCTACTTTGCATCCTTTATTGATTCATTTATTTACTTATTTAACAAACACCATGGCCATCTTCCTTTGGCCTAGTCAAGGTAGAGGTACAAAGAGGACTGAGACACACTCCCTTCTCCACAGAGCTTTAAATTCAGGAAGAGAGATAAGTATCCACTGTATTAATACAGATGAATTACAGAAACTCAATTTACAAATCATGTGTGCACAGAGGATAGACAGCTTACTCAGCCTGGGGGCGTCAGGGAAAGCTTCACTGAGGAGATAGCTTTAGATTTAGGTTTCAAAGGACACGTAAGAATAACATGTAGGGCTCCCCTGGTGGAGCAGTGGTTGAGAGTCCGCCTGCCGATGCAGGGGACACGGGTTCGTGTCCCGGTCCGGGAAGATCCCACATGCGCGGAGCAGCTGGGCCTGTAAGCCATGGCCGCTGAGCCTGTGCGTCTGGAGCCTGTGCTCCGCAAGGGGAGAGGCCACAACAGTGAGAGGCCCGTGTACCACAAAAAAAAAAAAAAAAAAGGAATAACATGTATAGGCCATCACTATAATAACAGCTTTTCTATGATACTATATTTTATACTTATAGTATATATTTAAACTAATATTATTATAGTCTAAATTTATACTATTACACTATTGTAGTATGTGTTTTAAGATCAAGATTTACATGAGATTTGTATTTGCAACTCCACCCATATCCAGGACGGTGCCTGGTATGCAGTGAGAATTTGATGAATCAATTGGTACTGTTAAGAAGCATGACTATCAGGGAGGTAAGTAGTATTCACAAGAGTTTCCTGTTACCCTTTGCTATCGACTGAACGTTTGTGACTCCCCCCAAATTCATATGTTGTATTCTAATCCCCAATAATGGGTTTGGAGGTGGGAACTTTGAGGTGATTAGGTCAGAGAGTGGAACTTTCATGAACGGGATTAGTGCCCTTATGAAAAAGACCCCAGAGATCTCCCTTTCCCTTTCGGCTATGTGAGGACACAGCAATATGGCCACCTGGGATCCAAGAAGCAGGCTCTCACCAGACACCAAATCTACTGGCACCTTGATTTTAAACTTCCCAGGCTCCAGAACTATGGGAAATAAATTTCCGTTGTTTATGGTGTTCTGTTATAGCAGCACAAATGAACTAAGGCACCTTCTTGTATCAGTGGCTGGACAAACAAATAAGATGCAATATAATTTATCCAGTGAATCAATAAGAGAACTCAATAACTTTTTTTTTTCATTTCTAGCCTTTAGTTTCATCCACAGAGCAGACCCAATCTCAAAAGACATCCATCCTCCTGTGGCAATTCATTATAATTTAAATAGAATAACTAATGAATGGGAGTACTGTACATATAGAAAAAATTAAAAATGAAGTTATTTATTTTCATGTGTTGATTTTACTTATTCTATTTATTTTCTTCAAACTGATCTAGGACATCTTAGGCAACTGAACCAGCAGAGACTATATCTATCTATCTATCTATCTATCTATCTATATATATATATTATCTTCAATGATAGTGGCAGCCTGAATTAATTTTGTTGAAAGTAATTTAGCATTGACTGGTTAAATATATAAACTACCCATATGAAGCAGAGATATTGCCAGACTCCTTCAAATTAGAGACAAAAAACAAATCTTTGGAGATTACATCACAAATTGGAACTGTCTTGGATGGCAGTTCAATTGTAAAAATAAAAAATAAAATAAATTATCTAAATTCAAAATATTTTATGCCATCCATCACAGTGACAAAAGCAGCTGCATTTTCTCCTTATGATCATAATGTTAGAAAACAAGCTAATTAGTTTTTAGCAGACAGTTTCAGGAAAGGTATGCCTTCTTAGGCCTACCCTCTTTTGCTCCATCAAAAGTATATTTTAAAAGGGGTTCTCTGATGATCTTTAATCCAGGCAGTAACTACGGAGAGGAAAACAATGACTTGTAGTATAGTTAAAATTTTAGAAACCTTTAAATTTACCATTCACAGCTCTCTGACATTTTTCCTGAGAGGCTTAAAGTTTAACTCCTAATTCTGCCTCTTCCTTGAGGGATGGGAAGGATGTAGTCTGGTATTTAAGAGTGTAATCTCTGGAGCCAGAGACCTGGGGTCATGGTTCCTTGGATAGCATTGTCTCCTTGGTCATGTCACTTATCCCCGCTGTGGCTGAGTTTGCCATCTGTGAAACAGGAATGATAAGTGCACCGACCTCAGTGGGGTGGCACAGGGCTTGCACGAGATAAGCTTCTGGCACAAAACAGGCTTTCTACAAATTCTTGCTTGCAGTAATGGAATGCATGTATCTCCACTTTGTTTTCCAAAATAGATTTAACTATTAGGAAAATTCTTCATCCTATAAACACACAAGGGATACTTTCTTTTTTAAGCTATAAATATACCTGATTATGATAACAGTGTTGAAAACATTTCCACTAAGGACCCCAGTCAACAATTTTATCACCTGAATTTCTGCTTTTTAGTTCACAGACCAACATAGGTCATTTTCCCTTAATGTACCATAAAATGGTTACCCAAATGATGACAAGCAGGAAGAAATTAAAACTCAGGGAGCTCCCAAGTGCGGGTATTTCCAAAACAACAGAGATTAATCTTACTATTGTTCTCTTTTTCTAAAGAATCTCAAACATTGACCCCACAGCTATACATTTGTGACTTGCTATGTTTGAACCACTACAACTACTTTGTGTTGGGTGTCAGAGATGAATGGGAGCAGTCCCTGCTGTTAAGGATCTCAAGGGACTCAAGTGTAATGAGGGGTCTCCTTAGGTGTAAGCTGGGGTGATGAAACTGCCACAGTGGTAGTTATAGCAGCAAAAGGCTCTCAGTGGCCTGGTGTCTGCCTGTACCTCTGATCTCATCCTGGGCTCCCGCTCATGACATGTTCCAGTCACACTGGCCTTCACCATTATTGTAAAGCATGCCAAGTCTGCTCCAACTGCTCCAGGGACCTATACTTCCCTCTGCCTGGATTCTTTTCCCCATGAGGTTCACAACGTTGGCTTCTTCTTATATTTTGATCTCAACTCAAGTATTCCTCCTCAGTGAAAGCATCACTGACCAACTGGTCTTAAGTAGCTAACTGCATCAGTTTACAGACGTAGTGGCTTCAACAATATGAATTTATTTTTTAACATCCTATTGCAGTATAATTGCTTTACAATGGTGTGTTAGTTTCTGCTGTATAACAAAGTGAATCAGCTATACATATACATATATCCCCATAACCCCTCCCTCTTGCATCTCCCTATCCCACCCCTCTAGGTGGTCACAAAGCACCGAGATGATCTCCCTGTGCTACACGGCTGCTTCCCACTGGCTATCTGTTTTACATTTGGTAGTGTATATATGTCAGTGCTACTCTCTCACTTCATCTCAGCTTACCCTCTCCCCTCCCCATGTCCTCAAGTCCATTCTCTACATCTGTGTCTTTATTCCTGTCCTGCCCTTAGGTTCTTCAGAACCATTTTTTTTTTTTTTAGACTCCATATATATGTGTTAGTATACAGTATTGTTTTTCTCTTTCTGACTTACTTCACTCTGTATGACAGACTCTAGGTCCATACACCTCACTACAAATAACAAAGTGATAACTCAATTTGTTTCTTTTTATGGCTGGGTAATATTCCTACAATATGAATTTATAATCTTACAGTTCAGTAGGTCAGAAGTCCAACACCCATCTCACAGGTGTCAAACATCAGCAGGGCTGTTTCTTTCGGAACAACCTTGGTGAGAATCTGTTTCCTTGTCTTTTCCAGATTCTAGGAAATCCTTGGCTCACGGTCCCTTTCTTCCATCCTCAAAACCAGCAGTGTTGGGGCTTCCCTGGTGGCACAGTGGTTAAGAATCCGCCTGCCAATGCAGGGCACATGGGTTCGTGCCCCGGTCCAGGAAGATCCCACATGCCGCAGAGCGGCTAGGCCCGTGAGCCACAACTACTGAGCCTGCACGTCTGGAGCCTGTGCTCCGCAACGGGAGAGGCCACAACAGTGAGAGGCCCGCGCACCATGATGAAGGGTGGCCCCCACTCGCCACAACTGGAGAAAGCCCTCACACAGAAACGAAGACCCAACACAGCCATAAATAAATAAATAAATTTATTTAAAAAAAAAAAACAGCAATGTTACATCCTTTCCCCCTTTATTAATCATCATTCTCTCTCTCTTTCTCTCTTTCTCTTCTCCCCTCACACTTTGACCAGAGCTGGGAAATGTTCTCCTTTTTTAAGGACTTGTGATTAGACTGGATACACCTGAATAATCCAGCATAATCTCCCCACATCAACGTTCTTAATCTTTCTTTTTTTTTCTTTTCTTCCTTCCTTTCTGCGGCACGCGGGCCTCTCACTGCTGTGGCCTCTCCCACTGCGGAGCACAGGCTCCGGACGCATGGGCCCAGCGGCCATGGCTCACGGGCCCAGCCACTCCACGGCATGCGGGATCCTCCCAGACCAGGGCATGAACCCGTGTCCCCCGCATCGGCAGGCGGACTCTCAACCACTGCGCCACCAGGGAAGCCCCCAACGTTCTTAATCTTAATCACATCTGTGACATCCCTTTTGCCACGTAAAATAACATGGTCACAGATTCCCAGGATTACAGTGTGGACATCTTTGGGGTCTCATAGTTCTGTCTAACACACTGCCACACTTAACTCTCCCCTACTCTCTGTTATATTGCCTTTTTATTTCTTATTATTTTTTGTAGCATCATATGAAATCCTCTTATTTATTTTTTTTGCTCTTGTTTATTTATTTACTTATAATTTACTTATTATTACATATTCCTTTATTATATGAAAGTCCTTTCATCTACCCATTTCCCCGACACTATTCTGTAATATTGAGAATAAGAAATTGGTCTCTACCTTGATGACAGCAGCACCCCCAACCCTTAGAGCAGTTTCTGGCATAACATATGCACTCAATGAATTCCCTGTTAAATGAATAAATAAACTCAGCTTTGGTAACTGATGTAAGCTTTAGAGAAAAGGTGCTCCCTAAATTAAGTCTTGAAGATAGGTAAGGAGATTATGGGGTGAAAATTAGGGATTGGACTTTCCAGCCTGTGCAAGAGAAAGCATCGTCACTGTAGAATGACAACAGTGCTCTTGGAGGAGTGGCCAAGGATGAGAGAGGCTGGAAAAAATGAGTCAGAGGCAAATCACCAAAGACTTTTCAGACTTCATCTTGCGTGTAATGAGAGCCATCGAAGGTTTGGGGTTTTGTTTGTTTGTTTGTTTGTTTTGCGGTACGCGGGCCTCTCACTGTTGTGGCCTCTCCCATTGCGGAGCACAGGCTCCGGACGCGCAGGCTCAGCGGAATGGCTCACGGGCCTAGCCGCTCCGCGGCATGTGGGATCTTCCCGGACTGGGGCACGAACCCGTGTCCCCTGCATCGGCAGGCGGACTCTCAACCACTGAACCACCAGGGAAGCCCTGGGGGTTTTTTCGACTTTATTAATTAATTTTCTTTATTTTGGCTGCGTTGGGTCTTTGTTGCTGCGCGTGCGCTTTCTCTGGTTGCAGTGAGCGGGGCTACTCTTCATTGAAGTGCACAGGCTTCTCATTGCGGTGGCTTCTCTTGCCGCAGAGCATGGGCTCTAGGTGCGTGGGCTTCAGTAGCTGTGGCATGCAGGCTCAGTAGTTGTGGCACATGGGCTTAGTTGCTCTGCAGCATGTGGGATCTTCCTGGACCAGGGATCGAACAAGAGTCCCCTGCATTGGAGGCGGATTCTTTAATCACTGTGCCACCAAGGAAGTCTCACAGACCTTGTAATTCTTGAAAGAATTCTACGGTGGTTATACCTAAGAAGCTCATTACATGGTACTGAGGTAGTAGAAAGTAGAGATTATATGTAAAGAGAGTTTTATTTATAAAACTCCTGAGGATTTTTCAATAAATTACGATGATGTCACAGTTATTTTCTGTTTCATCGCTGGGTCATCTGACAATAATGATGTCTATAATTCATTATTGCCCATAAGTACAGTGATAGGTAGCACCCAGATCTATTGTCTGATCTCAGCAGAGAAAAGCTATTAACCTGTGTCACCATATCTCTGCAGCCAGGAATGAATCTTTGGGGAAGTAGAGAGTCCTGTGGGCCATGGCAGCTCACTGTTCTGGCTGACTGGAAACAACAAACAACCCTTTCCTTTTTTACCTCTCACTACAGCTGGGCTCACTTCAAAGACTGCAGTTTCCCAGCCAGGTCTCCCATACACATTCTTCTCCTCCACTTCCAGATTCTGAGAGTACATCAGCCATCCCAACCGCTTGCTATCATTCCAAAAAAGAAAGGCCTGCCTTAGGATAATACTTTCAGTTGTGACAGAATACCCTGGATTGGGAGTTGTCTTGTAAAGGATCTCTTCAAAAGATGATTACACTTTCTTACCTAGGTGGAACCTTTGAAAAGTGGGTAAGAA
Source organism: Mesoplodon densirostris (assembly GCF_025265405.1). Taxonomy (NCBI): domain Eukaryota; kingdom Metazoa; phylum Chordata; class Mammalia; order Artiodactyla; family Ziphiidae; genus Mesoplodon; species Mesoplodon densirostris. The sequence continues at coordinate 56,739,987 of NC_082665.1, forward strand.
ATTCACTCTTTGTGTCGTGCTTTAGGAAGCAGGTTATGTAGTAGATATGAGCATCATTTCTGGATCAAGTACCAGCTCTGCCATTTTGAATTCTGCTAATAGTACCTCAATATTATATTTTCTCTGGTCCTCAGTTTCCTCATGTGGGACATGGAAGCAATAAAGCAGCCATTTCATAGGGTTGTTGTGAGCTTAAATAAGGCATGTAAGAGAATGAGACTTGCAATGTAAGTTCTGTGGGGGTGGGAGAAGTTTGACTCCACTCTTACATATCCAGTTTAGTACAGAAGTTTTTAAAGCGTGGTCTGGGGATTCCTAAGGGGTCCCCAAGACTCTGGCAGGGTGGGGTCATGAGGTCAAAACTATTTTAGTAAAAATACTAGGACACTATTTGCCTTTTTTATCTCATTCTCACATGAGTGCAGAATGGAATTTTCCAGAAACTAGACAGTGATAGATATTGCAGTAGATAGAATGAGGAAGCAGACATGAGAAAATCCAGCTGCCTTCTATTAAAGATATTTGCAAGATTATAAAACAATGACTGTCTTCTCACTAACTTTATTTTGCTTTGGAAAAAATAGTTTTTCACATTAAAATATGTTTTATGTTAACGTGTAATGGATTTATATTATTACTGTTAAGAGAATTAATAAATACATATTTTAATGTACTTTTTAATATAGTAAATATCAATGGCTATAGCTCACATAATCAAAATTTCTTTGAGGCCTTAAACAATTTCTAAGAGTGTAAGGGGGTCCTGAGACCAAGAAAACCGAGAACCACTAATTTAGCACAAGCCTGGCACATGGTAACCTCTTAATAAAATAATGATTGGATTGCTAGAATAGGGCTTGGCTTAGGGTAAGTACTCAATAAATGAGCGTTCCACTGCTGCTGCTGCTGCTGATGATGATGTGTTGATGGTGGTGATGAAAATTATGATGTGAAGTTTGCTGGGAGCCTTCTATATGACTGGAGTAAATATAACAGTAATTTTTAATAGAAATCTTATCTTGCCTTAGGCATGGCAGATGTTAGAGTTTAATGTAACACAGAATTATTTTCAGTGTTTAGACTCTCTTTTTCTTAGCTTATTCTTTTCCTTATGGGGTTGCTCATTCTCATCCTACCAGAAGCACTTTGGAATTGAGCCAAATTCAAAGTACTATGTATGGCACCAGATTGAATGATATGAAGGTCAGGATCTCTGTGTTCCACAAATTAAGGAGTCATGGACATGTACTTAATATTTACTGTGAAAACTAGAGGGAGAACATGCCTCTAAAACTTTTCAACAGACAGGGTGATGGAGGTTTCCATGCCCACAATCCTCTTCTCAATTTCTCCTTCCTTCTGCATTGTCTAGTCCAGCTACTAGAACATAGACTTACATTTTGTCTAGATATGCCACTACACTGGCTCTCCAGGAAGAAAAACATTTCTGGGTAGTGTTTGCTGATTTCCATGGTGTAAATACTCCCACCATGACCAGTTTCAAGCTGCTTCTATGATGTTATTAAATTCCAAATTGGGAGGAGAAACATATAATCAGCTCATAGTTGGTTTGAGCTGGTCCACAGCATACCATGGTGCTGGCCCTGCACTCTGACATGAAGTTCAATTAAGTTCTGGCACTAAGTTCAACTACTTGCCTGGCTTTCCTAGATCTTTGATCATTGGTCCCACCCTCTCACCCAATTTTGCTGTCCCAACACCTCCAACTAGTCAGTGTCCTCAGGTCCCAGGATTATCTCCTGCTACTTCTGCTTTTGCACTTTGCTAAACTATCACCTCTGGGTTCTAAAATCCCTTCTTCATCCTTCTGCTTATTCATTTGCTATGCAATTTTTTATTGACAAACTAAAGGCCTTCTTCCTCAGTAAAATCTTCTCTGATCACATAAAGGTATCACTAACGTTTTTCCTCTGAAATGATGGGACATATTAAGGGATAATATCTAATCTGAATACTGGTGAGATTATTGGTTATCCAAAATATATCTATATGGTGTTGTGGAAACAGCTCAGGACTGCTTTGAGAGAACTGCATTCCTCCCTCACTGCTAATATACTGAGTGGTCATTGGCAAATCACTCAGATGCTCTGAGCCTTGATTTTCTCATTTGTAAAATGAAGGCAATGGAATACATGATTTTAAAGAACACTTTTCTGGGGCTTCGCTGGTGGCGCAGTGGTTGACAGTCCACCTGCCGATGCAGGGGACACGGGTTCGTGCCCCGGTCCGGGAAGATCCCACATGCCACGGAGCGGCTAGGCCCGTGAGCCATGGCCGCTGAGCCTGCGTGTCTGGAGCCTATGCTCTGCAACAGGAGAGGCCACAACAGCGAGAGGCCCGTGTACTGCAAAAAAAAAAAAAAAAAAAAAGAACACTTTTCTTTCCTTAAATTCCACTATTCTATAGTCAACATACTTTATATAAACAAAAATCCTACGACCTACTCCCATTAAAATTCAATATCTTTTTGATTTTAAAACAAGTAGATTCACCATGTTTTATTTTTAAAAAATTTTTAATTTAATTTTTTTTTATACAGCAGGTTATTAGTCATCAGTTTTATCCACATCAGTGTATACATGTCAATCCCAATTGCCCAGTTCATCACACCAACATCCCCACCCCCCACCGCTTTCCCCCCTTGGTGTCCATACGTTTGTTCTCTACATCTGTGTCTCAATTTCTGCCCTGCAAACCGGTGCATCTGTACCATTTTTCTAGGTTCCACATATATGCATTAATATACAATATTTGTTTTTCTCTTTCTGACTTACTTCACTCTGTACGACAGTCTCTAGATCCATCCGTCTCTACAAATGACCCAATTTTGTTCCTTTTTATGGCTGAGTAATATTCCATTGTATATATATATGTACCATATCTTCTTTATCCAGTCGTCTGTCGATGGGCATTTAGGTTGCTTCCATGACCTGGCTATTATAAATAGTGCTGCAGTGAACATTGGGGTGCATGTGTCTTTTTGAATTATGGTTTTCTCTAGGTATATGCCCAGTAGTGGGATTGCTGGATCATATGGTAATTCTATTTTTAGTTTTTAAGGAACCTCCATACTGTTCTCCATAGTGGCTGTATCAATTTACATTCCCACCAACAGTGCAAGAGGGTTCCCTTTTCTCCACACACTCTCCAGTATTCGTTGTTTGTAGATTTTCTGATGATCCCATTCTAACTGGTGTGAGGTGATACCTCATTGTAGTTTTGATTTGCATTTCTCTAATAATTAATGATGTTGAGCAGCTTTTCAGGTGTTTCTTGGCCATCTGTCTATCTTCTTTGGAGAAATGTCTATTTAGGGCTTCTGCCCATTTTTGGATTGGGTTGTTTGTTTTCTTAATATTGAGCTGCATGAGCTGCTTATATATTTTGGAGATAATCCTTTGTCCGTTGATTTGTTTGCAAATATTTTCTCCCATTCTGAGGGTTGTCTTTTTGTCTTGTTTATGGTTTCCTTTGCTGTGCAAAAGCTTTGAAGTTTCATTAGGTCCCATTTGTTTATTTTTATTTCCATTACTCTAGGAGGTGGATCAAAAAAGATCTTGCTGTGATTTATGTCAAACAGTGTTCTTCCTATGTTTTCCTCTAAGAGTTTTATAGTGTCTGGTCTTACATTTAGGTCTCTAATCCATTTTGAGTTTATTTTTGTGTATGGTGTTAGGGAGTGTTCTCATTTCATTCTTTTACATGTAGCTGTCCAGTTTTCCCAGCACCACTTATTGAAGAGACTGTCTTTTCTCCATTGTATATCTTTGCCTCCTTTGTCACAGATTAGTTGACCATAGGTGCGTGGGTTTATCTCTAGGCTTTCTATCTTGTTCCATTGATCTATGTTTCTGTTTTTGTGCCAGTACCATATTGTCTTGATTACTGTAGCTTTGTAGTATAGTCTGAAGTCAGGGAGTCTGATTCCTCTGGCTCCGTTTTTTTCCCTCAAGACTGCTTTGGCTATTCGGGGTCTTTTGTGTCTCCATACAAATTTTAAGATTTTTTGTTCTAGTTCCATAAAAAATGCCAGTGGTAGTTTGATAGGGATTGCATTGAATCTGTAGATACTTTGGGTAGTATAGTCATTTTCACAATATTGCTTCTTCCAATCCAAGAACACACCATGTTCTATTTTATAATTACCCATTCCTAATATTTCATGCTAAGAATAATTCTGTTCACCATAAGCTTTCATCTCAGTTCCTCTGTAAGGTCATCCTCACCACTTTCCAATAGATAAAACAACCTGTAAGTGCTTTTGATGAGTGATTAAAATGAATATTAAAATAATAATTTTTAACTAACTTTATAAAAATGATTATGTCAAAGAACTAAAAGTAAAAAGGTGTCCATGCAGGAAACTCCTTAAAATGAAAGTCTGTGGTTCTTAAATATTTTTAATATGCTGCTGATGAAGTATTTCTGTATGACCTCAAGGTCTAAAAGGAGCCACTAGGAAAAAATGATTTGAGAAAGTATTTTGTTCACATGCAGTTTCATGGGAATTATATGATGATATGGTAGGATTAAGTATAATATTGATTGGTAAGACCAAATGATATGTTTTTTCATTTCAACTTTATTGAGGTATAACTGACATACAAAATTGTAAGATTAAAGTGTACCAAGTGGTGATTTGATACAGGTATACATTGTGAAAAAATTCTCCCCATCTAGTTAATAAACACATCCATCACCTCACATATTCATTTTTTTTTTTTGGTGTCAACTTTTAAGTTCTACTCTCTTAGCAAATTTCAGTTGTGCAACACAGTATCATCAACTATAGTCATCATGTTATACATCAGATCCTCAGAACTTATTCATCTTATAGCTAAAAGTTTGTACCTGTTTACCAACCTCTCCCTATTTCCCCCACCCTCCACCCCTGGCAATCACTTTTCTACTCTGTTTTTATGTTTGACTTTTGTTTTAGATTCCACATAGCCAAACCATATTCTTAAATAAAACAAAACTAATCTATGATTAAGTCCCACAGTTCTTTCTTTTATATCTTTCTTTCATCATCACTAAACTCAAGTCTAGTTCCAGTCATTTTGGAATCTTGTGCTTATTTTCTCCTTGCTCCTGTTAACTCACCGTGTGTGGTGAGGTAATTGCAAGGCAAGGAGCTGTGTTTAATCCTTTTTTTGCATGGTTTGACCTGGCATTCTGAAATGCATAATTTCACGCATAGAGACAAGCAGAATGACTCAAGCTAATATTGAATGAAAATTTTTAGCCTGTTTCTCAGCATGCTAGGTAGTAAAGTCAAGGTTCTACAGGTTGTAAGTGAATTTAGAGGTCATCTATTTCCTTGCAACTTTCAGTGTAGTTAGGAACCAGCAGCATCAGCAGCATCAGTTTGTTCAAAATGTAGAACCTCAGACCTCATCTCAGACCCGCTGAATCAATCTGTCTTAACAAGGTCCCCAGGTGATTTGCTTACTTGCAATATACCACCTCTGATTAAGTGGAAAACCAGCCTCTACTTGAGTGTGTGCAGTCACAGGAACTCATTCCAATTCCTTCTTCCTCCAAAGCATTCTAACCAGTACTTGAGATTCATTTAGAAATATCATTTTAATGGTAGCTTTCTGTTGCTCAAATGAATCACTTGATTCCACATGTATTACTCCAGGATTTGTAGCCAAACACAATATGAATTTTTCCATTCTTATTTTCCAGTCTTCTTTATATGGTGCCTCTACTCTAACAAAATTGACTACCTTAAAAGGACCCTAAAAAAACTGATGTACCTGTGTCACATAACAACCCTAGCAGTCAGTTTTGTAGGTATCCTGTTTTGTATCATTCTTCCTCTCTGGAACCCTCTTTCCCTATTGCTCTGCTTGTGTAGATTCTACTCACCCATGAAACCCCACCTCAGTGCTCTCCAGAGGACAATCCCACTCACCTGTACTTCCAAAGACATTCACTGGAGCAGGGCCAAAGGACCAGTGCTTTAATGATGTGTTCCATTTAACCTGTATGGGGGCTTTAGAAAATGAGAATTTCAGTGCCTTTAAACAGGACATGCACTGTCTACTTTGACCACAGTCCTCACTTTTTGTATCATCCTTGAACAGATTCATACATTTACAATACCAGCTTTTCATTTAGCATCCTTTGACTTAGTAATTCTCCCCTAACTAGAGGGCTCCTCCAATGCTCTTAGCCCAATTCCCAAATTATACACAATTTTTCTTTCCACATTTAATCTTTTGACCACACTCTTTCACCTGTATTAGTCTGCATAGGCTGCAATAAAAAAATGCCACAGATTGGGTGGCTTAAATAACATAAATTTATTTTCTCAAATTTCTGGAAGCTAGAAGTCCAAGACTGAGGTGCTGTCAGGGTTGGTATCTGTTGAGACCTCTCTTCTTGGCTTATAGGCAGTCACCTTCTCATTTTGTCCTCACAGGTCTGTTCTCTGTGCATGCACAGAGAGAGAGAGATCTCTGCTGTCTCTTCCTATGAAGGACACCAGTTCTATCAAATTAGGTCCCACCTTTATGACCTCATTCACTTTAGTTACCTCCTTAAGGGTGCTATCTCCTACTATAGTCACAGGGGTTAGAGCTTCAACATATGAATTTGGCGGGGTGTGGGGGGCATAACTCAGTCCATAACATTATCAAAACACATTTGTATCCTGAAGAATCACACATGATATTGTACAAAGTTCCTCTATCTTTATCATCTAAGGAGTTTATCATCTAAGACATTCATGCAGACTTGCTAGCTGAACGGAGGGCAGTATCAGGGCTGCTTTCTACACCAAGAACAATTCACAGGAAACAGAAACAAGCTGGTTTCAGCTTCGTTGCCACTGACATAGACAGCAACAATAATACCTGCTCACAGAGGGTTTGCTATGTGCTAGACACTGCTGTAAGCATTTTTACATATATACAGCTAAAGACTTTTGGCTTCATGACACCGTATGATAAAAGTACTGCTTATATTGTTCCCGTATTACTGATGAGAAAACTGATACATGCTAAGTAAATGGATTGTCTAAAGTTACACATTAGAACATGCATGGCTGGGATTCAAGACCAGGCTGTTTGGCTCCTAGGTCTGTGCTCTTGGCCACTAAACCATACTCTGCTTCTCAGCAATGGAGACAAAGGGATGGGGTGGTCTTTATTGGAAAGGATTATTGCACAGCCCCAACATAAATGTATATTCAGTCATAAATATATATTCATCTCACATATATTTAAGTAGTAATCAGCATTAAAAGTTTAAAAATACATTCATTGATAGACCAATTTATTGTCCAAACTTGAAACTCTGGGTAAAATAGGGGTGCTGTTCATAATTATGCTAGAGCAATAGGAGTAAACAGAGTATCCCAGGCAAAGCAACATGTACAGTCACACTATTTATTTGGCCTCTACCATATGCCAGTACTATGCTAACAACTTTACGTATGCAATCCTTATAAAATCCCTCTAAGGTACGTATTGTTATCCCCATTTCACAGGTGAAGAAACTGAGGATTGAAAAGGTCAAGTAACTTGCCTAAAGACACAACTAATAAGTAGTATAGCTGGTATTTAAACTAGGTCTGTCTGAATCCAAAACAGTGCTCTTAACTAGCACCCAATATCACTGTCCTCTTCCTACAGATAGCAAACAAGTTATGGATGCTCCAGAAAATTATATCTTATTATAAATTCAGGGAAATAATTAGGTATTTATTAGGCTTAGAAATTTACTTGTCTAAAGAAAACACTTAGCAGTTTTGCAATTTGGGGCTCATCACAGTCATACAAAGTTATCTGCAAAGAGAAAGTTCAGAAAGGAAAAAAAGTAAGATCTTTGTAAGTTTTGGATCAAATTTAATAAGCTACATCTGTTCATTCATTCATTAACTCATCAGTTATTGTTGAAGATACTGAGAATTATACCCTGAGGAAATTTATATTTCAGTTGGAAGAACAAGATATACACAAGAAATTTAAACGACATATGGTATCAGGAAGGAACATGTTTAAATGTCAAATGAGAGTCGTAGGCAATAATGCTGGATGTTCATAGGAGGATAAGTTCATTGTAAGTTGATGAGGTCAGGGAAAGTCTCATGGAAGAATTACACCTCAAGGGATGGCCTCTTATGATTTGCTACTCAGTATAGCATGCTCTCCCTGTTTTAATTGGTTTTATCATTGTTTAGGTATGGTAAGGCCAACAAATCAGGAGATGATTGCCACTGAAATGATAGTTTGTTACTCATAGTTCCATGAAGATGGGGCATGCCACGTCATGGAGGGCCACAGGGAGAAGCACCAGGGTCAGTTAGGAGACAGAGGGAGTAGGGGAAAACATGGACCAGAGTCTTTATTAGGTTTCCATGGGAAGAAATGAGAGAGACAGAGTAAGCAGGCTTAGGACTGGTTAGGTTAAATAATTTCAGTGGGTTCTGGGGCACAGGGGCTGTCCCTAGTTGTCTGGAGACCTGTCCCTGGGCTGATTAGGCTGGTGGATAGTAGCCCAGGGTGTGAGGACCTGATAAAGGAGGTGACTAGGCATATGAGCTCTGGATTGATTGGTTTACATTTGAAAGGTATCCTAATGGATGAGTTGTTTACTATGTCTTGGAATTGGCTAGCCCTGAAAGGAACAGACCCTCCAGGGTCAGCAAGACCCCAAATGTCAAAGCATCAGAATACAGAAAATAAAATACATGTTTAACACATTTCCTAAGAAACTCAGAAATGTTTTTGTCTTAGTCTGCAACAGGAACATTTGTCTTTGTACTTTCCATGGGAGGCTAAGGGAGGGAAATTTGAACAATCTGATCATCCTGTAATAGTACCTCCAGCTTACCCTCTTAAAGATAACAGTGCATAAGGCCATCACGGGCACAAAGGAAGATTAATGGGAAATCCAAAGCTACTGATAAGAAAGTCCTTCCCCATGCATTTCTCTCTCTTTTCCTATAGTAAAGCTAGAGATGCTCTCTAGAGATTGTATATAGGCTTTAGTTCATCAACCAAGATGTTCACTGATGACAAAACTGGTAGACTTCTGCTGGACTGTCACATAGATGGCTCTGAGTTTAGCAGATAGGGCATGTTTTCTAGGGTTTTGACTGCTTTGCCAAATTCCTGATTTCTCAGGAAGAAAAGTCAAAGTGCACCAGCAGACTGGCCCATTTCCTCTCAAAAAGCTTGACAAGCACTCACTGGTTTGCAGTGGAGCATGAGTATGAGTGCATGCATAAGTATATAGGTACACATGTGCATACACATGCACACATGCATGCACATTCAAAACAGCAGATGACAGAATACTTTGACCTAGATCCCAGTCAATACAGGTCTGAACCAGGTCCCCTTTCAGTGTGACTGGAAGCCTCACATTGTTATAGGCAGTTAGGGAATGTGGTGAGGATTTACATAGGTGTTTGTTTAGTTAAGGATCATAGGCAAAATCTTAAACAAGGGAAAGAGGACAAAGGCATGGATAATTTAAAACAGCAAATAATCCAGAATCCATTTTTATAATGTAAAATTACTATTCAAAACTGATTTCTGGTTTCTGGTTATCCTTGACTGCCAATGCACTCAAAAGAATGAGTTACTAAGAAGTTGATTGAAAGCTCTGTGTTGCTGAATCAAACTGGCTTGCTCACTGTAGGTGGAAGGGAAGGATCTTGAGCCATTTCATTTAAAGATCCCCAGTTGTCACTATACAGAGGTCTTCTCCCTTGGTGTGTCAGATTTCCCAATGTCCTAACTGGGGAGGTAGGTGTAGGTATAAACTTAGTTGCTGGGGTTCTGGGATGCAAGAGGGAAAGAGGAGCTGAAGAGATGCACCATTCGATATAGACTAGTTTTCTTTATTCACCAGTTTTCAGATGGGATTCCTCCTACTCCAACCAACTGTGATCATTCTCCACTCTAGAAAGTAAACTTCTCAGCTTCCTTGACAGCGAGGGAGAGGAAACTGCCTGACTACTTGGGCTGGAGGAAGGAACCCAAGGTATTAGCTGTTCCTTGAGCAGAATTTCAATCCCATTTCCAACTGTATTTGCCCTCTTGCCTGCAGACATACCTGCTGAGTCTGTTGAACTTCTATAGCAAGAATCAGCTTGCTTCTTAGTTTCTCCCACTGCAAACACCAATGTCTGCTAAGACAATTACTACACTGATCCATTACTGTCCCAGTTGTAAAATTCTCTTGTCTTCCCTTGAACGCTGTCATCACCTCTCTTGTTTTCTAGGTTCATGATATTTGAGAGAGTGAGGGATAGGACCATCTGTTAAAGAGGGATGAGTTAATCATACTCCTCAGTTCATGACACATCAACACTGTTTTCCAAGACGAGGGTCTTCTCTTGTATATTTTTTATATGTATATTTATTCTCTTCTATCCTTCTCCCACTCCCATCTCTTTCCCATCTTTTTCTTCAAAGGCAGTGATACCTTGTAGGTTTAATGCATGTTTTTATTTGACTTCTTAGAAATGTGTATTTTTGTTTCATGTATATGAATTTAAACTTATACATATGGTATTGTGTTATAGTTCTTATTCAATTTCTTGCCTTTTTTCCAGCATAATGTTTTTAAGATCCAACCACATTACCATGTTTATATCTAGTGATTTGTATCTTTTCTTATTTCTTTTTTTGGTAATTCCTTTAATCATGGTTCTATCAATTAGAGTTCCATATTAGTTTTATTTCTTAAAACATACCTATATTGCACTGTACAATCTCCAGTTTTAGGGGTTTTCTTTTTCTTTTTTTCTTTTTTTTTTTTTTTAGCGGTACGCGGGCCTCCCACTGCTGTGGCCTCTCCCGTTGCAGAGCACAGACTCCGGACGTGCAGGCCCAGCGGCCACAGCTCACAGGCCCAGCCGCTCCGCGGCATGCGGGATCCTCCCAGACTGGGGCACGAACCCGCGCCCCCTGCATCGGCAGGCGGACTCCCAACCACTGCTCCACTAGGGAAGCCCCTAGGGGTTTTCTTAATGGAGCAAGAACCTGAAGATGTCTTTCAAACAATTCGAGTGCAAAATTATCCCAGATTTTCCTAACTGCTCAGATCTAATCCAAGAGTAATTATTTTTGAGGTTCTTTTTAAAATTCCTTTCCTGACTATTCTTAGTTCTTATTGAGAAAATAATTTTCTTTCAAATTCATATTTTAATAAGTATTGGCAAAGTGTGATCAAATTAGATCATTGCAACAACAAACACAACTAGCCTAATCCAGTTTGACTGTAAACACAACAGGATCTTGATAAATATACAACTCAAGCGAGATGTATGTCAGCATAGTAGAGAACTGTGACTATGAATTATGAACACAAGCATTAGTTTATAGAGAGTCCTCTAAGAAAATGTCTACTATAGCTTTTGTTTGCTTGTTTTTGAAAACACCCAATTTAATTCCTTTTTGTCTAATTTATTTGGGTTCTATTGTGCTTAAGTAAGAGTAGCTCCACAACAGGACAAAATGGAAAAGACTTAAAGGTAAACATCTTAAAAGCTGAAAGGAAGATACAGGTACTGTTGTGAGATTATTTATTCCAAATATGTGGTATCGGGCTTCCCTGGTGGCACAGTGGTTGAGAGTCCGCCTGCCGATGCAGGGGACACGGGTTCATGCCCCGGTCTGGGAAGATCCCACATGTCGCGGAGCGGCTGGGCCCGTGAGCCATGGCCACTGAACCTGCACATCCGGAGGCTGTGCTCCACAACAGGAGAGGCCACAACAGTGAGAGGCCCGCGTACCGCAAAAACAAAACAAAACAAAACAAAATAAATATGCGGTATCAAAGTTCTATCGAATCAAATCTCCTCTTTCACATAGGATTTAAAATGGGATAATGGGGGACTTCCCTGGTGGTCCATTGATTAAGACTCTGCGCACTTCCCCTGCAGGGGGCACAGGTTCAATCCCTGGTTGGGGAACTAAGATCCTGCATGCCACACATGCAGCCACCAAAAAACAAAAACAAAAAACAAAAAAACAAATAAATAAATAAAGTAAAATAGGATCATGGTTGAAGAAAAACTAAAGAGATGTTTGAGCCAAAAAACAAATAATACAAGGCTTTGGGTTGTTTCTGACCATCATCCACCCAGGAAGATTCAGATTCCCAGTCTGTGTTCTCAGTGGCAGTTCCAGTACCATCTCAGGTGAATCCTCATGTTCGTCTAGAAAAATTGTCCTTAAAATGCTACAAAGGGCCTCTCTTCCAAGAAACATAAAACATTCTATGGACATTATCTCATTCTCTCTTCAAATGGCTTCCACAAGAGATAGATAAATGACAAATTGATGCTCTGTTTTACAAGAAAGGAAACCGAGGCTCAGAATAGAAATTGATTATTCAGAGACCACACCACAAAGGTGACAGGAGTTGACTGACAACAGTCTGGTGTCGCTTTTTATGGAAACTCCTCTTCTCATTCCACTAATAAAAAAGCAAAGGGAAAATAGACACATGGATAAAGTTAACCACATGTGTGACACTGGTGTCACAATCCTTATTGTTTTAATCTAACATGACTAATCTAAGAAGTGTTTATTGAATTAATGTTGAAGGCTCCTTTTCTCCTAAACCTAAAGAAGACATTACTTTGTTGCTGTTTTTAATTGACACTTGGAAAACAGAAATACATATAGCTGATTCAGTTTGTTATACAGCAGTAACTAACACAACATTGTAAAGTAACTATACTCCAATAAAGACGTTAAGAAAAAAAGAAATGGAGTGATAAAGCGCAAATTAATAAATAAACCAGTAGCACATGGCACATGGCAAGGTTTTTATTTTTCTTGTGTTTTAGCACCTTAGGATATTTTTTGTCATACGGAACTTTTATCTACCAATGATGAGCTAGCAAACTACCACCCAGAAAGGGCACAGGAATTTAAATTTCAAAGGCAAAGAAAATATAAATGAAAAATAATCATCCTACCATTTCCAAGAAATGTTTATTAAATTTTACACTTAGGTCTTAAAGGAAATTTGCAGCAAAGAGGAAGCAAATATTTATACTTGTGGTCTATTCAAAACCAAATTGAGATAAAATTATAAATAGAAATCAAATCTATTTTCATGTGTATCAGGAGCCTCAGTTTGAATCTAAACTATGTTTTTCTTCAGATTCACTTCTCTTGGCAGAACTGAAGACTGTGGTTCAAGAATCCCAAGAGTCTATCCAGAGAAGCCTGAAGACCTCTACTCTGGGAGGAAGGGGTTCCTCGTCCTAAGGGAAGACCCATGTAAAGTGCTCCCTTTAGGTTGAAGAATAATGGGACAGGGTGTGAGAGGATGGTGTCTCCCTCCAATGGCAAGTCAGGCACTAAGGCCAGAGGCAGCCCAAGGTCATGATGGCTGGAAGCAGAGCCATCGTCTGCTGTGGCGGTGACAAATCATCACCAGATGAGACTCATTTCTCTATGCTTTTGATTCCCATCATGATGAAAAATGCAAGATTTTAATAAGGTTGCAGAACAAATGGAACTGATTTATAGTTTACAGTTACATAGTTCATATTGTGAATTGCTATATTTCCCATTTCTAATTGTTGCATTTTGTTTTCCTTCTAGGGCAAGAGTACACAAACTCTATAAAGAGATAGGCAGCAAATATTTTAGGCTTTCTGTGTCACATGGGTCTGTGTAGCAGATTCTCCTTTGTGTTTTGAGCTTAAAACCTTTTAAAAGTATTAAAATCATTCTTAGCTTACTGATCAAACAAAATCAGGCCATGGGTTGACCCTTGCACTAGGACACTGGGCACTTGTGGAGCGTGTCGTGATAGTCTGGGGCTTGGTGAGCCTCCTTTCTACCTTACCTCCTCCCTTTTCCACAATTATGACTCTTGCTTGGTCAAATAGTCCAGGTGCCTTTCCCCAATCTTGGAGAATCATATCTGAGACATTGAGTTGTGATTGAGACTAAATCAAGAGATAATTCTGCTTTACTGGAGACTTAAGAAGAAATGCCTGTCCTCTGAGGTCCAGAACACGGTGACGAGGTGCAGGGGATTCTCTCTATTTCAGGTAAATATGGAAATATGGACACCACACAGTGGCTCTTAACAATGAGCTGACCGGCATACAAGAATACTGCAGAAGGAGGAGACACCCGAGGCTCTGCAGGTGTGCCAAGCACACAGATGTCCACCTGGCAAGCCCTGACTATGGATCTCATGCTAGAAATTAAAATAGAAAGGGAATGAAATGACAGGTGTCACGTGGGAGCTAGCAGAACTGTGTTTGTAATCACATGTAAGACACCACCTGGCGACATCTAGGAAAAAAGGCAGCAGGAACTTTTACAGGAGGGTGGGGTCACCCAATAGGAAAGAAACACCCTTTCCTATTGTTAGTGTTAGCCAATTTTATATTTTAATTGCCTGGAGAAACACAAGTTTGTCAGATTGGTTCTGGTGTAGTTTCCTCTCACAGAAATGGAAGCAATCGTTTTCAAATAAGAGACTAGTGTTGTGAGATCAGGAAACCAATGTGCTGGTCTAGTCATGCTACTCAATAGCTGCATAACTTTGGAAAAGTCCCTTGATTTCTCTTGGCCTTGGGTTTGTTCCTCCATATAGTAAGGGGTTAAAACAAAAATGTCTAAGGAATCTTCTCATTTTAAATGTGTTATGTAATAGCTTAATATTAAGCCATTAATTAATTAACAGTTGTTTACTAAATCACCCATCATGTTCCAAACATGGTGCTAAGTAATGAGGCTACTGAGAGAGAGTCTTTCCCCTTAAGAATCTCTCTAAAAGTAAACTAATAATTACAACACAGGTTATTAAAAGTTAGGATAGAGATACACCCTCGTTGCCACCCTGGTTGTTAGAGGACAGAACCTTCCACAGAAATCAGAACCTAGGCCAGAGCTCCTGTGTTAGCATTTTATTGAGGAGAAAGAAGGAGAGAAGAAGGGAAAACAAAGGTTTTAAGAAACACATCTAAAATTTTGGTCACACTAAACTTCTCCAGAAAGCTGTATGGACACCTCTGTGCTTTAGAATAGTCTGAATGGGTTTAGGGCACAGGGAGGAAGAGATAGGAATAAGCCTGTCTCTTATTGGTTGAAGTTCATACTGTAAAAGGAATCCCCTGCCTTCCATTTCTGGATTATATGACCTCACCCCAGGGCCGGAGCGTCAGAACCCAGGCCCCGCTGCAAGGTGCTTCATTTGACTCTGAAGTGGTTGGGGTAGCTGAAACTCAGGGGGCGCAGTGGGTCAGGCTCTGGAACCAGGGTCCTTGCAGTGCCATCACGGTGGGTGTGATGGAGCCATGCCAGAGCCAGTCCTCACCTGGGAAAGGCTGAGAAAGATGGCACGTTAGGAGTTGTGGTGATGGTAGAGGAGGGTTCTCCTCTAAGCAAGTGACCGAGGCCTGCGAAGTAGGCCCAGTGAATCTGGAGAGGTGCAAAACTTGGGGCCAAAACAGACTAAGGCAGAGTTGAAAAGGCTGCCCAGAGGAGGTAGGTGATGCTTGAATTGCTGCTGGAAAGAAATAAGGAATTTCCTGGTAGACAAGCTAGAGGTGAGTGAGAGGTCGTGGGGGTCAAGGGGATTGGTAACAAGCAGTTTTCACAGTGAGAGAATCGTATTTGCAAAGGCATTGGGTGTAAAAGGATATCAACAGTCTAATGAGCTGCAAGCATCACCTGGGTGGGAATGGTGGCGCATGAACAACCAGAAGCCTCTTCATTCTGAACAGCCATTCTACCATCACCAATTACCAACCAGAAACTGAACCTACATGGGGCAGGCAAAATAGGACAAATTTTATTACACACAAATGTCACGTTGGAGAAATGACTCCTTGTCATCATTTATTCAAACAATTCACTGAACAAATATTTGTTTTATGCCTACTGTGTATAAACCATTTTATTGTACTCAAGATTTAGACCACAGAACGGAAGTCTGCATTCCACATAAGCTGCTTTCTTTAGATATTCTGACCCGAGGATATTTCCAGTGACTGCTCTTCAATCTTTTTAATTTCCTCTGTCCACGGTTTTAATGATCATGTGAGATACATATAGATTTAATTCCCATGTTTTCCTGACAGGGATATATTATTTCTTTATTCTATAGCTAACACTCTCATATCGTGCCATCTGTGAAATGAGAATGGCAATTTGTTAATTAAATATTGACTCTTGGAGTATTTTTAAACACTGACACATTCAGTCATGAACAGACTACTGCTCTTTTCTTGCCTCTGAGCAATGATAACACACATTCAATTGTTGTTCCCTCTAAGAAAATGTGTAAAGGTATTTTTATTGACAACTTCGAATATCATCATTTGAATTCACATGAAGAATATTTCAGTGAGCCTTGGGGTTTTGTGATTGTTTCTTTTTTGGGCTGTGTTGGGTCTTCGTTGCTGTGCACAGGCTTTCTCTAGTTGCAGCGAGTGGGGGCTACTCTTTGTTGCAGTGCACAGGCTTCTCATTGCAGTGGCTTCTCTTGTTGTGGAGCACGGTCTCTAGGCTCATGAGCTTCAGTAGTTGAGGCACGCGGGCTCAGTAGTTGTGGCTCGCAGGCTTAGCTGCTCTGTGACATGTGGGATCTTCCCAGATCAGGGCTGGAAACCGTTTCCCCTGCACTGGCAGGCAGATTCTTAACCACTGCGCCACCAGGGAAGCCCAAGCCTTGAGTTTTTACTAGGCCATTTGTGCTGCTGGATTTAGATGTCTAGGGATGAAGCAGAGTTGGTATGCCCACCATGACGCACTGTCCTTCCTCTGCTCAGGTCCTTCCTTCTTTACTGGGCTTAAAGGTCATGGCTCATTATTGCAACACTTTTTTGTATACACCCACAACCCCTTACATGTTTTCCCAGTCTATTCTTCTGAAAAAACATCTCCAATTCTGATTAATCCAACTTTGCTTACTCCACACCTGTACTTGTGCTGTTGGTGGGAATAAACACACACACAACTGTGCTGACATATCTCACTTTAAATTTCATGACCAGTAATCTCTAACATGGGCCTTTGGCACTGCCTAGAAGGTCAACTATACTTCCCTTATCCTTTCCTTCTCTCACTCTTCTAGACAGGTATTTAATACTCTCCCCTCTTACAAAGCTCAAGTATCTCCTCCTCCATCCTAACTCTTGGCTTTGGTTTCTATTTCTCTAAGACAGTAGAATCAGTAAGAAGGAAACTATACACTCCCAACTACATCTACCAGCCTACTTGCACCTGTGCTCCTATACATTCACACTCCTCCTGTTAAACAAGGTATAAATTGTCTGGACTCCTATATAAGGACAATCCTCTACTTGTCACTGAACCCCATCCTCTTCATCTGCATTCAAGGATATCATTACAACCATTCTCTTTCCTCTCCCCTGCATTATCAATTTTCACTCTCTCCATAGTTCCTTCCCATCAGCCTATAAATCTGCCTTATTTCTCCCACTTTAAAAGAAAAGATAAAACCTCTCTTGATCATATTCTCCTTCCTCTCCCTCTCGCATTTCTGTTCCTATTAACACCATTCCTCTCCTCCCACTCACCCATAAAACCACATGTGGGTTTTTGCTCCCCAAGACAGTCAAAATAATTCTTGTCATGATTACCAATTTGTAAGTCTGATGGCCAATTCTCAATTCTTATTTTACTGAACCCATCAGCAGGATTTAACTGAATTGATCACTTCTGCTTCATAAGGCATGTTCTTTACTCGCTTTTTCTGACATCTAATTCTCTCCCTACCTCACCAACTCCTCTTTTTCAGCCTCTTTGGCTGATTTTTCATATCTCTTTGACCTCTAAATGTTGGAGTACTCCTGCGTAAGTCTTTCTCTTTTCTATTTACATTCTCTTTCTAGGGGACTCCATCCTGTCTTGTGGCTTTAAATACCTTCTACATTCTGACAATGTCCAATTTCTACCTCCAAATTGAAATTTCCCCTGTAATTTCAGGTTCATATATCCAACCACATACTAAATATTTATATGTTGTTGTCTAAAGGGCATCTCAAACTTAATATATCTACAACTTCTGTTCTCTTCCTCCACTCCACAACTCCCTTGACTCCCTTGACCCCATCCTTCCTATGTTGGTAATTGCCAACGCATTCTTCCAGTTGCTCAAGACAAAGACAGTTCAGTAATCATTATTTTTTAATTGAGATATAACTCACCACCATAAAATTCACTCTTTTAAAGTATACAATTCAAAGGTTGTTAGTATATTCACAAGGTTGTGCAACCACCATCACTATCTAATTCCATTTCAATCATTCTTTTTTTGTTTTGTTTTGTTGTTGTTGTTGTAAGGGTATTTTTAGAGAAATGCAAATTAAAATCACAGTGATATACCACTACCCACTTATCAGAATGGCTAACATAAAAAATAGTGACAACACCCAATGTTGGCAAGGATGCAGAGAAACTGAATCGCTCATACGTTGCTGACACACATGCAAAATGATATAGTCACTTTGGAAAACAGTTCAGTAGTTTTTTGTTTGTTTGCTGTTTCAGTCATTCTTGACTCCAATTTTTTACACACTATACATTCAATCATCAGCAATTTCGGTTAACTTTACACTCAAAATATATCCAGAATCTAAACATTTCTCATCATTTACAGTTATAAAATTGTGATATGTCATGAATATTATAGAAATAGTGTCCTACTAGGCTCCTTGCTTCTCACCCTTGTTCTCCTCTCAACAAAGCAGCCACAGGGAGCCTATTAAAAATCTAAGTCATTTTAACGTATTAAATCTTCCTAACCATGAATATGGGATATCTTTCTGGTTTTGGTATCTTTTTAACTTTCTTTCATCAATGTTTTGTAGTTTTCAGTGTATATCTCTTTTACCTCTTAACTGTATTCTTAAGAACTATTTTATTCTATTTGGTGCTATTATAAATGGGATTATTTTCTCAATTTTTTTTCAGATAGTTTGTTATTGGTGTATAGAAACAGCTGATTTTTGTATGTTGATTTTGTATGCTCTAACTTTACTGAATCTGTTTATTACTTCTTTTTTTTGTGGAGTATTTAGGATTTTCTATATATAAGATCATGCTTCTGCAAACAGGGATAATTTTACTTATTTCTTTCTGATTTAGATGCCTTTTATTTCTTTGTCTTGCCTAATTATTAGCTAGGAATTCAAGTACTGTGTTGAATAGAAGTTGTGAGAGTGAGCATGCTTACATTATTCCTGATCTTAGTGAAAAAGCTTTCAGTTTTTCACTGTTGAATATGATGTTAGCTTTGGGCTGTTCATAATGGCCTTTATTATACTTTCCTTCTGTTCCTAGTTTGTTGAGAATTATTTTTTAATTGAGGCATATTTGATTTACAATGTTGTAATGCTGTGTTAGTTTCAGGTGGACAGCAAAGTGATTCAGATATATATATATATATATTCCTTTTCAGATTTCTTTCCATTATAGGTTATTGCAAGATATTGAATATATTTCCCTGCGCTATACAGTAGGTCCTTGTTTATCTATTTTATATGTAGTAGGGTGTATCTGTTAATCCCAAACTCCTAATTTATCCCTCTCCCCCCACTTTCCCCTTTGGTAACCATAAGTTTGTTTTCTATGACTGTGAGTCTATTTCTTTTTTGTATAAGTTCATTAGTATCATTTTTTTAGATTCCACATATAAGTTATATCATATATTTATCTTTCTTTGTTTGCCTTACTTCGCTTAGTATGATAATCTCTAGGTCCATCCATGTTGCTGCAAATGACATTACTTCATTCTTTTTATGGCTGAGTAATATTCCATCATATATATATATATATATACCACATCTTCTTTATCCATTCCTCTGTCAATGGACACTTAGGTTGCTTTCATGTCTTTGCTATTGTAAATAGTGCTGTCATGTACACTGGGGTGCATCTATCTTTTTGACTTAAAATTTTAGAAAAAAATAGACAATTTTTTTAATCATGGAAAGGTGCTGAATTTTCTCAAATGCTTTTTCTTCATCTATTGAAACAATTTTGTAATTTTCATCCTTTATTCTGTTAACGTGGTGTACTACATTAATTGATTTGCATATGTTGAACCATCCTTGCATCCCAGGGGTAAATCCCAGTTGGTCATGGTGCATGATCCTTTTAATGTGATCTGGAATTTTTCAATGTGATGTTGGATTGGATGGGTTTGATAGTATTTTCTTGAGGATTTTTTTGTCTATATTCATCAGGGATATTGGCCTGTAGTTTTCTTTTCTCATGTATCTTTTTCTGGCTTTGGTATCAAGGTAATGCTGACTTCATAAAATGAGTTTCAGTGTTCTCTCCTCTTCAATTTTTTGGAAGAATTTGAGAAGGTTTGGCACTAATTGTTATTTAAATATTGGGCAGAATTCACCAGTGAAGCCACCTGGTCCTGGGCTTTCTTTGTTGGGATATTTCCAATTACTGACTTAATCTCCTTACTCATTACTGATCAGTTCAGATTTGCTATTACATCATAATTCAGTCTTAGTAAGTTGTATGTTTCTAGGAACTTATCTTGTTTCTGAAATCAATCTTGAGAAAGAACAAAGCTAAAGACATCATACTTCCCAATTAAAAAAATATTACAAAGTTGCAGTAATTAAAACAGTATGGTACTGGTGTAAAGAAAGACGTATTGACTAGACAGCCCAAAATCAACCCGTGCATATATGGTTAATTTATCTTCTACAAGGTTTCCAATAATACACAGTGGAGAAAGGATAGTCTCTTCAACAACTGGTGTGGAGGGAAATTCCCTGGCAGTCCAGTGGTTAGGACTCCATACTTTCATTGCTGAAGGCCCAGGTTCAATTCCTGGTTGGGGAACTAAGATCCTGCAAGCTGTGTGGTATGGCCAAAAAAAGTTAATAAAAATTAAAAATTAAAAAATAAAAGCTAGGCTTCCCTCGTGGCGCAGTGGTTAAGAATCTGCCTGCCAATGCAGGGGACATGCGTTCGAGCCCTGGTCTGGGAAGATCCCATATGCCGCAGAGCAACTAGGCCCGTGAGCCACAACTACTGAGCCTGCGCGTCTGGAGCCTGTGCTCCGCAACAAGAGAGGCCGTGACAGTGAGAGGTCTGTGCACTGCAATGAAGAGTGGCCCCCGCTCGCCACAACTAGAGAAAGCCCTTGCACAGAAATGAAGACCCAACACAGCCATAAATAAATAAATAAATAAATAAATAAATTTTTTAAAAAAAATAAATAAATAAAAGGCAACTGTGCCAAAAAAAAAAAAAAAAAAAAAACCCAAGAAAAACCTTGTGTGGAAAAATTGGATATCCACATGCAAAAAAATTAAATTGGACCTTTATCTTACACCGTACAAAAAAATCAACACAAAGTAGATTAAAGACTTAAATGTAATACCTGAAGTTGTAAAATTCAAGAAGAAAATATAGGGACAAATCTTCATGACATTGGTCTTGGCAATGATTTCATGACACCAAACACATGGATAATGAAAACAAAAATGGATACATCAAACTACAAAGTTTTGAAAATTATAGGGAATAATCAACAAAGTGAAAAGCAACCTACAGAATGGGAGAAAATATTTGCAAACCATATATCAGATATGGGGTTAGTTTCCAAAATATATAAGGAATTTCTAAAACAATAGCAAAAAATTAATAACAGAATTTTTAAATGGACTAAAGACTTCAAGAGACATTCATCGGAAGAAAACATACAAATAATTTATAGATATATGAAAAGATGCTCAACATCACTAGTCATCAGGGAAATGAAAATCAAAACTGGAATGAGATATCACCTCATACCTGTTAGGATGGCTATTATCAAAAAAAAAAAAACAAAAGACAACAAGTGTTAGTGAGAATGTGGAGAAATTGGTACCCTCATACACTGTTGGTGGGGATGTAAAATAGTGCAGTCACTATAGAAAACAGTATGGAGATTCCTCAAGAAAGTAAAAATAGAACTACTGTATGATTCAGCAATCCCTCTCTGGGTATTTATCCAAAAGAACTGAAATCAGGATCTTGAAGAGACATTAGCATTCCAATGTTCATTGCAGCACTATTCATCAAAGCCAAGATGTGGTAACAACCTAAATGTCCATCGATGGATGAATGGATAAGAGAATGTGGTATATACATTCAACAGCGTATAATTCATACTTAAAAAAATAAGGAAATTGGGCAATATGTGACAACATGGACAAATTGGAGGATATTATGCTAAATAAATTAAGTCAGTCACAGAAGGACTAATACTGCATGATTCTACTTATATGAGGTATCTAAAATAGTGAAACTCATAGAATCAGAAGGTAGAATGGTGTTCACCAGGGGCTGGGAAGAAGGAGGAAATGGAGAGTTGCTGATCAGTGGACATAAAATCTCAGTTATGCAAGATGAAGAAGTTCTAGAGATATGCTGTACGACATTGTCCCTATAGTAACTCTATTGTATTGTGCATTTAAAAACTTAAGAGAGGGCTTCCCTGGTGGCACAGTGGTTGAGAGTCCGCCTGCCGATGCAGGGGACATGGGTTCGTGCCCTGGTCCAGGAAGATCCCACCCCACATGCCGCTGAGCGGCTGGGCCCGTGAGCCATGGCCGCTGAGCCTGTGCGTCCGGAGCCTGTGCTCCGCAACGGGAGAGGCCACAACAGTGAGAGGCCCGCGTACCGCAAAAAAAAAAAGAGAGAGAGTAGATCTCGTGTCAGGTGCTCTTACCACAATTTTTTTTAAAAAGTGAATGTAGGCTTGTAGAAGTGAGATCTCACACACAGAGCATAAAGTGATTACAATTTCTTCAGATTGAAAACAGACCAATAAGTACCAAAGCTCCAAAAATTTTTCTCTTGAAGAGTTTTAGCATAGCATGATCTTTTTTAGAAAAATCTAAAGTCATAGGGATCTTTTAGAAATACACTATATATGAAAAGAATATGTATTTTATAAATTACCTTTAATTTCATATTGGCACTTTATTAGTCTGCTCAACAAACATATCTTGAATACATAATATGTGCCAGGCTCTGTGCAAAGAAGTGAACAAAATAGACAAGGTTCCTGCCTTCATGAGACTTACAGTCTAGACTGGTGTTGATTAATAAATATGGTAGCTACTACACAAATGTGACTACTGAGCACCTACAATGTGGCTAATACAAATTGAAACATGATGTACCCAGGAGGCTCCTCAGGAGACTGGAATGGAAGACCCATCTGTCTCCTTCTCCAAAATCAAGAAAAAGAAATCTTTTTCCAAGGAGGAGCTGGCTAGTAGTGATCTTGAAGAGACAGCTGGCAGTGGAACTCTTCCCAAGAGGAAGAAATCTTTCCCCAAAGAAGGACCAGTTAGTGACCCTGAAGAGTCAGGAAACAAGAGTGTCTCCAAGAAAAAGAGGAAATTCTCTTTCAAGGAGGAGCCACTCAGCAGTGAACCTGAAGAGGTTGTTGCCAGCAAGAGCAGCGGCTCTAAGAAAAAGAAAAAGCTCTGAAAGCTATCCCAGGAAAATTAGAATGGACATTTCCCTAATGAGGCATAACTTGCAGAGATATTTCCCAACCCATCCCCTATAGCCCAATAAAAATAAAAACAAAACAAAGAAACAAAAAAAATGCTATAAGTGTAAAATGCATTCTGAATTTCAAACACTTAATACCAAAAAAAGTTAAATATCTTATTAAATTTTTATATTGATTACCTGTTGAAATAATAATATTTTGGATATAATAGGTGAAGTAAAAATATTATTTTTTAAAGTCATTTGTGTTTACTCTTTTGTCATCTACCTGTCTTTGTCCTCTACCCATTTTTCTACTAGTTTCTTGGTCACTGTTTTCATACTTATTTGTAGATGCTCTTTAGGCAATGAAGCAAAGAATCTTGGGGAAAAAATTAAGTCCAATTATCTCAATACTCTTCAAAATCTGCCTTTGGCTTTCCTTCCCCTCAGAGTAAATCTAAACTTTACAGTTTCTTCCAGATCCTGTGTGATCTGCTCCTCCAGTTCTCTGACCTCCTCTCCCACCACCCTCCTGCTGCTAATATGTCCCAGCCACATTAATCTCCTTGCTATTCTTCAAATATACTAGCTATCCTCCTAACTCAGCCTGCCTGAATCTCAGTTCCATCAGATGGCCATATGGCTGCCTCCCTCAGTTCCTCCAGGACTCTGCTCAAATGTCACCTTATGCATGAGTCCTTCCCAGACACTTTACATTAAATAACATTTACCAGAACTCCCAATACTCCTAGCCTGCTTTACTTTTTTCCATAGTACTTCTTTCCGTTTGGCATAACACCTATGATCTTATTTATGTACTTATTGTCTAACTCTTCACACCTAGTAAGTAAACTCCATGATGGTAGGGACTTTGTCCTAAAATAGTGCATGGCACGTAATAAGCACACAATATTTATTTGTTGAATAAAAGAAACAAGGAAGAGAAATATGAACCAGCGTTGGGGCGTGGGGTGGGGGGAAGATAGACTAAGCAAAGACACAGACACTACCTCTATACCAGGAGAACTGAATCTGGGGATGTTTGTGAGGAATTGTGATGGGACTGATGGAAAAAAAAATAAGTTTAAGTAGTATAAGGAAATGAATATAACTGATTGCATACTGTGGTAAATAAATGCCAAAGAGAGAGAGAGAACTCATACCTGAAAATGTTTAGCGAATACCATAATTGGCATAATAATGGCTCTTCATCCAAGCCTATTCAGTCTTTATCCCACATGTCCTAGATGGCCAAGAGAAAGGTAACAGAGGCTGGATGAAGGAGGAACATATTCTGACTTTTGGATACTTATCTAATTGTGAGACAGCAGTCTTTTGATTGTGCTATCTATCCTGCCTCCAAATACACAATTCGGCACTCAGGGTTGTCTCTGGAAATCCATCTCCTGAGTTGTTGGGTACTCAAGTGTAAAAAAGGTAAACTAGCATTGAGAAAGGAGAAATTTCCTCTAGAGGTTCATGTCTTAATAAACGAGGGCTATAACACCAGGAAAAACCTATTTCAAAAATTAAAATCAGAAGAAAGAAGAATTTTATGCTAAGAAGGAGGGGGGTCAGAAGGGAGACTGGCCAGCAACAAGATAAACTACAGAAAAACAATCACGATTCTGTGAATCATTTGCAGAAGCATGTGAGTCAAAAGTGATGTGCACGTCTGAAGAGCTAGGCACGTGCAGAGGAATCCTTCTAGAGCAAGGAAAAAACAATATTAATAAAAGTTTATATTTATTGAACATTTGCTATGTGCCAGGTCCCTCCATAAGCCTTTTATCCATGTTAATTCATTTAATTTTTACCATAGCCTTATCAAGTAAATATCATTATCTCTGAGAGACAGGGAGATTAACTAACCTGTCCAAGGTTACATAATTACGAAGTAGAACATCAAAAGAAGAAAAACACAAAGTTTCTGAATTGTAAGAGGCAATAATAACCCAAAAATATTTCTTTAGATACAGTTGTGACATCAGACCTGCTGCATGAAATACTCTGTGCCAGGTGCCAGAGGGGCAATGAATGATTAAGAAAGAATACGCAGGAGACTGGTCAAGATGCCAGAGTAGGAAGACCCCAAGCTCATTTCCCCTCATGAGCACACCAAAATCAAAACTATCTGCAGAACGACTATTAATGAACATGACCAGAATCTAACATAAAAGATCTTCCAAAACTAAAGACATAAAGAAGGAACCACAGTAAGATGGGTAGGAGGGGCAAACCCTCGATATAATCAAGTCCCACATCCCCGGGGGGGGCAACTCACAAACTGGAGAAAAATTGTTTTGTAAAGGTTTTCCCACAGGAGTGAGAGTTCTGAGCCCCACATCAGGCCTCCCAGCCCAGGGGTCATGCACTGGGAAGATGAGCCACTGAAGCATTTGGCTTTGAAGGACAGCAAGCCTTAAATTTGGAAGTCCCAAAGGATTGGGGTAAATACAAACTTTACTCTTAAAAGATGCACATAAAATCTCACACATACTGGGACCCAGGGCAAAAGCAGTAATTTGATAGGAGCCTGGGCCAGATCTCCACGCTGCTCTTGGAAAGTTTCCTGGAGAGGCAAGAGTGGCTGTGGGTCATCTTGGGGACATCATACACATGGGCTGTAGCCATATTTAGGAAGGTTATACCATGGGAATACTGATGTGGGTGGGTGCCATCAGGGTATCCTCCTTCTAGCTCATTAGTGATAAGGCCTGGCCCCACCCAATAGCCTGTAGGTGCCAGTGCTGGGATGCCTCAAGCCAAACAACTAACTGGGCAGGGACACAGCCCTACCCATAAGCAGACAGACCACCTAAGACTTCCTGAGCCCACAGCCACCTCTAGACATGCCTCTAGACTTGGCCCTGCCCACCAGAGGACTAACACCCAGCTCCACTCACCAGGGGGCAGGCACCAGCACTGCTCTCCAGGAAGTCTGCACTAGCCTCCAGACCAGCCTCACCCACCAGGGGGCAGACATCAGATGCAAGAAAACCACAATCCCACCACCTGCAGACCCAGCCTGCCGCCAGCAGGCCAGACCCTACAGTGGGACCAGCTGGGCTCCTAGTTTGCCTACTAGGAAGCCAACACAAGTTTCTGGAAACCCCAGATCCCATACCCAACTGTGTCAGGAACAAGCCCCCCACCCTACCAGTGATCTGACACCAGTCCTGGGATCCATGAGCCCTGCAGCCAGATTCCAGGCCCTGGCTCTGCCTTCAAGTCATCCAGCACTAACTCCAGAACCTGGTTTCAACCACTGGTGGGTGGAAAACAGCCCTGGAGTCATCTGGACCCTGGTTCCACCCACCAGTGAGCCAGCACTAGCTCTGGAGCTGCCTGGGAGTCTGCAGTCAGCCACCTTGTGACCTGGCCCCACCAACCAGCAGCCAACAGCATGTGCACAAGGCAGGGCCTGGCAACCAAAAGGGCTAGAGGACAACAAAGCCTACCAGACCACCCACACAGACAACTCACCACAACAGAAGGACCCACACAGCCCTCTTATGAGGAACTCACAGAGCATATAGCTTGGGTGATGAGAGGGGAATGCGATGCTGGGATGCAAGAGACATCTACAGAAAGTCATTTCTCGAAGATCAAGAAATGTAACTAACCTACAACATACATAAAGATACAAATAGCAAATGAGACAGCAGAGGAGCATGTTTCAGATGAAGGAACAAGATAAAACACCAGAAAAGCTAAGTGAAGTGGAGAGAGGCAATCTGTCCAAGAAAGAGTTCAGAGTAATGATCATGAAGATGATCAAAGAACTTGGGAGAAGAATGGATATACAGAGTGAGAAGTTAGAAAAATTTTAACAAAGAGTTAGGAAATATAAAGAACAACCAAACAGAGATGAAGATACAATAACTGAAGTGAAAAATACACTAAAAGGAATCAATAGTAGACTAAATGTTACAGAGGAATGGATCAGTGAGCTGGAAGACAGAGTAGTGGAAACCACTGCTGCTGAACAGAAAAAGAAAAAAGAATGAAAAGAAATGAGGACAGTTTAAGAGAGCTCTGGGACAACAATAAGCACACTAATAGTCTCATTATATAGGTTCCAGAAGGAAAAGAGAGAGAGAAAGGGGCTGAGAACATATTTGAAAACAGAATAGCTGAAAATTTCAGTAATCTGGGAAAGGAAACAGTCACCCAAGTTCAGAAAGCACAGAGAGTTCCATACAGGACTAACCCAAAGAAGAACACACCAAGACACATAGTAATTAAAATGACAAAAATTAAAGATAAAGAGAGAATATTAAAAGCAGCAAGCGAAAAGCAACAAATAACATACAAGGGAATTCCCATAAGGCTATCAGCGGATTTTTCAGCAGAAACTCCGCAGGCCAGATGGGAGTAGCACAATATGTTTAAAATTATGAAAAGGAAAAAACAACAACCAAGAATACTCTACCCAGCAAAGCTCTTGTTCAGATTACATGGAGAGATCAAACACTTTTCAGACAAGCAAAAGCTGAAAGAGTTTAGCACCACCAAACCAGCTTTACAACAAATGTTACAGGAGCTTCTATAGGCAAAAAAGAAAAGGCCACAACTAGAAACAAGAAAATTACAAAATGAAAAAGCTCACCAATAAAGGCAAACATACATTAAAGGCAGGAAATCATCCACACACAAAGCTAGTATGGAGGTTAAAAGACAAAAGTAGTAAAATCATCTATAGTCACGATAAGCAGCTAAGGGATACACAGAACAATTAGATGTAAAATATGGCATCAAAAACAGTACTCTTGAGGGAAGGAGAGTACAAATGCAGGATATCTAAAATGCATTTGAAATTAAAACACCTGGAAACTGCAAACCAAAAATCTATTAATAGATATACACACAAAAAAGAAAAAGGAATCCAAACATAACACTAAAGATAGTCATCAAGTCACAAGAGAAGAGAATAAAAGAAGAAGAAAGGGGAAAAAAATCTATAAAAACAAATCCAAAACAATTAAGAAAATGGCAATAAGAATAAACACATTGATAATTACCTTACATGTAAATGGACTAAATGGTCCAACCAAAAGACATACAGTGGTTGAATGGATACAAAAACAAGACCCATATATATGCTGCCTACCAGAGACTCACTTCAGATCTAGAGACACATATAGATTAAAAGTGAGGGGATGAAGAAAGGTATTCCATGCAAATGGAACTCAAAAGAAAGCCAGAGTAGCAATATTCATATCAAACAAAATAGACTTTAAAATAAAGACTGTTACAAGAGACAAAGAAAGATACTACATAATGATCAAGGGATCAATCCAAGAAGAAGATATAACAAATGTAAATATTTATGCACCCACCATAGGAGCACCTCAATACATAAGGCAAATATTAATGAACATAAAAGGAGAAATCGACAATAACATAATAATAAGGGATTTTAGCACCCCTCTTAAATCAATGGACAGATCATCTAGACAGAAAATCAATAAGGAAACACCGACCTTAATTACTTAATGACATTAGGTCAGATGTACTTACTTGAGTATTCCATCCAAAAGCAGCAGAATACACATTCTTTTTAAGTGTACAGGAAACATTCTCCAGGATAAATCACATACTGGGCCAAAATCAACCCTCAGTAAATTTAAGAAAATTGAAATATCAAGCATCTTTTCCTACCACAATGCTATGAGACTAGAAATCAACTACAAAAAAAAACCCTGCAAAAAACCCCATAAACACATGGAGGCTAAACAGTATGCTCCTAAACAACCAGTGGATCACTGAAAAAATTAGAGGACATAAAAACTAGCTAGAGGGCTTCCCTGGTGGCGCAGTGGTTAAGAGTCCACCTGCCAATGCAGGGGACACGGGTTTGTGCCCCGGTCCGGGAAGATCCCACGTGCCGTGGAGCGGCTGGGCCTGTGAGCCATGGCCACTGAGCCTGCGCTCCGCAACGGGAGAGGCCACGGCATTGGGAGGCCCGCATACTGCAAAAAAAAAAAAAAAAAAAGCTAGAGACAAATGAAAACGAAAGTACAATGATACAAAACCTTTGGGATGCAGCGAAAGCAGTTCTAAGAGGGAAGTTTATAGCAATATAAGCTTACCTCAGGAAACAAGAAAAATCTCAAATAAGCAACCTACCTTACACATAAAGGAACTAAAGACAAAAGAACAAACAAGCCCCAAAGTTTAGAAGGAAAGAAATCATAAAGATCAGAGCAGAAATAATTGAAATAAAGACTAAAAGAACAAAAGAAACGATCAGTGAAACTAAGAGCTGGTTATTTGAAAAGACACAAAATTGATAAACCTTTAGCCAGCCTGATCAAGAAAAAAGGGAAGAGGGCCCAAATCATTAAAATCAGAAATGAAAAAGAAGTTACAACCAACACCACAGAAATACACAGGATCATAAGAGACTACTGTGAACAAATAATATGCCAATAAAATGGACAACCTAGAAGAAATGGAAAAAATTCATATAAAGGCAAATCTCCCAAGGAACCAAGAAGAAATAGAAAATATGTACAGACCAATTACTAGTAATGAAATTGAATCAGTAATTTTAAAACTCCCAACAAACAAAAGTCCAGAACCAGAAGGCTTCACAGATGATTTCTACCAAACATTTAGAGAAGAGTTAACACCTATCCTTCTGAAACTATTCCAAAAAATTACAGAGGAAGGAACACTTCCAAACTCATTCTATGAGACCAACATCACCCTGATACCGAAACAAGACAAAGATCTCACACAAAAAAAGAAAATTACAGGCCAATATCTCTGATGAACATAAATGAAAAAATCCTCAACATTCTCAAGGAAATATTGGCAAACTGAATCCCACAACACATAAAAAGGATCATACACCATGATCAGGTTGGATTCATCCATGGGTCACAAGGATGGTTCAACATACACAAATCAATGTGATACACCACATCAACAAAAGAAAAGACGAAAACCACATGATCATCTCAATAAATACAGAAAAAGTTTTTGATAAAATTCAACATCCATTCATGATAAAAACTCTCACCAAGGAGGTATAGAGGGAACATATCTCAGCATAATGAAAGCTATTTATGACAAGCCCACAGCCAACAAAATACTCAATGGTAAAAAAGCTGAAAGCCTTCCCACTAAAATCTGAAACAAGACAAAGATATTCATTCTCACCACTTCTATTCAACATAGTATTGAAAGTCCTAGGTACAGCATCAGATAAGAAAAAGAAATAAAAAGGGGTATCCAAATTGGAAGGGAATAAGTAAAACTGTCAGTATACACCAAGGACATGATACTATATATAGAAAACCCTAACAAGACTCACAACAGTGAGAGGCCTGCATACCGCCAAAAAAAACACCCCAAAAAACTACCATGAGATATTACCTCACACCTGTCAGAATGGCTATCATCTAAAAGAACACAAATAACAAATGTTGGTGAGGATGTGGAGAAAAGGGGACCCTTGTATACTATTGGTGGGAATGTAAATTGGTACAGCCACTGTGGAAATCAGAATGGAGGTTTCTCAAAAAGCTAAAAATAGAACTGCCACACTACTCAGCAATTCCACTCTGGGTATATATTTGAAAGAAATAAAAACATTAATTCAAAAAGGTACATGCACCTCAATGTTCATAGCAGCTTTATTTACAGTTGCCAAGATATGGAAGCACCTAAGTGTCCATCAACAGATGAGTGAATAAAGAAGATGTGATATATATCACACACACATATACATACAATGGAATACTACTCAGCCATAAAAATAGAATGAAATTTTGCCATTTGAAGCAACTTGGATGGACTTGGAGGGCATTATGATAAGTGAAATAAGTCAGACAGGGAAAGATAAATACTGTATGATATCACTTACATGTGGAATCTAAAAAAATAAAACAAACTAGAAAATACAACAAAAAAGAAGCAAACTCACAGATATAGAGGACAAACTAGTGGTTACCAGTGGGGAGAGGGAAGAGGGGAGGGGTAATATAGGGATAGGGAATTAAGAGGTACAAGCTATTATGTATAAAACAGGCTATAAGAATATATTATATGACATGGGGAATATAGACAGTATTTTACAATAACTGTAAATGGAGTATAACTTTTAAAAATTGTGAATCACTATATTGTACACCTGCAACTTATATAATAATAGTACATCAAGTATAGTTCAATTTAAAAAAAGAACATGGATTCCTAAACAAGTTAAATGTTGAGCTACCCTATGACCCAGACATTCCATTTCTAGGCATAAACCCCCACAAAATGTAAATACATGACCTCACAAAAACTTGTGCCTAAATGTTCACAGCAGTGTTACAATAGCCGAAAAGTACAAGTAACTCAATTGTTCTTCAACTGATACAATAAGGAGCCACACAGGTGTGAGGACTCCAAAGAAAAGGTAGAGCTAGGAGAGCAGAAGGTGCTGGAGATGAGAACAGAGGGACCAGATCACACAGAGCCTTATAGGCCAAGTTAAGATATTTATTTTTTAATATTATATAAAAGAGGAGGCAAAAGAATTGAAAACAGGGACTCAGTTATATGTGAATGGTCACTGCAACATTATTCACAGTAGTCAAAATGTGGAAACGAATAAAGCATTCTTCAAGAGATGAATGAATCAATAATTTGTGGTATATTCTTAAAATGGAATATTATTCAGTCATGAAAAGGAATGAAATTCTAATATATACCACATGGATAAATCTTGAAAATATTATGAAAAAAGCCAGATACAAAGGGACAAAAATTATATGATTCCACTTGTATGAAACATCTAGAATAGATAAATTTATAGAGAAAGAAGGTAGATTATATGTTAGTAGACACTGTGGTGAGGGGAAGTGAGAAGTTATTGCTTAATGGTTATAGGTTTCTGTTTGTGAAGATGAAAAAGTTTTAGAAGCAGATAGTGGTGATGGCTGCACAGTATGAATGTACTTAATTTCACAGAATTGTACACTTAAAATGGTTAAAATGGCAAATTTTATGTTATATCTATTTTTGCCATAATAACACATTAAAAAAAGAAAAAAAGGGAAGCTATTGGACTTCCCTGGCAGTCCAGTGGTTAAGACTCTGTGCTTCCAATGCAGGGGGCATGGGTTCAATCCCTGGTCAGGGAACTAAGATCCCACGTGCCACATGGTGCCGCTAGAAAAAAAAAAAAGAAAAAGGAAATCCATTAACAAGTTTACAATAGGCTGTGTAGGAGTGTGGGGCATGACATGATCAAACTTAGGTTTTTCAAAGATCACTTTGGTTTTAGGGTTTTAGTATAGAGGAAGGATTGAATGAGTTCCAGGATATATGTGAGGAGACCAGTTAGATTTGCAGTGGGGGTGGACAGAAGTGGACAGATTTGAGATGTACAAATTTTATTTTTTATTTATATAAAGTTTGGCTTGGTGATTGGGTGAGAAGTAGGGAGGTAATAAAGATGTCAGGCTAGGGAATGCTGGAATAAGTCCAACTTTGAGTATGATGCACTGTGTGATGTCCATGGAGTGATATCAAGTAGAGAGTTTGCCATATGAGTCTGGAGCCCAATGGAAATGTATAGACTAGAGATATAAAACAAAGACTTGAATCTCTCTTCTAAAAAATGTGATATTGTTGAGGCCACAAGACGAGACAATATGGACAAGTTAGGAAAAAATACAAAATTATAGTTGATTAAATACCAAAATGTTTGGTATCCAATAATAATTTTTTAAAACTATGGAAATATAGAAAAGGAAAAGACAAATGTAGTCCAGAATTAGTAGAATATATTACTAGAGGGATGGAATTAGCGGTCCCTGGGAAGATAGGCAAGATTTGGTTTATCTGAGAGAAGGCACAAATTTCAACAGGGCCAGTGGTGGAAAAGCTGTACTAATTAGTGAGAGACTTAAAAGGCTCAGCAAATATAGAACTAAAGAAACAACTGGGGCTATGATAGATGGTATAACACAGTTATACATCACCACCCACTGGGCACTTCAGACCATGGACTTAAGTCCAGAGAAGGCCAGGTGTGCTGGCCTCTCACCCCAGTGCCTCTGAAGCAGCCTGGCTTCCTAGCAGGACTCCAGCTCTCCTGCTGAACCTCTGTTCTGAGAGCCAACCCTCACACCCAACTTGGCGCTAAGAGCCTCACCACTCTGCAGAGCACTCTTGCTGCTCCCTGTAGGTGAGGCCACCTGGCCTTGGGAAAGAGCCACTAAAGACCCAGGGCTATCAATGACTGCCACAGAATCAGCTAATGGAGGTGAGCCAATGGGAAAGCAATGTTCAAAGAGGAGCATCACTCTGGGGCTCGGAGCACAGAGGATCCCTTTCAAGCACAGTGATTCATAATACATCCCTACTTCTGAATCAGTGTGCAGGTTATAATCCTAGATCCATTGCATGGAACTTGGCATAATGAAGGTCTGATGCAGTGTAAAAGGTTTAGTGCCTCTATCCATACCTACCTATTGAGACTTATGGTTTTGAGATGGGAAAATGCACCAGATCAGATGAAATTTCAAAAAGGAAGAAAATATCCATTGTTGAAGAAACTGTGAAACAAGCACCATATATATATATATATATATTTTTTTTTTTAAGCAATTTGGCAGTATAGTAAATTTTCCTTAAAATTGGCACATTCTATTTCAAGGAAATGATCCTTAAGAAATAATCTAAAACACAAAAATAAGTTTTATGCACAAAGATGTTCATTATAGAATTATTTAAAATAGTAAAAAGTTGGGAAAATCTTAATGTTCAGCAATTAGGGAGTGGTTAAGTGAATTAAGACATTACCATGCATTATAATACTAGTCACCAAAAATATTTTCATAAAGATTATTTTTATTTGTTAAAAATGTTTATATTTAGCATTAAGGCACAAAACCAAAGCAGGAAAACTGTATATAGAATGTGAGTTTAAATATGCTAAGAAGAAAAAAAGACAATGGTTAAACAACAAAATAAATAGTAAGTTATCTCTGTGGTTCATGGAATTACAAGTGACTTTTTAAATCTCCAGCAGGACTTTACAGATTTTCTGCAATGAGCAGATATTTGTTTTGTCATTGTAAATAAATAAACATCTAATTAGAAAAAGCAGAAAACAAAAATGGGAGGGTAAATTAGAAATTATGATTGAATTATCTTACTTATATGGGATTCAGAATTATGCTACAATTTGTCCTGTCTGTTGACCACAAACACTGCCTTTCTTCTACGCAAAGTCATCCCCTTTCATCCCATATCAAGTCAGTGGAATACCACTGTCAGAGAAAGTCCCAGGGCAGGCAATCGTTTTATGTTTGTCCTCAGGGAAGCTGGCTGGCCTGGGTTTGGGAGGAAGCTTTCCCGCCTCATGAGTGTCAAACTGATTTCAGCATGGTCCCTGTGCTATCACACCTAGTGTTGCAAGGTGCAAGGTCAGCGGGGGCAGCCTAGACTGACAGCTGGTGCGTTGGGCTTTACCAACCTTGCTGAGTGGCTAGCCAGCTTGAAAAGGCAACAGGAAGCAGATGGCCAGCAGTCCCTTCTTTTGCTGGCCTGTGAGAACCATCTGGAGAAAAGGAAATTGATCCGCCCCCTGGAGAGGAAGGTGCCAGTAATAAATAACTCTGATCCTCACATTTTACAATGTACAGTGTCCAGGGAGGAACTCAGGAATACCTGCTTCAGGAGCTGATGGGAAAACAATCCCAAGCATCACAACTCATAGGATATATATGGCAACCTTACTGGAGGGAGCAGCTCTCTGTGGGCCAGGAGCCCACAAGCCTCCACAACCTCACTAAAACAATCAGTGACTCACGGTGGCATCGTGAATGCCAGTGAAGCAGACGCAGAGGATGCAGAAAGTTCTTTCTTCTCCCAGGACCGCAGGCTGGACCATGACCACGCTATGTGGGATTCTCCATCCCCCTGCATTTGCCTCTCAGTCTCCAAGTTCTCCAGCTGCCCTCCATGCTGCTGACTTAAAGTAGGTTCATCAAGGAACCATTTGCAGCCTCAGAACAGTCACTCCAAGTGGCTTCAGATGCTTTCCCTTTGATTTAAATTTCTGGCTCTCCACATGGAGGCTATAATCCCCAGTTCTTTAGTGGTGGGAGTACCTGTGTGCTGGAAGTTGAAATGTAAATAAAAGGGTGCTCAAGTGATGGCCAGAGGAACAGAGAGAAAGAGGTGAAATGAGATACTCAGTCTCCTGTTTCTGAGGGTCAATGTGATGTTCCTTCCTTGTGCTTTCCTGCAACTCTGTAGCCCACAGATGGCCAGGTAGACACCGCTCCCTGGTTAAGGGCCTCCCAAGCCTCTTAGCCACCACCATGCACAGCCCAGTGTAAGCCCATATAGTAACTCTGGGCAAACAGAAAAAATACTCCCTCCAGGCTGATGCAGCCCCTCTCCAGGGCACATGATATGGGGGGAGGAAACAAGGCCTGAATTTCAGACCTCAGTCATCCCTCTGGTTGTGTTAACGCAGTGACCAACCAGCACAACCATATTCAGAGACCCTGCCTGTGAGGTTTAGCCAGACTGTCTTCATCATCAACACAAAAATAGGGCCCAAATTTTATCATTGGCATAAACTGCTATTCACTCAAGGACCTCAAAAACCATGGTTTAATAATGCATGCATGCATGCATTCACTTATTCAAAAAATAATTATCAAGGACTTACTCTGTGCTAGATGTCAAGATAAAATGTTGAGTGAGCCATGATCTCTACCTATAAAGTCTTCCATATGGTAAGGGAAATAGAAGTAAAAAAAAAATTAAAATACACATGTATATGTATATATCATACATATATATATATCTCACATATTTGAGATACATAACAAGTGTTTGATAAGCATGGGAGGAAAAACTTCTGCAAGTTAGGGGAAAAGTAAAGGCATTTTAGTTGATTTTTAAAGCTATGGGTTAGACTTTGCCTTTCTATCAGAAACCTTACATTTATGGGGGGTTGGAAACAAACCCAGCTCAAAATCTACATTTTGCAGCTTCTCAAGTAACTCTGCATGGCCATGTGACAAAGTCCTATACAATGAGATGTAAGAATATGATGTGAGACTTCCAAGAATTTTCCTTAAAGGGAAAGGAAGGAATATTTCTTCTTCTTGATGTCAGTTTGGAACTCAAATGTGATCATTAGAGCTCTGGAAGCCACCTTGGGTTCTGAGCATATTTAAGAAGTATGGAAGCAATTGCTGACAATGGTAAGACAGAAAGAGAGGAGTCTGGGGCTGAGATAATTGTGGGGCTGCCACACCATCCTCGGACTGCCTATCTCTCAACTTCTTTTATGTGAAAGGAATTCAAATTTATTTCTTGTGTGAGCCACTTACAACTTATTTTTCCTGTCCCATAAGTCCAAATTTAATTCTAACGACATAGAGACTTAAAAGGGCATGTTGTGTTTTTTAAAATGACATAATGTTCATAATGGTTAGCAAGAGTGGATAAGGAGTATAGTAAAAAAATATATAGATAGGTATTCTAGAAGTAGTTCAATTAGATTTGGGATGTCACTTGAAGGAATTTGGATGTCTTTGCATACAAAAGGGACATAAGCATAATTGTTTCTTTGGAAACTGTATAAAATGAAGGTGGATTAGAGAGGGGAGAAATCTGTGGCAAGGAAATCATTTAGAAAACTGTTGCTAGAGTTCAGGTGACAGATAAAAAAGGGTAGGGGAAGGTAGAAGCAATAAGGATGGAAAGGATGTGACCAGTTCAGAAGATAGTTCTGAGGTAGAATTAAAACACTTGCCCTCCCGACGGATAAGGAGGATGGAGTTCATGATTCCATCTTGGCGGATGGTCATAGCATTAGCTAGAACAGGGATTCAGTAGGAGAAATAGATCAGGAGGCAGGTTCTAGTCAAGCTCCCCTATTAACTATTTGTCCTATGATGTTAGGCAAGTCACTTAACTACACTACCTCCAAGAGTTAAAGTCAAAGAAGTAACAAAATGGGCACTGTGATGAGGTAAAGACAGGAAGTGAAGCCTAAGGGTTTCCCTGGGCTTCTTAAGGTGACTGGTAAAGTGTCTTTTCTGATGGCTTGCTAGGTTACAAAAGCAGAGGATGAGGTATCATGGAAAGCTGCACAGACATCAGGGAGCTAAATTTTCTTATGTGTTAAAGAAACATCCACTTTCTACCAGATCTTTTTGTTTCTACCCTGATTTGAAATTCAGCTTATGAGAACAGAACAAAAGAGAACTGACTTCAGGGATTGCTAGGAATTCAGTTCTGTTGAATGGTCTTCCTAAGAAAGATGTACTATTTTTCATTTTTATTTAGAATAAACCCAATACCCTTGTCCATAGATGAATTATGACCTCTAACAGTCACTTAGAGTGTGGTGCTGCAAGAGAAATACCCGTCTAGTGTTTCCCCAATTGGTTTCCGCCTTTTTTTTTTTTTTTAGTAAGCCCATTCCATCATCCCATTCAGCCTAATTCCTATTGCTGGCTGTGTTCTGCAATCAGTTCTCAACTCACAATGAAATTTTCATCAGCTGAGCCATTGCAGTTGAATGGAGGTAGTTGTGTCTCCAGGAAGTGGACAAGATGACCTAATCGGACTTTTTCATTTCTATTTCCAGGGATGCCATGAATACAATGCAGCCTGCAGCATGCTCAGCATTGTGAAAGAACTGAGCTTTTATATCTTTAAAATAATCAGGACTCATTAGAAGCAGAATAGTGTAAATTAGTGACCCTATCACTGGAAGTTAGAACATGAACGTTTTATTCCTAGCTTTATTACTGATTTACCACGAGACCTTGATGGACATGCTGCATTTTCCTCGGCCTTATTTTCTGTACCTGGAGAATCTGAGCCTACTTTCATTCTGTACCTTCTGATTATTGGCACTATCAGAGATGAATGGGAGTACAGATAATCAGAAGTCATTTTCGGGACTTCCCTGGTGGCGTAGGGGTTGAGAATCCACCTGCCAATGCAGAGGACACAGGTTTGAGCCCTCGCCCGGGAAGATCCCACATGCCTCAGGGCAACTAAGCCCATGAGCCACAACTACTGAGCCTGCGTGCCACAACTGCTGAAGCCCGCGTGCCTAGAGCTCGTGCTCTGCAACAAGAGAAGCCACCGCAATGAGAAGCCCCTGCACCGCAACGAAGAGTAGGCCCCACTCACCGCAACTAGAGAAAGCCCACATGCAGCAACAAAGACCCAAAGCAGCCAAAAATAAATAATTAATAAATAAATAAATTTATTTTTTAAAATGTCATTTTCATTTGGCTTAAGAATTATTAATTTATGTCTGTGAAACTGACTTTTGGGGAAGTCACACTTCTTGAAATCAGAAAATAAAGCCACACTGTAAAAACCGATTTAGGAAAAATTGGAATATACATATAGAGAGAGATATAGATATATCTCCATATATCTATATCTATCTATCTAGCTTTTGTATCTCATCTTCCTCCCTCCCTTCCTCCCTTCCTTCCTTCCCTACCTGAAGTAAATTTGTCTTTCCTCTTTCTTTCCAAACAAGCATTCTAGATCTCACCTTGTCTAGAGGCTGGAAAACAAATGAGTTAGCTTTTAAGAATGGAAGTTGAAACCTCCTGTACTTTAAACACTCATGTTTATAATATCTGTTGCCAAGTAAGATAGCCTGTAAAACAAACTGGATCAGATTACAAGCACCAAGTCCAGGGTCAGAAAAATCCATGCACACTGATTTCAGAGGCTTCCTGCTTTGAATAGTCTCCAGGTAAGTAGCCAGAATGGGTTTCCATGACTGCCTGGTCACAGGCTTTCAACCAGTAATCCCCGAAAAGTTGGAGAAGAAACATGGCCATATAGCCACATGCTGTGGCCTTCCTTGAGGGGGTAATCTGTCAAATTGTTAATGGTTTAGCAATTAGGGAATACTCCTCAGTGTCCTCTAGTCATCACTAACCTCCAAGAAAGTTTTTAATTTGATGTTATTGGGACTATCAGATATTTTTTTCAGGAACTGTGAACTTTATGCTGTGTCTTTACTTGCCCATCATAATTAATAAAGGTTTGTCAGCATTAATACTTATCAGGGAACATCCAAAGCCTTGCCCTTCCTAACTTTAAGAAGTCTTTGCTCTAGTTTTTCCAGAATGCTGTCAAAAATGATTATGTCATCTAAATAGATAAATGCCTCTAGGTAGTTTACCCCCCCAATTACTTTCTCCATTAAACTTTGAAAACTGGCAGAGGCCCTGGAAACACTTTTGGGCACCCTTTCAAATTGATACCCCACCCCGTTTCATACACAGGGCAGATGAAGTAGATTTTTCTCTTGGTCCTCCTTAGCCCTGGGTATTCGATCACTCTTACTCTTCAAGTCCAGCTATGACGTCCAATGTCTCCCTGGCAGAGAGTACAAGGTGGCTCAAACTCCAGGGACAGAATACTAGTTTATTTTAGTGCATGATTACTTAGAATGCCATAGTCCATGGAATTATACTTGGTCAGGTTCCTTTCATACCACCATACTAGACCATACCTAAAGCTCTGGGATTTGGATATAATGCTGTTGATGAATAACTCTTTAGTATGCTCACATATGTCTTCAACTTCAGAACTTGCAATGGATCTAGAATGCCTCTGGAAAGTGAGTGGATCATTTTTATCCTATTATTTGTTGTCTCTCTGAACATAACATATTTCTCATTCTTAGAAGAACAACTGCTGGTGTCTTAAAAATTTTTCTTCCTGGTCTCTTGTTCCCTTCATCAGGTACTGAGATGTCTGAAAAATCCAAACATTTTAACTTTAATTTGGGAAGCACTATGGATGCAACTCTAGTTAGAAAAGCAAGGGTTTTACGGTGTACATCTCTGTTTGGCCAGTATGCCCACTGTCTCTTTTCTGAGGCAGCAGCAAATAAATATGAGGAGAAAAGCACATCTAAATATGAAGGTCAGCCTGTGCTGACACTGCTGGACCTGCCCGTAGAGAAAACTGGAATTTGTTCTCGTAAGTAATGACACACTCCACGGGCCTCCCAGATTGGTGCATATAATGCTAGACTATCTACCTGCTAAATGACCCCATAGCCACTGAGAGAAATTCTAGTCTCCAAACTTAAGACAGGCAGGCTCAAAACCAACTACCTCTGCACTGTGGGATGGCATCAATATTCCCCCTTAGGGCTGGATTCAGGTTTTTTAGTGGCTTCAAACTTATGCAATTCAGGATCTCTCTTTAAGAGAGAAAATACAAAATTACATATGCAATATTTCATACAAGGATGTTGGCCGCGGAGAACAAAGATGAATATTTTAAGATATTTTCTCCCTACTCTTAAGCATCAAACAGGAAATCCCTCATCTTCTCTCAAGAATTGTGCTCCTTAGTTATCCCTTCTCTCTTCTACAATTAACCAACCTTTCCTCCCTGCTGAATCATTCCTCTTATGCAAAGATGTGCTATTATCATTCATCCTTAAAAGCATCACCATAAGAGCCTATTAACAATTCTCAGGAAATAAAAATAGAATCTGGGTAATAAAATGAACTCTAACCTTTTTCTTTGTCTTAGTCTAGTTTCACTTGTTCATAGGGTACCACACGCAGAGGTCCTGCACCCGGCACTTCAGACCAGAGTTCCTGGTGCGAAATGGCTGCAACTGACGCTTCAGCTCTTTAGGCCGTTTGCAGAGATGCTGCATCTGGCACCTCAGTCTGGAGCACTGTGAGCAACAAAACTGCACCCCATCTATAAGAACTCTGCCTCCCTCCCTCCCCTCCCTGCAGACAAGAGCTCTATAAAGCAGCCATGCTCCTCATGCCCTTTCAGGGAGAGCATGTACTCTAGAGTACGAGCTCACACCACTCGATTCTTTGATCAAAGAATAAAGGCTTCCTTTGCTTCTAAACTGAACTTGGTCTTGTTTTATTGGCTCAAATGACACCAGGCAGAAGTAGTCTTGTTGGGCACCTGTAGGAGGGTTGGTAACAAACTTTTGGCAACCACAAAGGGATAGATCATGGCCTTTTTGCCTACACCTATTCACTGGGCTCGCCAGCCTCCAGGGTTCAACAGTCGCATTCTCCATAGTCACTTTTGGTTTGGTAAAGGAAAGTGGCCAGACCTGTGAGCCAAGAGGCAAGACCAGGAAAAGCCCAGTTATTAAAGATCGCTAGGCAAAATGGAATAAGGATGCTCAATCTGAGTTCAAGGAAAGGCACTGAAGATGCCTGAGTGTAAAAGGGTCCCAAGGTAGGTATGTGACAGTGGCTTGACCTCTTTCAGTCAGTGCCGGTTTCTCTGAAGTGGGCTGGGGAGCTCTGTGAGCCACTCACAAGACCAGGAACCCCATTATTAAGAAGCTGTGAGCTGCTGGCAAAAACAGGAAATACCCACTGTGCAACCTCTCCTTCCCTTTCTGCTTGTGAGGTGAATCTTGGGTGATTCTTTATCAACTGAAGTTCCAAGGGCTCTCCTCCCAGTACCAGCAGAGAATTCCAGCTGCCCAGCAATATGGTGAGTATCCTGTTGGGAATCCCACGTGCTTTTAGCTCTCACCAAGCAGGAAGTCTGCAAACTCCTCCTTTTCTGCAGAAAGGACAAAAGAGAAGACCACCATCTCAGACAGCTGTGCCACTCCCTAATGCACCAAGTTGGTCAGGAACTAATGTGGCTAACCTGTTCTGGCCCAGAGGCAGTCCCATCTAAACTCTTGTGGGATATTCTGACTGAGGAAAGACTAAATACAAATTCAAGGGAGAGGAGTCTGACATAGCCTATTGCAGGGAGCCCCGTGACCTGGCGGTACCGAACCGCCCCCCTTGAACATGATCTAACTGATGTTTAAATTGATAGGCTCCTGGATCAGAACTGACCTTTAAATGGTAGCAA
The DNA here is from genome assembly GCF_025265405.1 of Mesoplodon densirostris. Taxonomy (NCBI): domain Eukaryota; kingdom Metazoa; phylum Chordata; class Mammalia; order Artiodactyla; family Ziphiidae; genus Mesoplodon; species Mesoplodon densirostris. Next base: position 56,782,385 of record NC_082665.1, read on the forward strand.
TAAAAAAAGCTTTGTGAGGAGTTGACCCACACCCAATCCTAACTTGCAAAAGAAGGAAAGCTGAAATTGAAGGGCTGAGGCCATCAATCTCGTGGCATATCTTAGACAGAAAAAATCAGCAAATTAGCCAAGAAAAGGATTACTGACCAAAAGTGAAGGAAAAGGGCTAACGGGACTTATGTGAGATTGATTCATTTCAAGGAATTGGCTGACTGGCTCATGCAACTACAGAGGCTAACAAATCCCAAGATCTGTAAGGAGAATGAAGACGATTAAGAAATGGTTTATAGGGCCTCCCTGGTGGCGCAGTGGTTGAGAGTCCGCCTGCCGATGCAGGGGATACGGGTTCGTGCCCCGATCTGGGAGGATCCCATATGCCGCGGAGCGGCTGGGCCCGTGAGCCATGGCCGCTGGGCCTGCGCGTCCGGAGCCTGTGCTCCGCAACGGGAGAGGCCACAACAGTGAGAGGCCCGCATACCGCAAAAAGAAAAAAAAAAAAAAAGAAATGGTTTATAATCCACCTTCCATGGAGGAAAGACAATCTGGATACAGTTGTGGAGAGCAGGCATCCTCTGGACACACTCAGATTGGTTCAAGGTGGCAGAGTAGAAGGATGTGCGCTCACTCCCTCTTGCGAGAGCACCAGAATCACAACTAACGGCTGAACAATCATGGACAGGAAGACACTGGAACTCACCAAAAAAGATACTCCACATCCAAAGACAACGGAGAAGCCTCAATGAGATGGTAGGAGGGGCACAATCACAATAAAATCAAATCCCATAAACGCTGGGTGGGTGACTCACAAACTGGAGAACAATTATACCACAGAGGTCCACCCACTGGAGGGAAGGTTCTGAGCCCCACGTCAGGCTTCCCAACCTGGGGGTCTGGCAACAAGAGAAATTCCCAGAGATTCAGTCTTTGAAGGCTAGTGGGATTTGATTGCAGGACTTTGACAGGACTGGGGAAAAAAGAGACTCCACTCTTGGAGGGCAAACACAAAGTAATGTGCACATCAGGACCTAGGGGGAAGGAGCAGTGACCCCACAGGAGACTGAACCAGACCTAAATGCTAGTGTTGGAGGGTCTCCTGCAGAGGCGGGGGGTGGCTATGGCTCACCACGGGGACAAGGACACTGGCAGCAGAAGTTCTGGGAAGTACTCCTTGGCATGAGCCCTCCCAGAGTCTGCCAAAGAGGCTGTAGGCTCCAGTGCTGGGTCATCTCAGGCCAAACAACCAACAAGGAGGGAACTCACTCCCAACCATCAGCAGAGAAGGAAATTAAAGTTTGACTGAGCTGTGCCCACCAGAGCAACACCAAGCTCTACCCACCACCAGTCCCTCCCATCAGGAAGCTTGCACAGACTCTTAGAGAGCCTCATCCACCAGAGAGAAGACAGCAGAAGCAAGAAGAACTACAATCCTACAGCCTGTGGAATGAAAACCACATTCACAGAAAGGTGGCAAAATGAACAGGCAGAGGGCTATGTACCAGATGAAGGAACAAGATAAAACCCCAGAAAAAAAACTAAATGAAGTGGAGATAGGCAACCTTCCAGAAAAAGAATTCAGAATAATTATAGTGAAGATGATCCAGGACCTTGGAAAAAGAATGGAGGCAAAGATCAAGAAGATGCAAGAAATGTTTAATAAAGACCTAGAAGATTTAAATAACAAACGTCTAGAATAATTAAAGAACAAATAAACAGAGATGAACAATACAATAACTGAAATGAAAAATACACTAGAAGGAATCAACAGTAGAATAACTTAGGCAGAAGAACAGATAAGGGACCTGGAAGACAGAATGGTGGAATTCACTGCAGCAGAACAGAATAAAGAAAAAAGAATGAAAAGAAATGAAGACAGGCTAAGAGACTTCTGGGACAACATTAAACGCAACAACATTTGCATTCTAGGGGTCCCAGAAGGAGAAGAGAGAGAGAAAGGAACCAAGAAATATTTGAAGAGTTTATAGTCAAAAACTTCCCTAACGAGGGAAAGGTAATAGCCACCCAAGTCCAGGAAGCGCAGAGAGTCCCAGGCAGGATAAACCCAAGGAGAAACATGCCAAGAAACAGAGTACGCAAACTGACAAAAATTAAAGACAAAGAAAAATTATTAAAAGCAACATGGGAAAACAACAAATAACATACAAGGGAACTCGCATAAGGTTAACAGCTGATTTCTCAGCAGGAATTCTACAAGCCAGAAAGGAGTGGCACGATATATTTAAAGTGATGAAAGGGAAGCAATTACAAACAAGATTACTCGACCCAGCAAGGATCTCATTCAGATTTGATGGAGAAATCAAAAGCTTTACAGACAAGTAAAAGCTAAGAGAATTCATCACCACCAAACCAGCTCTACAACAAATGATAAAGGAACTTTCTAAGTGGGAAACACAAGAGAAGAAAAGGACCTACAAAAACAAATCCAAAACAATTAAGAAAATGGTCATAGGAACATACATATCAATAATTACTTTAAATGTGAATGGATTAATGCTCCAAGCAAAAGACACAGACTCTCTGAATGGATACAGAAACAAGTCCCATATATACATTGTCTACAAGAGACCCACTTCAGACCTAGGGACACATACGGACTGAAGGTAAGGGGATGGAAAAAGATATTCTATGCAAATGGAAATCCAAAGAAAGCTGGAGTAGCAATACTCATATCAGATAAAATAGACTTTAAAATAAAGAATGTTATAAGAGACAAGGAAGGACACTACATAATGATCAAGGGGTCAATCTAAGAAGAAGATATAACAATTATAAATACATATGCACCCAACATAACAGCACTTCATACATAAGGCGAATGCTAACAGCTATAAAAGAGGAAATCAATAGTAACACAATAATAGTGGGGGACTTTAACACCTCACTTACACCAATGGACAGATCATCCTAACAGAAAATAAATGAGAGCAATGGCGGCGCTCGGAGTTGCGACAGGTGGTAGCAGTTGGTTTTCGGCTTTGGCGCTCGGGCCATTCCACAGATTTTGAAGTGCACCGAAACTGGCTTGCTATCACCCACAGTTTGCCAATATCACAGTGGTATTATGAGGCAACTTCAGAGTGGACCTTGGATTACCCCCCCTTTTTTGCATGGTTTGAGTATGCGCTGTCACATGTTGCCAAATATTTTGATCAAGAGATGCTGAATGTCCATAATCTGAATTACTGCAGCTCAAGGACCTTACTCTTCCAGAGATTTTCCGTCATCTTTACAGATACACTCTTTGTGTATGCTGTCCATGAGTGCTGTAAATGCATTGATGGGAAAAAAGCAGGCAAAGAACTTACAGAGAAGCCAAAGTTTATTCTATCAGTATTACTGCTGTGGAACTTCGGGTTGTTAATTGTAGACCATATTCATTTCCAGTACAATGGTTTTTTATCTGGATTAATGCTACTCTCTATTGCACGATTATTTCAGAAAAGGCATATGGAAGGAGCATTTCTCTTTGCTGTTCTCCTACATTTCAAGCACATCTACCTCTATGTAGCACCAGCTTACGGTGTATATTTACTGCGATCTTACTGTTTCACTGCAAATAAACCAGATGGGTCCATCCGATGGAACAGCTTCAGTTTTCTCCGTCTTATTTCCCTGGGACTAATCGTTTTCCTAGTTTCTGCTCTTTCGTTGGGTCCTTTTCTAGCCTTGAACCAACTGCCTCAAGTCTTTTCCCGACTCTTCCCTTTCAAGAGGGGCCTCTGCCATGCGTATTGGGCCCCAAACTTCTGGGCTTTGTACAGCGCTTTGGACAAAGTGCTGTCCATCATCGGTTTAGAACTGAAACTTCTTGACCCCAGCAAGATTCCCAAGGCCTCAATGACAAGTGGTTTAGTTCAGCAGTTCCAACACACAGTCCTTCCCTCAGTGACACCCTTGGCCACCCTTATCTGCACTCTGATTGCCATATTGCCCTCTATTTTCTGTCTTTGGTTTAAACCTCAAGGGCCCAGAGGCTTTCTCCGATGTCTAATTCTTTGTGCCTTGAGCTCCTTCATGTTTGGGTGGCACGTCCACGAAAAAGCCATACTCCTTGCAGTTCTCCCAATGAGCCTCTTATCTGTGGGAAAAGCAGGAGATGCTTCAGTTTTTCTGATTCTGACCACAACAGGACATTATTCCCTCTTCCCTCTGCTCTTCACTGCACCAGAACTTCCCATTAAAATCTTACTCATGTTACTGTTTACCATCTATAGTATTTCCTCACTGAAGACTCTATTCAGAAAAGAAAAACCTCTTTTTAATTGGATGGAAACTTTCTACCTCCTTGGCCTGGGGCCTCTGGAAGTCTTCTGTGAATTTGTATTCCCTTTCACCTCTTGGCAGCTGAAGTACCCCTTTATCCCTTTGTTACTGACCTCAGTGTATTGTGCAGTGGGCATCACATATGCTTGGTTCAAACTGTATGTTTCAGTATTGACTGACCCTCCTGTTGGCAAGACAAAGAAGCAATGAATAAAGGAACTGCTTGGATGTATTCCAAGCAATTATTTCATGGGAAATTAATCAGAACTTGAAGAAAGTTGCTGGTGGCATGAGCCATTCATTTCAGTAAATCTGTTTGAGGACCATTCTTCTAAACTTGGCCTTGCCCAGCTTAGCAACCTGATTGTCACCATGGTGAGAAGCCACTTGTCCTCCATAAGCAGTGAAACACATCTGAAACAAATCTCGCCTTCCCCTATTAAAATTGTCTGAGATCATTGAGACTGCTTTGCTTGCTCTAGGCAAGGAGGGAGTCTGATCAGCAGCATGATTATCTGTAGCCTATGATAACCATTGTCAGGGTATAAAGCATAATTAGAATTATGTGCTAAGGGAAATATAAATAAAATACCATTTTGTATTTCTGCACAAAAAAAAAAAAAAAAAGAAAATAAATGAGGAAACACAAGCTTTAAATGACACAATAGACCAGACAGACATAATTGATATTTATAGGACATTCCATCCAAAAGCAGCAGATTACACTTTCTACTCAAGTGCATAAGGAACATTTTCCAGGATAGATCACATCTTGGGTCACAAATCAAGTCTTGGTAAATTTAAGAAAACTGAAATTGTATCAAGCATCTATTCTGACCACACTGCTATGAGATTAGAAATCAATTACAGGGAAAAAAAACCGTAAAAAACACAAACACTTGGAGACTAACCAACACAATACTAAATAACCAAGAGATCACTGAAGAAATCAAAGACGAAATCAAAAAATACATGAGACAAATGAAAACAAAACCACGATGATCCAAAGCCTATGGGATGAAGCAAAAGCAGTTCTAAGAGGTAAGTTTATAGTAATACAATCCTACCTCAATAAACAAGAAACATCTCAAGTAAACAACCTAACCTTACACCTAAAGGAACTAGAGAAAGAACAAACAAAACCCAAAGTTCGTACAAGGAAAGAAATCATAAAGATCAGAGCAGAAATAAAAGAAATAGAAACAAAGAAAACAATAGCAGAGATCAATAAAACTAAAAGCTGGTTCTTTGAGAAGAGAAACAAAATTGATGAACCTTTAGACAGACTCATCAAGAAGAAGAGGGAGAGGATTCAAATCAATAAAATTAGAATTGAAAAAGGAGAAGTTACAATGGATACCACAGAAATACAAAGCATCATAAGAGACTACTAGAAGCAACTCTATGCCAATAAAATGGACAACCCCAAAGAAATGGACCAATTCTTAGAAAGGTATAACCTTCCAAGACTGAACAAGGAAGAAACATAAAATATGAACAGACCAATCACAAGCACTGAAATTGAAACTATGATTAAAAATCTTCCAACAAACAAAAGTCCAGGACCAGATGGCTTCACAGGTGAATTCTGTCAAACACTTAGAGAAGAGCTAACACCCATCCTTCACCAACTCTTCCAAAAAATTGCAGAGGAAGGAACACTCACAAACTCATTCTACAAAGCCACCATCACCCTGATACCAAAACCAGACAAAGACACCACAAAAAAAGAAAACTACAGACCAATATCACTGTGAATCTAGATGCAAAAATCCTCAACAAAATCCTAGCAAAGAGAATCCAACAACATATTAAAAGGAGCACACACCATGATCAAGTGGGATTTATCCCAGGGATGCAAGGATTCTTCAATATATGCAAATCAATCAATGTGATACACAATATTAACAAATTGAAGAATAAAAACCGTAGGATCATCTCAGTAGATGCAGAAGAAGCTTTTGACAAAATTCAACACCAATTTATGAGAAAAACTCTCCAAAAGTGGGCATAGAGGGAACCTAGTTCAACATAATAAAGGCCATACATGACAAACCCACAGCAAATATCATTCTCAATGGTGAAAAACTGAAATCATTTCCTCTAAGATCAGGAAAAAGACAAGGATGTCCACTCTCACCACTATTATTCAACATAGTTTTGGAAGTCCTGGTCATGGAAATCAGAGAAGAAAAAGAAATAAAACGAATACAAATTGGAAAAGAAAAAGTAAAACTGTCACTCTCTGTAGATGACATGATACTATACATAGAGAATCCTAAACATGCCACCAGAAAACTACTAGAGCTAATCAACGAATTTGGAATGAAGTTGCAGGATACAAAAATAATGCACTGAAATCTCTTGCATTTCTATACACTAACAATGAAAGATCAGAAAGATAAATTAAGGAAACAATCCCATTCACCACTGTAACTAAAAAAATAAAATACCTAGGAATAAACCTACCTAAGGAGGTAAAAACCTGTACTCAGAAAACTATAAGACACTGATGAAAGAAATCAAAGATGACACAGACAGATGGAGAGATATACCATGTTCTTAGATTGGAAGAATCAACATTGTGAAAATGACTATACTACACAAAGCAATCTACAGATTCAAAGCAATCCCTATCAAACTACCAACGGCATTTTTCACAGAACTAGAACAAAAAATCTTAAAATTTTTATGGAGACACAAAAGACCGTGAATAGCCAAAGCAATCTTGAGGGAAAAAAAAGAGCTGGAGGAATCAGACTCCCTGACTTCAGACTATACTACAAAGCTATAGTAATCAAGACAATATGGTACTGGCACAAAAACAGAAATATAGATCAATGGAACAGGATAGAAAACCCAGAGAGAAACCCACACACCTATGGTCAACTAATCTATGACAAAGGAGGCAAGGATATGCAATGCAGAAAAGACAGTCTCTTCAGTAAGCGGTGCTGGGAAAACTGGACAGCCACATGTAAAAGAATGAAAATAGAACATTCCCTAACACCATATACAAAAATAAACTCAAAATCAATTAAAGACCTAAATGTAAGACCAGACACAATAAAACTCTTAAAGGAAAACATAGGAAGAACACTCTTTGACATAAATCACAGCAAGATCTTTTTTGACCCACCTCCTAGAGTAGTGAAAATAAAAACAAAAATAAACAGATGGGACCTAATGAAACTTAAAGGCTTTTGCACTGCAAAGGAAACTATAAATAAGACGAAAAGACAACCCTCAGAATGGGAGAAAATATTTGCAAATGAATCAATGGACAAAGGATTAATCTCCAAAATACATAAACAGCTCATGCAGCTCAATATTAAAAAAACAAACAACCCAGTCAAAAAATGGGCAGAAGGGCTTCCCTGGTGGTGCAGTGGTTGAGAGTCCGCCTGCCGATGCAGGGGACACGGGTTCGTGCCCCAGTCCAGGAGGATCCCACATGCCGCGGAGCGGCTGGGCCCATGAGCCATGGTCCCTGAGCCTGTGCGTCCGGAGCCTGTGCTCCACAATGGGAGACGCCACAACAGTGAGAGGCCCGCGTACCGCAAAAAAAAAAAAAAAAAAAAAAAAATGGGCAGAGGACCTAAATAGACATTCTCCAAAGAAGACGTACAGATGGCCAAAAGACACATGAAAAGCTGCTCAGCATCACTAATTATTAGAGAAATGCAAGTCAATATTACAATGAGGTATCATCTCACATCAGTTAGAATGGCCATCATCAGAAAATCCATGAACAACAAATGCTGGAGAGGATGTGGAGAAAAGGGAACCCTTTTACACTGCTGGTGGGAATGTAAATTGATACAACCATTATGGAGAACAGTATGAAGGTTCCTTAAAAAACTAAAAATACAATTACCATGTGACCCAGCAATCCCACTACTGGGCATATACCCAGAGAAAACCATAATTCAAAAAGACACATGCACCCCAATGTTCATTGTAGCACTATTTACAATAGCCAGGTCATGGAAGCAACCTAAATGCCCATCGACAGACGAATGAATAAAGAAGATATGGTACATATATACAATGGAATATTACTCGGCCATAAAAAGCAATGACATTGGGTCATTTGTAGAGACGTGAATGGACCTAGAGACTGTCATACAGATGTGGAATCTAGACAAATGGTGCAGATGAACCAGTTTGCAAGGCAGAAATTCAGACACAAATATAGAGAACAAACGTATGTACACCAAGGGGGGAAAGGGGGCGGGGGTGGTGGTGGTGGTGGGATGAATTGGGAGACTGAGATTGACATATATACACTAATATGTATAACATAGACAACTAATAAGAACCTGTTGTATAAAAAAATAAAATTCAAGGGCTTCCCTAGTGGTGCAGTGGTTGAGAGTCCGCCTGCCGATGCAGGGGACACAGGTTTGTGCCCCGGTCCAGGAAGATCCCACATGCCATGGAGCGGCTGGGCCCGTGAGCCATGGCCACTGAGCCTGCACGTCTGGAGCCTGTGCTCTGCAACGCGAGAGGCCACAACAATGAGAGGCCCGCGTACCACAAAAAAAAAAAAAAAAAAATGGACCTTGCACTCAGCCCGGAGACCCTATTCACTGGGGAAAGTAGAGAGGTCCAATAAGACCTTGAAAAGGGCCTTAGCCAAACTATGTCAGGAAACTCAAGAAAATCAGATTAAGTTGCTTCTGATTGCCCTGCTCCACATGCAGTTAGCTCCAAGGAGTAAGTTGAAGTTAAGTGCATTTGAGCTCATGTATGGTAGACCCATTCCCAAACCCAAGAGAAAGGACACTTTAGCCCCCTTGAAATGGAACAACTCAAGTATGACCTCCAGGTAGGAGAAACCATGATAGCCCCTATGGAATATGGTAACCAGGTGCTGCCTGCACCCACTGACCTGGCCCTGCACCCCTTCCAGCCAGGAGACTGGGTGAACCTAAAAACCTGGAAAACTGGCAGTCAACAAAACCAACTCACTCCTAAGTGGAATGACCTCACTTGGTGATCCTAACCACCCATTCTGCCCTGAAGTTGCAGGGATCATTCTGTGGGTATATCACACTCAAGTGAAGAGGGCTCCTGAGCCCCAACCTCTGAGAGACAACCTGGGGCGATGGAACCCCTTGACTACTTGTGTGAACCACTCTCTGCCCTGAAGCTTCTCTTCTGAAAAACAACAAAAGTGTGACCAGGGATATTTAGGCCAAGGCAGTGAGCCTCAACATCAGGGCACACTTCTGCCTATAAGCAAAAGACCTAGATACCTGCATTTTTAGGAAAAAAGCTGTCATGTGACCATTATTCTCTTGTTAATATTTGAGCCATGTATCTTAAATTGTCTGGTGTCCTTTGCCTCCAAAAGGTTAGACAAATGGTGGGTGCTCAGGGGTATGAACAGTTAGTGTTAAGGCCTGGTGACAATCAAACGTATCTACAGGCAGCTGGGGAGAGGTTCTGCTCCTCTAACCAGGATTATGGTGACTGACACCCAAAATCAGCAGGAAGAAGTTACAGAACATGGACCTTCGCCCCTCAGCGCCCCTCAAGTGTGAGGAGCAGGTCAAAAGACAGAGGAGGGATCTTTAACTGGCAATGCTCATTAACAACTCCCGGGAAATAAAAATAGAATCTGGGTAGTAAAATAAAGTCTAAGTTTTGTTTTTTCCTTTGCGCTTCGTCTAGTTTCACTTGCTCATAGGGGGCCACTTGTAGAGACCTTGCACCCAGCACTTTGGACCACAGTTCCTCAGCAGCAGGTTGCGTGTGGAGATGCTGTGCCTGGCACTGCGATCTGGAGCATGAGCAGCACAGCTGTGCCAGCCCCGGGAGAACTCCGCCCTTTCCCTCCCTGCTGAGGGGATCCCTATAAAGCAGCCCCGCCCACGGCCTGTCGGGAAAAGTGCTAGTTCGCACCTCTTCATTCTCTGATCCAAGAATAAAGCTTTCCTTTGCTTCTGAACCGAACTTGGTCTCGTTCTATGGACTCAAACGACACTGCACAGAAGGACCCATGTTGGGAACCGACTCGGGAAGGTTGGTAACAAAAGCAAAATGAAATAAAACATCTCCTGACCTTACAATTCCCTCCAGTTACTGTACCAACTCTCTTTTCTCCCTTACAGTAAAATATCACAAAAACTCTCTACACACATCATTTCTACTTCTTCACCTTCCATTACCTTCTCAATCTACTTCAGTCTCAACAATAACCTGAAAGTTCTTCACGCTAAGATTACCAAAAACATCCACTCCTCTGACATCATCTTACTTGACCATGTAGAAGCACTGACCCCACTGTATACTGTCTCATTCTTTTTTTTTTTAATAAATTTATTTATTTTATTTTATTTTTTGGCTGTGTTGGGTCTTCGTTGCTGTGCATGGGCTTTCTCTAGTTGCAGCGAGCAGGGGCTACTCCTCGCTGCAGTGCACAGGCCTCTCACTGCGGTGGCTTCTCTTGCTGTGGAGCATGGGCTCTAGGCGTGCGGGCTTCAGTAGTTGTGTCACATGTGCTCAAGAGTTGTGGCTCGTGGGCTCTAGAGCACAGGCTCAGTAGCTGTGGCACACAGGCTTATTTGCTCCACGGCATGCAGGATCTTCCCAGACCAGGGCTCGAACCCGTGTCCCCTGCATTGGCAGGCGGATTCTTAACCACTGCGCCACCAGGGAAGTCCTACTGTCTCAGTCTTGAATTGCTCTCCTCTTAGTTTCCCTGACATCATCTTCCAGTGTGGCCACTCTATTTCAGTCTCTTTTGCCTGCTCCTCATCTAAATGTTAGAAATTCACCTGGATCAGTTTTCTCCCCACATTTTCTTCAGGTGATCTCATCTAATTATGTAGCTTTTAAAACCATCTATGCTGACAACTCCCAAATTTATATATCTGTTTCACACTCTGAGCCCCCACGGTTGTATATCCAACAACCTACTTGACATCTCTCAGCAATTTTACATGCATCTCAATATACCAAAATAAAACTTGAAGATGGCATATTAAGGAGTGTAGGCAAGTTGACAAAATTCAATAAGACATTTAACAGCTTCTGATGCATTCTGACCCAGCGTTTCTCAGAATTAATATTCTAGCCTCCGTGGAATTTTGTATTAGGCTTTAGTAGATCTATTTGATTTGTTAGAATTCAATCAACACTAAATGCAGCATGGCATTTAGACTGTTAATTTCAGGCCCTCTTTAAATGGTGGATATTATTCCAAATGACCTATCATATTGAACAAAAATTGTCTTCTAAGACATTTTTTAAAGCTTCTCACTAGTGTCTAGTGAATTAGTGGTCAAATATTAAACCATAAAAACCATCCATTAGTAGCTAGGAACATACAATCCAAGATGGAATAAACTTGGTAATCTTTTTTTTTTTTTTTTGCAGTATGCAGGCCTCTCACTGTTGTGGCCCCTCCCGCTGTGGAGCACAGGCTCCGGACGCGCAGGCTCAGCGGCCATGGCTCATGGGCCCAGCCACTCCACGGCATGTGGGATCTTCCCGGACCGGGGCACGAACCCATGTCCCCTGCATCAACAGGCGGACTCCCAACCACTGCGCCACCAGGGAAGCCCTTGGTAATCATTTTGACAAGGGCAAAACTGAAGTGAGAGACCTTACCTCATCCACAGAGCAAAGTGTGAGGAAGTGCGATAAAGACACTGCCCTTCAGCACTGTGCTCCACCAGACACTCGTGTCTGGGGTTGAAGAAGCGGAGCCACCAGAAGCAGCCTCACTCCATGTGGGTATCTGCAGTCGGCTGAGTTTTGAACAAGCTGGCACCCAGTCCCTACTTCGGCACGGGCACACAATCTAAAACCTGCTCTTCGGCACAGATGCACTGGCATAAAATCTGTCCTTAGGCCCAGAAACTGGGAATTTTGGCTATAGTTAGATAATGCGTCATTCCAACAAAGTGATTGAAACTGCATGGGGTGGGCAAATTTGATAAAATGCAGCAGGCAGAGCAGGAAGAATTCAGACATTTGTTGGCAACAGATCCAGAATTTTAAGGAGGAAAAAAATACTTTGTGTGGAAAATTTCTGGAAGAATGTATGCCAAACTGCTAAGAGTAGTTATCAAGAAAGGATTATTGGAAATTTTTAAAGTATATATTTCTATTATTTTGATTTAAAAAAAAATAGATATAAGGAAAAAATACAAATAATTGGAAAGCAATTAAAAAATGCCACATAACCTATTCACCAGCAATCAATTCCCAGATCTTTACTTTTAGATCTCTGGAAGGGAAATTTGGGATTTCTTCCTTGGGATAGTATATAATTTCCTTCACTGATGTAAAAAGATTCCTTTTTTCCTTTAAAGAGCAAACTTCCCACAAAGTTTCAATGTGAGGCTGAATCATGCGTATAAAATAAAAGACTTTTAGTTCATCTTCAATAAAACAGAATATTCTTTAAACCAATTATTTTTACTAGGATGGAAAATGATTTCAGTAACTGAAATGTTTAGCCAAGATACTGGATAGTGCTTTTTACCTGCCATAGCAATTAAAATATCTCTAATAAAATATCACTGAGATAGAGTCCTTTATTCAGAGTCCATCAGAGAAGATCTAATTTATAACATTGACTATAACATGTTAAAAAGTCTCTATTTGAAAACTAATTCCATGATAAATTTTAATCATGTGGATAGAACTAGCTTCAAAGCTGTATTAATTATACATTTAAGCTCTACATACAAACTCATACATTACAGTACAGACAGAACATATAAAATATAGTCTGAACCAAATTAAAATATGCCAATTTCCTCAGCAGTTATTTGCTTTTGATATACTATAGTTATTTCAGCCCATTCTTTATAAACATTAAATTACTGCTGTGTTTTCTTAGCCATTTTGCTTCCTTAGAAAGAACTCCAGGCTCTGGTTAACTCCACGGCCTGATTTTCTACTTTCACAGAGTACAAAGCAGATATCCATCCAAGATAAATACCTTAATAAAAGGGGTGAAAATTGCTGGCAAGTTTCACCTCCTTATCCCAAAGTCTGTTCACCCCACCCACTGTAATTCCTAGTCTCACCCTCCTATTACTCTCTCTCTAGGTTTTCATCTCTGCCATCAAAATCACAGGGCACGGGGCTTCCCTGGTGGCGTAGTGGTTGAGAGTCCGCCTGCCGATGCAGGGGACACGGGTTCGTGCCCTGGTCCGGGAAGATCCCACAAGCCGCGGAGCGGCTGGGCCCGTGAGCCATGGCCGCTGAGCCTGCGCGTCCAGAGCCTGTGCTCCGCAACGGGAGAGGGCACGGCAGTGAGAGGCCCGCATACCGCAAATAAAACAACAAAAAACAAAAAACCTACTCTCCGTATGGGGTCATGTGTATGCATATGGCTGATTTGCTTTGTTGTGCAACAGAAACTAACACAGTATTGTGAAGCAATTATACTCCAATAAAGATCTATTTAAAAAAAAAACTACTCTCAGAAATGATGTTAATTTGGGAATTCCCTGGCAGTCCAGTGGTTAGGACTCTGCTCTTCCACTGCAGGGAGTACGGGTTAGATCCTTGGTCGGGGAACTAGGATCCCACATGCCACACGGTGGGATCAAAAAAAGATGATGTTAATTTTTAATAAGTATTGATAGCCACCAAAAATATTTTTCATGAAGTTTAATCTTAGAACTTACGGGAAAAATCACAAAATCTACAATGTTTTTCAATAATTACACTTATGCTCTAATTGCAGTTTTGACTTTGCACTCAAAAAAATTTAAAAGAACATTTTTTTAATAAATTCATCTCTAATGGACAAACTAGCTGAAACGATCATTTTAAAATAAATACTATCCAAAAGCTACTCACTTTCCAACTCCTAAGTAACGTGCAATAGTTAAAAATATGAGAACCTAAGGCACAAATACCGTCATTATATTAAGATGGTCTTCTATGTAAACATGAATCAACACATGCCTGACAGACTATAATAGTCAATTTGGAAACATGGAAGTTCTTGTTTCAATGGATGAAATATGCACGCTTTTGAAAAATTCAAATGTGAGCTTTTTCTTTTTTTATCTAAGAGATTTCTTCTGATCTGAAAGGGTAGAAAAGATCAGGTTAAAAATCTGCATGAGGGCTTCCCTGGTGGCGCAGTGGTTGAGAGTCCGCCTGCTGATGCAGGGGACACGGGTTCATGCCCCGGTCCGGGAAGATCCCACATGCCACGGAGTGGCTGGGCCCGTGAGCCATGACCGCTGAGCCTGCGCGTCCAGAGCCTGTGCTCCGCAACGGGAGAGGCCACAACAGTGAAAGGCCCGTGTATCGCAAAAAAAAAAAAAAAAAATCTGCATGAAAACGTACACCAAATCTTTAAAAAGTAAAGATCACAGTTGATATAGGATGGTTTCTAGAGAGAAAGTATTTATTGTACAGCCTTGTAATTGTTTCCATTCACATGGAACAACTCCAGCTGCTTTCAAAAATCAACAAATGATAAGCAAGATGGGAAGAAACAACAGCACTTTTGTTATGTCCAACTGATAAACACTGGGCTGCAAATATATTATGCTAAGCATAATTAAGCATAGAATTAACATTATTTGTAATGCAGTGCAATAATGCAGCTGAGACAAATGCAAAAAATAAGGTCTCCAACACATTGCTTTAATGATCTATATTGACACTGCCAAGTTACGTATTTACAAAAAATATGGACAAAGGGTCAAATAAATAATTTTTTTCTAGATGTATGTGCATAGGCTATGACTAAAGGTCTGAAGCAATTTTCATCCTGTTATTCATCTAGTTTGATAGATCTTAACCTTCCATGAACCATGTCTCTCACAGTGTATCTAATTACCTAGAATGGATCCAAAAACAGTCCTAACCCTGCATTTTAGTAGTTAAAGCATCATAAACAAAAGATAAATCTTTTCCTTGATAAAACTTTGGAGATAAAAATTTACAAAAGAAGTCAAGAACAAATGATTGAATGTTTTTAATGTTTTAACTACCGGGCAAGCACTTGAAATATGTCATTAATTCACTCAACAAACATTTACTGAGTTCACACTCTTTGATGAGCAGGTACTCTATTTAAGTGTTGAAGACATAAAGGTTATAAGGATATCACAATCTAGTGGCAGTGACAAGTATATATAGATGCAATTTCGATACGATAAGAAATGCAGTGATAGCAGAAGGTCCTGGTGTAGAGTGGGAATAAATGTAGGAGCGGGAGGAATGCCCAGAGACAAGGTATTTTACCTAATTTTGTGGGAGAAGAGAGTCAAGAATAGCTTCTCAGAAGAGATGATCACACTGGGCCACAAAAATGAATAACAGTTGATTTTCATCATAATCTCTATCAATCCCCGTAAGTAGGTAACATAATTATTCCCATTTTATAGATGAGGAAACAGATGCACTCTGACTTAGAGATAATAACTGGTATGACCAAGTCTACCTGATCCCAATATCATACCTTTTCTATTGTCTCTGAAGATCGAGGAATATACTCTGTATGTCTCTCCAAGTTATAGAATTTTTTCACCATTATTTATTTCATTTAGCAATTCCAGCACACTGTTCCCTTCTTGCAATTCTCACCATGCTCAGCTAAAATAATATATAGTAAATGCTGGCTTGTATTTCTGCCATATACTCTTAGAAATTCTCATGAAAACCCAAGATATTACAGTTGTCACAGAGAAGAATAGATATGAAAATCTAAAACTGTCATTGGGAAGAATGGAAGCCCTATTAAGACTTTTATAATAAATGTCTGGAAACATTTCCTTTACTTGATCAAATAGTCTCAGATTTAATCAGAGGGAGAGGCAGTAGTCTAAAGATCATCTAGAAAAAGAGTTTATTTATTTCTCCTCATGATGGGATACAGTAAGATTTTCTTGATCTTCTGCCTACCTCAACCCACTATAGTCTCCAATTGCAAGAGACTATGTCAGAACTGTAGGAATTTAAGAGCCATCCTGAGTAGGAAAAACTCACTTTCTTGTGTACCTCCCCTTTACTACTCACATGGAACACTTCACTTCTAACACTTTCTGGTCACCAAATGTGTGGGAATTTTTCCCACACCAAGCAATTCTGTGACACCAGCTGGGCGTCCCACAATTTAACTCAACCCTGACACTATCAACCTGGAGATAGAGCCAGATCCATAGTTTACGGGCTCAGTCCCACAAGACTGCTCCCCACCCCAATTTCAAATAGCAAGCCCAGGTTGTCACCTGTGCTTCTGACCAATCAGCTATAAATCCCCAAAACCCTCACTCTGGGTTCAATTAATTTGCTAGAGTGGCTCACAGAATTAAGGAAAACAGTATACTTGCTGTTTACTGGTTTATTATAAAAGGATATGCTAAAAGATACAGATGAACATCCAGATGAAAGAGATGTGTAGGGAAAGCTATGTGGGAAGGGGCACAGAGATTCCATGCTCTCTCCCAGAGCACTGCTCTCCTAGCACTTCCAAATAGTCACCAACCCAGAAGCTCTTCAAACCCATACTTTAGGGATTTTTATAGAGGCATTATCACCTAAGCATCATGGATCATTAACTTCATTTCTAGCCCCTCTCCTTTCTCTGGAGGAGGGCTGAAAATTCCAAGGTTCTAATCATGGCTTGATCTTTCTGGTGACCAGCTGCCATCCAGGAGCCCACCAAAAGTTACCTAATTAGAACAGAAGGCAGAGACCAATACATATATATATATTTTTTCTTTTTTCCTGCTATCTCACACATCCTAATCACCTATTGCCAGCAGTTCATGATACTTTATACTTAGCTATCTATGGAAGCACACTAAGATACGTCATCAACATCATCATCATCACTGAGCCATAAAATAGGAGATCTGGAGGGATCCACAGATGTGTCCATTTAACGGATATTTACTGATCATGTACTATGTGCAAGGCAACATGCTATCCACTAAGTAATTAAAGTTGAGCAAGCCATAGTGCCTGACATTAGGGGTTTGCCATCCATGGTGGGAGACAATCAGGCAAGAATATAAGTGCATGTGCTTCAGCCCGCTTATTTAACACATGTGGAAAAGAGGATAAGAAAATAAGTAGTTTATCAAACTCTGATTATGCATTGTTGGTGGGAGTGGAAGCTGATATAACCTTTTTTGGAAGACAATATGGAAATACCTTTTAAATTTGCAAATGTTCTTATTCTTTAACATAGACATCCTAAACAGAAATTTATCCTTCAGATGTACTTGCAGAAATTCCAAAAATAAGTGTTTGAGAATATTAATGCAGTTTTGATTGTATTAGAGAAACACTGGGAACAATCTAAATGTCTATCAACTGATTGATTGAATGAACTATAGAATATTGTGTAGCAATTTAAAAGATGAAATAGGTCAACATAATGTAAACACAAGAGGTTATTCAAGAGCTACTGGTATGTGAAAAAACACATGGATGGTATAGTTCTATCTTTGTTTAAAAAGGAAAAAATCACCACAAGTAAATGTTTAGAAAAATAAATAGCAGAGAAATGTATACTCAACTATAAACAGTGGTTAATACAATGGCTTCAGGTACTTTCTATCTTTTACGTTAATATTTTGTAATGCTGGATTTTTTTTCTAAATAAACAGTGTGTTTGACTAAGCTGATGTGATTTATAAATGCTGTATCTTTCAAAAATTTTGACATTTCTAGGTTTTTACATTTATGAAAGTTATTTAAAAACTGTAAAGGCTTAAATAAATTGTGGGATTATCTATATTAATGCTAAATAATATTAGATATTATTTTGAGGTACTCTGAAAGAGAATATACTTATACAGAAAAAAGATTTTAAAACCATTAAAAATAACATTAAGAATTAGGATGACATAGTTTCCTAGTTTCTTTCAAGAATTCCTGAACTAAAGGTCTCTGGAGTCCTGGTCTAGTTCTGTTTCTATGCAGTTATCTCTTGCTTATGGGTAATCTCTTAAAACTCTTGCTCAAAGGCAAAAACTCTTCTAAGCAACACTAATTCTCATTACAGAAAATGCAAATACCGGAGTGTTTCTATGAACGGAAAAGAAAGCTATTATTGCTAATAAGCACTTTTGATGATACACTGTGGAAACTGTAAACTTTATAACACAAGAAAGTAAAGCTGAAACAACCAGTGACTTAGCCTGTCAACACGAAGGCCTCACAGTTATCTAGAACACATAGCTACCACAGCATTTGTCAGCTATTTTTGTACAAAGTAATCATAATCTTATACAAATAAAATCTTTATATTTGGCTGGAAGAAGATGTAACATGAGGGTCCCCTCTTGCCCAAACAGAAAACTATCAAACTGAGATCAGAAACTCTATGTGTAAGAATGAGAGGAATGACTGAACAATTGAAGTTCCCATGCTTCTGGGCAAACTGCAGCCAGGTTCTGAGCTCACTTACAGAAGAAAAGTTTGCTTGAATAGCAAAATCAAGTGTAAAACCATCTAACAGGGACTTTAATATATGCTGAATGTTCTCTTTGCAAATTCATAGAATTCACACCATAAATTGAAGAAGGTAAATTTTAAGGAATGTAAAATGTATCAGTCTTCAGATTTGGCTACTTCAGTGTATAGAAGTGAAAAGTGAAGATATAATTTTATTCAACTCAGGCTTTGAATTGCCCATTTGGGTGGCTGAGTATATAAGGGGATGTTAAGATAAAAATTTCTGCTGAGACTTTAAGACAAGAGACATGAGATAACAAAAACACTGTGGAACAGGCCAGCCACGGTGTGTTCTGATATTTACAACTGAAAACACTCCTAAATTATATAGGTGTCTAAACCTTATGTCTCCAGCTTTGAAGG
The DNA here is from genome assembly GCF_025265405.1 of Mesoplodon densirostris. NCBI lineage: Eukaryota > Metazoa > Chordata > Mammalia > Artiodactyla > Ziphiidae > Mesoplodon > Mesoplodon densirostris. The sequence goes on from NC_082665.1 coordinate 56,801,486, forward strand.
CAAGAATCATGTGCTTGGACTCATTCAGTGTTGGACTTCGACTAAGTCATTGACATGACTCCTATTTCCCATTTTCCATGTACATTTCCCTAAATTTACCTTTAGAGAGCTGCATGGAAAACTTCATTCTAGTGAGCTCTCAGCATACCTTGAGGCAGAAATTGGCATCTTACTAGAGGGAGTATGGGAGATAGTTTTTGCTTCCCCACAATGGCTGAGACTTACAGGAGTCAAGGACATCTATAAAACAACCATACCCATTTCTCTACTTTCTGACAATAATGACCAAATTTATAAGGCTATATGACGCTTTCAGTGTGCTATTGGTTCCAAGTTTTATTGTTATAACAACATAATGACATCAATACTTTTAGTTCCTCCATTTTACAATGATAAAACTGAGGCACAGAGAGGTTAAGAAACTTGCCTGAGGTCACACAGCCAATAAGTATTAGCAATGACGTTCGAATCTAGGCACTTTGAAACTGGATGCTAAGTTCGGACAGTTACAGAAACATTTCTCATTTGCAGGCTCCAGTTTTGGGTAACTAGTTTAACCAATATTTCCTTTCACCCAAAAATACATATTGAACAGTATTTTATTAAGACAATCTACAGGGACTTCCCTGGTGACGCAGTGGTTAAGAATCCGCCTGCCAATGCAGGGGACACGGGTTCGATCCCTGGTCCAGGAAGATCCCACATGCCATGGAGCAACTAAGCCCATGCGCCACAACTACTGAGCCTGTGCTCTAGAGCCCGCACACAACTACTCAGCCCATACGTCGCAACTACTGAGCCCGCGTGCCACAGCTACTGAAGCCCGTGAGCCTAGAGCCCGTGCTCCACAACAAGAGAAGCCACCGCAATGAGAAGCCCGCGCACCGCAATAAAGAGTAGCCCCCACTCGCCACAGCTAAAGAAAGCCTGTGCTCAGCAATGAAGACCCAATGCAGCCAAAAAATTTAAAAAAAGAAAATCTACAGCACACATTCAAAAAAAAAAGAATTAGGGAGCATTTGTACATGATATATTTGCTAAATATTGTGATCAGTATTGTTCAAAACATAATATGACATTACATTTTACAATTATTTTGATGAGCTTTCATGATGTTATAGCATCATCTTAAGAAGTACATCACTTGCGAGAGAAATATAATAAAACCTGTTTTATCTTTATTCTGCCTATAACTAAATTTTTGCTTTAGGATAATTCAAAGGGTCATAAATATTGTCTAGAAACACAGAAAATACAATTATTAATGAATAATGGAATCTAAGGGCAAGTATCCACATATGTGAAGGGAAATACTAATTATCTGTGACATTTTTCAGGGTTCTATCATTATTTTCGTATTTTTTCCATAGTCTATTAAAATTGTTCAATACCACAAACAAAATCTTTACACTGAGAGTCTCAAAATTTTCTGACTTTAGAAAAAGTACTAAACGTACACCAAGAAGCCAGAGAAACCAGCTTTACCCTAAACTAACCGTATCACATTTGGAAAATCAGCTGTTTTCTGATTCAATCTGGAAAGTTAGGATAATGACTCAGCTTCTTGAAAAATAGCAGAAGCCTAGTGGCTGTCAGGAAATGTCAGTGGTTACATATGATAGATGGGAGCAACTTAGTGTGCATAGAATTATGTCCTTTCCTCCAGCTTTGGTCTGTATGCTGTTTTCCTGTTCAGGAGTGTGGGAGTTTAAAAGAAACCTCCTTAAAAGGAACACAAAGACTCTATTCCACTATGTATGATATTGAGAAAAAAAAAGTTCCGATAAGCCAAAGAGCTTTGGTTATGTGGAAGTGAGGCCAGTGGGTTCCAGAGTCATTGGTAAATGGCCTTCTGAACTAGGATGAGAAAGGAAAATAAATGCTGCCCCTGATTCTGGACCCTAGGAAATAAAAAAAATCCTTCACTGCCTTCCATGCACATCGTAGCTGACTCTGTTCATATCGTGTTCATTTTCCACATAAAATATTCCAATAATAATTTTGAAAAGAGGGTCCCCCTCAGAATGGATATTCCTAGCCTCCCATGCAGCTAGAAGTGGCCACATGTACAGTTTTGATCAACGATACATTGGTAGAAATCTGTTGGGTCTTTCTGGTAACGTTTTATCTTCCTGGCATAGGCATGAGTCTTCCTTGCTGTTGTACCTTTTGCTTCTTTGTCCCACCTAGAATGCAGGTATGAAGTTGGACTGCGACTATGAAGTAATACTGGGGTAACGCTGCTTACTAAGGAGGTTGGAATAAAAAGAGGAAGGCAGACTCGGATGTGGAGGACTCAGCCCTCAGCTGCCTATATCTAGATTCTCATTTAAGAGGGAAAAACATTCCTGTTTTATAAACCACTGTGGTTGGGCTTCTGTTACCTGCAGCTGAAGGGCATCCTTAATGATATATCCTTAAGTGGGATCAGTCTCCAGGGAAATTGTAAAAGAAGACAGTTTTCAATACTGACAATTATTTCCCTTCTCACCCTCTGTGCCTCTGTTCATGCCATTTCTTCCATCTGGGTATCTCTGTCCTCTGATCATCTCTGCTAGCATGCATTCATTTATTTATTAGTGTAGCAAGTGTGTGCCAGGATATGTGCTATTAAAAATAATCACATACTGGGCTTCCCTGGTGGCGCAGTGGTTGAGAGTCCGCCTGCCGATGCAGGGGACACGGATTCATGCCCCGGTTCAGGAAGATCCCACATGCCGCGGAGCAGCTGGGCCCGTGAGCCATGGCCGCTGAGCCTGCGCATCTGGAGCCTGTGCTCCGCAACGGGAGAGGCCACAACAGTGAGAGGCCCGCGTACCGCAAAAAAAATAAATAAATAAAAATAAAAAATTAATCACATACATACACTCAGTTTGGACAAAGTCTAATGAGGGAAGTAAGATGTGCAAATAAATCCTCAAGATTAAAGGTGCTAATTGCTGAAATAGAGAAATCTCAAAGTCTCAGGTCAGAGAAGACTGGGCAGCCAGCAACAGGGGGTCAGAGACGACTTCCCAGTGGAAATGGTGATTGACCTGGCTCTTAAAGAATCAGCTGAAAAAAAAAAAATCTTTCACAAAGCAGCCCTGCAATGGCCTCCATCAGGAAAGATTTTTCCTATGGAACCTTATTTGTCTTTGATAACATCAATTCCTTTCTTCCCTGAAGGTTGTTTAAGATTGTGTCTTCCCTCCTGTAAAGGAGGGAAGAAGGCAGGGACTACATCTGACTCAACCTCTTAGTCTCCCATGGTGCCTGGTTCATCTTAGATCCATGGTAAATATTAGTTGAATGGCATTACTGATCTTCCCATGACTTTAGACACTCAGGGCCTTAGCTGCAGCTTCCCTGATATTAGGCTTTTTCCTCGGATGAAGCCATCTAACAGACATTTGTTAAGTTAATAAAATTTGTCAAACTAGGAGAAAAGTTTAAGAAAATACAAAGCATTTTTGTAGCACATAAATATTTAGAAAAGTGTTATCTGTTGGCTGACTATATATACTCTCTCCTGAAGAGAACTGGACAGGGGGCAGGGAGACAGCAGACCCAGCTGGGCGAGGGCTCTGCTGAAAAGTCAGACTGGAATGGCTGTGTATCCTTTACCTGTAATCCTTTTCCTTTTCTTATGGTAATAAGAAATTCCCACAGACTGGGTGCCTTAAAACAATAGGAACTTTTTTTTTTTACAGTTCTGTAGAGCAGAAGTCTGAAATCTATGCCTCAGCAGGGTTTGTTCCTTCTGGAGGCACTTGGGAGAAACTGTCCTATGACTATCTTCTAGTTTCTGGTGGCTGCAGGCAATCCTTGGTATTTTTTGGCTTGTATGTGCATTGCTCCAATCTCTGCCTCTATCGTCACATGACCTTCTCCCCTGTGTGTCTCCTCTCTTTCTCTTCTATTCTCTTCTAATGACACTTGTCATTGAAGTTAGGGCCCCCTAGAATCCAAGATGATCTCATCTCGAGATCCTTCACTTCGTTACAACTCCAAAGACCTTTTTTTACAAATAAGGTCACATTTACAGGCCCCAAGTGGAAATATCTTTCGGGGGGACACGATTCAACCCACTACAACTTCTGTTGCTGGCTTCCCTCCCCACAAGAAAGGATTAACAAGACTGGCTGGGAAGCAAGGTTTTTTCTTCAATAATCACGTTTTAAGGCTCTTAAGGGAAAAACTAGAAGGCTCCTAGGATGTAACAAAGAAATAGAACCATTTTGGAAATGGATGCCTAGCCCCTATTAGGTCTCATTTCTGTAGAAACTCAACCAGGCAAGATTCTTTATTCCAGAGAATAATTTTCTCTATCCAAATTTATTTCACCTCCACAACTAAGCCCCACAGACATAAATAGGCTATGGGAAAATTATCTCCTGCCCAAGTACAAACTGTCTGATGTCACTCTTTCATTTTTTAACAGAAGGAACTTTTTACACTAAAGTTCTCAGACCTGGGACTTCCCTGGTGGCGCAGTGGTTAAGAATCCTCCTGCCAATGCAGGGGACACGGGTCTGAGCCCTGGTCGGGGAAGATCCCACATGTTGTGGAGCAACTAAGCCTGTGCGCCACAACTACTGAAGCCCTCGTGCCCAGAGCCCGTGCTCTGCTACAAGAGAAGCCACTGCAATGAGAAGCCCGTGCACCACAAGGAAGAGTAGCCCCCGCTCGCTGCAACTAGAGAAAGCCCGCTCGCAGCAACAAAGATCCAACGCAGCCAAAAATTTAAAAATTAATTAACTAATTAAAAAAAAATAAAGTTCTCAGACCTGAATCTGGGGGCAGTTGCTTAAATCTAAGTCTGTGGGCTTATACTCTTGGATCTGTGTTACTACCATCCTGTGACAACACTTCTATAATAGCACCAGACACAGTTTTCTAGGTATGTTATAACTTTATTTAATAGGTCACCTCTGCTGTAAGACTTTTCCTTATTAAAAATAAGTTCTGTAACATAAAAGCTATGAAATTACAGACACATATATATGGAATTTAAGAAAAAAATGTCATCAAGAACATAGGGGTAAGACAGGAATAAAGACACAGACCTACTAGAGCATGGACTTGAGGATATGGGGAGGGGGAAGGGTAAGCTGTGACAAAGTGAAAGAGCGGCATGGACATATATACACTACCAAACGTAAGGTAGATAGCTAGTGGGAAGCAGCCGCATAGCACAGGGAGATCAGCTCGGTTCTTTGTGACCGCCTGGAGGGGTGGGATAGGGAGGGTGGGAGGGAGACGCAAAAGGGAGGGGATATGGGAACATATGTATATGTATAACTGATTAAATTTGTAAAATAAAAAAAAAATTATACTTGAAAAAAAAAAAAAAAAAAAAAAAAAAGCTATGAAATTACAGAGTTCTTCAGAGAAAGAATGATTCTCCTCAAAGGGCTTTTAGTAAAAGAGAACACATTTTCCTACAACAAGCTTGACTGTAACCCACAATACATGTTTATTATGAAGAAGATTATATTAAGAATTCAGTCTCTGGAGAATTCCCTGGTGGTCCAGTGGTTAGGACTGGGCACTTTCACGGCCGGGGCCGGGTTCAGTCCCTGGTCAGGGAACTAAGATCCCACAAACTGGGCAGGGCAGTCAAAAATAAATACATAAATAAAGAATGTAGTCTCTGAGCGGTCTCTGACTTTACCACCAAGGCACAACTGCAAATAGCCCTGAAAGCTATATTATGATATTTTCCAGCTGAATTTTCTTACGGGCTGGTAACCTATTTTTCCAGTTAGGTCTGCCTATGGTCACATCATCACCCTCTGAGATTACATCAATTGACAGACACTTATTTTTATAAAGATTAAATACAAAACTCTCAAACTTTCCACCAATTCTTTTTGAAACTTTCCCACATCGAAGCAAGGGTTTTGGCATCAACACTGAGAACCCAGTGTTGAGGACTGAATTGTTTATGTTAATGTCATTGTTTAACCTCTCTTCTCCTAATTTTATTCTTTTTAACATACATTCTAATGCCAAATACTTCTATATGGCTTATTACGAAAATAAGTAATCACTTGACCCCTCCATTATCTTCCACAGAGGCAACCATTTCCAACTATTTTGGCTTTTTTCTTTTAGCATTTAACTCCTTATCTCTAAATAATATATTTATAATGCTACTTAATTTTTTTCAGTTTTAGTCATTTTTAATGAATTTCCTATGTATAATAGAACATGAGAATTTAGTTCCCTTTCATGCTTATCCCTTCCCAAAGCACAGACTTTTCCCTTTCTTTAATCCTTCCAGGAGAGTTAACCATAATTTTAATTAAATAAAACAGTATTTGCATTATTATGACTGTGTGAACACCATCTGCACCTGCATCATGATGCTCTTTTTTCACTTCTTTTAATTTTACCTCTATTTAATAACTATCCCTTTTTAAATAACCTGGATTTCTGTGTACCTATCAGACTCATTTTCCTTGGTAGAAGTACATTCCACCAGATTCATCTTCTTGCAGCGCTCTGCCCTCCTGGTCCACTCTGGACTGCTCATCCCTGGGCCTGTTGCCCAGCCATCATCATAGCGTCTCCCTTATCCATCTTCCAGATGACTTCCTTTTCCTCTCACTTGTGTTGGATCTACTGGATCTCATGTTTTTCTCCTTCTTAGCTTATTTTCTCCTTCTGGAATAGAACATTCTCCCATAGCTTCCTAAGAAATGGTACACTATAGGTTAATTTTGTAGGAACACTCATTTCTGGAAATGAACACTTTATTTGTTCACTAGACAAGTCTTGACATATCTCTCAAGACAGGTCAATTTCTACCTTCTTCAGAAAAATTTTTCTAACTGTCTCAGGCAAAATTAAGCTCTTCTACCTATGCACATCCATAACACTTCATTTATTACTTTATTCATTTATCTATCCATTCACTTTTTCACTCATACATCCAGCAAATACTGATTGAGTACTGGGACAGGCACAGAGATGAAGAGAACAAACTTGATTTGAGTTTGTTCATGCAGGAGAGGCCAGGAAAAAAGACTGAGAAAGAGTGACCAGTGAGAAAGGAGGCCAATCAGGCAAGGATGATGTTGCAAAGAAAGGAAGGAGTGTTTCGTGAAGAAAATAATAATCAACTTCGTTAGATTATGTTGAGAGGTATAGTAAGATAAGAAGCAGAAATATCTATTGGAGATGACAACAAAGACATCACTGGTGGCTTTGGCAAAGGCAGTTTCTGTGGGAATACTGGGCAGGAAACCTGACTGGAGTGGGATGAGAGGAGAAATCAAGGAAGTAGAGATAGTAAGCATAGGCAGCTCTTTGGGGGATTTTTTGTTTTTTTTTTTCTGGCAAGTGAAGCAGAAAAATGGAGTGGAAATTCAGAGAGGACTGTACAGTTTAGAGGGGGCTTTAAATCATGGAAGGAACTGTGGCATGCTGAATGCTCCTGAAACTGATCTGACCGTTTCTGAACTGACACAGCCAGAGAGGCTAACACGTAGCAAGACCAAGATGTAGCTCTTGGTCTCTGGCACTCTCTGTTTAACCTTATCTAACTTCCTTTGGTAATTTTTTCTTATTTTGTTCATTGTTCCAAATTAATGATAAGAGGAACATTTAATAGATTTCTCAGTATCTGGGAATTCCCTGGCAGTGCAGTGGTTGGGACTCTGCGCTCTCACTACGGAGGACCCAGGTTCAATCCCTGGTCAGGGAACTAAGATCTCACAAGCCTCGCTGTGCGGCCAAAAACCACCACCAACAACAATAGATTTCTAGGTATCTAAATTAGGTTCATTTTTACTAATTCAACCTTCAGTTTTGTTTTGTTTTATTTTTCTTGTCTCTGTCATGGCTCATAACTGAAAAAAAAAAATTCCCAGGCTACTGAGAAGTTATCCTTAGGATAAAGTTCTGACACTACTTGAAAATTATTTTAATTTGGAAAAATTACACAAGTTGTTTTTGCTACAGTTTCATGAAAATCTGTTTAATAGTAATACCCAATCCACAAACTGTTTTAAGGATTAAATGAAACACTAGTAAAGCATACACAACAATGCCTGATACACATTAGAGACTTCGATAAACCTTAGCTGTTGTAACTACTGTTGTCACCATCATTTTAATTTCATCATGGTTGGCATCATCATCATCATCATTTGATGCTGAGAGGGGAGGAGAAAGGATGGCTCCAGTGAAATGTAATTTTGCTTAAAACCTGGTCCCTTAGGTGGAGGTAAGGGTACACTGTCACTTTGACCTCCATGCAAACACAAGCTGACACACACATGCACATACACGCTCACACTCACAGTTATAGGATGCTCACGTGTGGCACAAACTCTGATGTCAGAATGTTAGATTTTTTTATTTATGTTGGGGTTTTTGTTTTAAAATATTAAGCCAAATATAATCTTCTATGAAAAATATGTATTAGCTATTTCTGAAGTCTCTATACATTTTTCCTATGTGGTAAAAAAATTAAATTTTGAGTTTATTACTTTCAATTATAGCTGAAGAAAATAACAAAATAGCAAAACCAGGCTAGTCTCACCTGCAGTTGTGGGTCCTTTGCTGACTTTGTGGAAAACCTACTTATTATATCTGTGCACTTTGCCTATACGGGTTTGTTTCAGGATGCCCTCTCAGGCTCCAACCCTCTTCGATGGTTCACTACAATTCTATCCCCTGCCAAAGCACTTCATTTTTTCACAGTAAACAAAAAATATCAATCAAGAAATGCTAATTAACAGTCACAGACAAGTTAATGTTTGTAAATGTGAGAAAGGAAAAGTTTGAAACAAAACACAGGATGTGGAATATTTCAGACTGATACGACTTAAAGAAATTCAAAGAATGAAATTTTATAATGTTTCCATAAGCCAAAAACTACAACAACAACATGAGCTAAGGGATGAGCACCTGAACCCCAGTAAAACCAGTATCCTAATAGATTTGTTTCCCAAACGGTAAATGCCTCACATTAGCAGTACCAGCAAATTAAAGTTTAGTTTCCTTATTTGCAAACGGTAGTTTTAAATAATGTTTACTATCTCCATACTATTGCGGAGTGCTTAAACACCCTTTAAAGAAGTCAAGTACAAAAATGGTTGAGTTCTTCTATGCCAATGATAAAAATGACAAAGCCAGTTAGAGTATTAGAATATCAATGAAGAAACATGAAAGGAATGTTAGAAATAATCTCACTCTAATCTCTTAAATTACATAGAGGAAAATTGAGTGTCAAAAATTGTGAAGGGATTGAGATGTTGCCCTGCTTAGCCTGCTCGCAGTTTCATAGATGCTGGTAGAAGACAGGAGACATCTGGGTCAGAGACAAAGGACTTTAGTGCCCAGGGCACAGCAGGCAACATGAGCTTCATGTTCAAGTCGATACCCATTACTCCCCAAGTCCCATGGGGGTATGAGGATGTGAACTCAGGTGGATGCTGGACATGCAGATGATTTGTGTCACAGCTGAGGAATTCTGAGTTTAGAAAACCCTCAGTTTTATAAGGATGCTAGCAAACTTGCCTAATGTTTTACAAGAAGGAAAAACTATCTTTATCACCCTGGTCAGGAAACAAATCTGTCATCTGCCCTGGAGGGAGACAATAGCTATACAAACATCTGTGCAAACAGAACAAGGAAGTTAATGCCTCTTGCTCAGAAGATGTGCAGAAATGTGAGAGACATATAGAAAACTGTGTCCTAACACTGAGATTTAGTGAAAAGAAAGAGATTATTTAAGGTCACCAACTAAAGTGCTGAGTTGTTAATTAGTGCAATAAAATATGGTAGAAATATATTATTTAATATTTGATAGTTAGGTGGACACACCCTAAGGTGAGACCTAATGAGTTAATCTCCCTTCCGTAAGTGCAGGAAGAACCTGTGACTTGCTTTTAACCAAAAGAATATGCCAAAGGTCATAGGATGTCATGGCCATGATTAGGTTACCCTTTCTATCTGCCTATCTATCTATGTATCTATCTATCTATCCATCTATATCTTAGGAGACTCATGGCTTATAGATTAGATAGACAGATAGATGAATATATCACCTAAGATCATATACATATGACTCTTAGCAGACCATGTCCAAGGCCTGCTGGTCCAGAAAAAGCAAACTGCCACAGTGTAACTGCTTGTGGAAAGGTTCATGTAGTAGGAAATTATGAGTGTCCTTTAGGACCAAAAGGCAGCCTCCAGGCAACATCCAATAAAAAGCTGCGGTCCTCAGTCCTATAGCCAAAGGATCAGAAATCTGCCAATAACCTAAATGAGTTTGGAAGCAGATTTTCCTCCACTCGGGCCTCCAGATGCAGCCTGGTCAACATCTTGATTGTGGCCTTTTGAACACTAAGCAAAGAACCAAGTTGAGCTATGCCCATAGTTTCTCTTGACCCAGAGAAACTGTAAGTTAATAAATATGTGCTGTTTTAAGCTGCTACATTTTTGGTGATTTGTTATGCAGCAATAGAAAACTAATACAATAGCTTAGCACAGCCCAGAATTTAATCTGTTGAACACCTCTTCTCTTTTATCTCAATGAGATAAAAATCAGATCTTTTTGAAATTTATCTTGTATCTTTATTTGTCTACACCTGGAAGGCTTAAACTGACCCTACTTAGATCATTATAAGTCATTTCTACCAACAAATTTGGTTGTTTGGTTGTTTATTTATTTTGCTTTACAGTCATCTCACCCAGAATAGAACCAAGATTAATAAGCATACAGCTAATTCCCCATTTCCTTTGGTAAAACCTTATTAATTATTCCAATCCACAAAAAGTCTCTCTTTATTGAACCTACAGTTGTATATTACTACAAAACTTAGCATTTAATTGTTCTTAACAATTGTATTATTTCTCCAGCATGACTGTAGATCCTCTATTTGTCTTACAGATATTTTTATATTTCCCACAGTATTTGCAACAGTGTCAGGCAAAAGGAAATGCTCATTAAATTCTGTTGATTGATAAACATGACCTGATTTTTCAGAAGTTCCTGCTAACAATCAATCTTCCTGGATACTGCAGAATTTACTCAGTATGAAATTGCTCCCTCACCCCTCCCACTGTGAGTTGTTTTGACTCATCCCCAAAGTCTGGGACTGAAATAACCTCTGTAAAAAAATGAGGTCTTATGTCAAAATCACTTTCTGGGTTAATTCTATTTTCAGTCACTATGTGGCATAATTTATCCCCACGTCAGAGGACATATCCATCTGATTACTCAGGATCAGTCTTTATATATAAATTAAATTAGAATTTCAACATATTTACTCTAAAAATAATAATGGAATGGTGGGGACTTCTCTGGTGGTCCAGTGGGTAAGATTCTGCACTCCCAATGCAGGGAGCCCGGGTCCAATCCCCGGTTGCGGAACCAGACCCTGCATGCATGCTGCAACTAACAGTCCGCATGCCACAACTAAAAGATCCCACATGCCACAACGAAGATCCCACTTGCTGCAACTAAGACCCGGTGCAGCCACAAATAAATAAATAAATAAATATTTTAAAATAATAATAATGGAATGAACAACTGGATAAATCATAAAAGTGAGGAGGAAAGAAATTTCAAAGATACTTCTAAAAATACAGACTCTGCTGTAAATAAATGAACATGTACCTATGATTATTGGATGCTGATAAATCTAGGTTATAATTTCATTGGCCAGTTACTTCTCATCCCTAATACTTTCTGTAATGGCAAGAAGCCAACATTCTTGGGATGATGTATTATAATAATTTTGCATCATAAATCTTTGCATTTCACCTCATACTGGAATATATCTGACAAGATAAAATAACAAATAGTGCCAGGTTTAGCTTTATGCCTAAGAAAGAACTAATTAGGCCAAAAAGATTGATAGTAATTGCTATGATTCTTATATGCTTGTTCATTTTCTACAGTGACTAGGAAGGGACAAAAGCCATACATTTGAAAAAACCATTTATTAAAAACAACAATACAACTTTCTTAACCTAGAAATAAGGTACCATAGGGACATTTTTTGACCCACTTATATTTGAGAAGTCTCTCTCTCTTCTCTCTCTCTCTCTCTCTCACACACACACACACACACACACACAAACACATACACATAATTTGAAATTTCTGCTTATCTCTTATTTACATAAACCTGTTTGAGAAATTTTAAAATTGTGAAAACACTGAACCAATCACCTGCCACTCTGGCCTTAAGCCAGTAGCTATTTACTGCTTCCTTTTGTAAATAGCTTTGTTAAAACAACTGTTATCTGGGAATTCCCTGGTGGTCCAGTGGTTAGGACTCCACACATTTACTGCCAAGGGCACAGGTTCAATCCCTGGTCAGGGAACTAAGATCCCACAAGCTGTGTGCCACGTTCCCTCGCCCCCCCCAAAAAAACTGTTATAATTCTAAATCATAAAGTGTAAAGAAAGTGATAATGTTAATAACTTAAATAGGATTTTTTTGTTACTTACATTTCTTTGAATGAATCACCATTCTTTTCCATGAAATTACTTGAATTTCAGTTTCTTAGTGGCTTTTAGTTTTAGTTGATCCTGACTTGCTGTTGCTATCTATCTTTCAGTCTAGAATAAAAGCAAAGTATTTCAACATGGAAATTGAAAACAGTATCAAAACAAATGACTTTCCTTATGAAGAATACATTAGACAATTACTTAGTGTCTTGCTCATATTTTGTGCTCAGTATACTTTTGGAGAATTAACAATAGCAAAAAAAACCAAAAAAACAAAAAAACCCCCAAAACCTAGGAGAGCTCATTACAAGCAGAACTGTCCTACAATAAATACTGAAGAAAAGTTTTCAGACTAAAGGGCAATGACACCAGATAGAAACTTAGCTCAGTAGGAGGAAAAATGAAGAGCACTAGAAATGCTAATTTTAAAAAGACAATAGACTGTTTAATACAAATATTATAATACTGTAATCTGAGGATTATAACATATGTAGGTTTAAAATATGTGACAATAACACTACAAAGAATGAGTGGGGTAAGTAGAAATATAGGGTTACATGATTCTGACTACACATAATTTAGTATAAGTTATGTATTAATTCAAGGTAGACTGGGACAAATTATAGATGCATAATGTAAACCCCTAAACAACCACTAAAATATAAAATATAAATAAGTATTTAAAAACCAATAGTGAAAACAGGATGATGTTAGCAAGACAGCAGTACAGGAATTTCTAGCACTTGTACCCTCCCAGAAACTATATTGAACAACTATATGGTAAGATACATACTAATCTTATACACTGTTCCTGAAAAATAAAGGAAGATGGAATGTGTCCCAACTCATTTTATAAGGCCAGTATAATGCTCTCACAAACATACACACAAACATCCTTAATAAAAGAAAGGTAAATTAAAATTAGCAATATATAAAAAGGATTATATATCATGACAATTGGAGTTATCCTAAGAATGCAAGGAAGGCTTAACACTTGAAAATCAAAAAAAAAATCATCTCAATAGATATAGAAAAAACAGTTGACAAAATTCAACAAGTTATGACTAAAAAGCAAAAAAAAACTTCAAGCAAAGTGGTGATAGAAGGAAACACTCTAAATTTGGTATCAGGGTTATGTCAGCCTTAAAACAAGACAAATTTATTATCTTACAGTTCTGAAAGTCAGAAGTCCAAAATGGGTCTCACTGGGCTAAAATCATGGTGTTGACCAGACTGAGTTCCTTCCTCAAGGCACTATAGGAGAATCCATTTACTCGCCTTTTCCAGATTCTAGAGGCTGCTCACCTTCCTTGGTTTATGGCTCTCTTCCATCTTCAAGTTAGCAACAACCAGTCAAGTAAGTCTTTCTCACAGTGTATCACTCTGACTCTGACTCTGACTCTCTCTTCCAAATACAAGGACCCTTGTGATTACATTGATCCCAAATGGTTAATCCAGAATAATCTTATTTTAAAGTCAACTGATTAGCAATCTTAATTCCAACTGCTACCTTAATTCCTGGGGATTAGGACACAGACATTTTGGTGAAGCCACTATTCTGCCTACCACAGTCTATACCTCCATATAATATCCACTCACCCTCTGGATTATTTCAGAGAAAATCCCAGACGTCACATCATCTCATTCATAACTACTTCAGTATGGATTTTTAAAAGATAAAAATTATTTTGAAAAGAAAACAATCACACCTAAAACATAATAACAATAATTTCTTAGGATCATCAACCATCCAGTAATTATTTAAATTTCCCGGGACTTCCCTGGTGGTCCAGTGGGTAAGACTCCACACTCCCAATGCAGGGGGCCTGAGTTTGATCCCTGGTCCGGGAACTAGATCCCGTATGTATGCCGCAACTAAGAGTTTGCATGCCACAGCGAAGATGCCGCATGCTGCAACTAAGACCATGTGCAGCCAAAATAAATAAATTAATTAATTAATTTCCCTTATTTTTTTTTTAGCTGGGGTATAGTCCCTTATGATTTTTAAGATACTTTACAGTTTGTTTGTAAGAGAATTCAAATAAGATCCATACACGGCATTGAATAATATTCAATAGCATGGAATAATATGAATTATTCTTTTAATAATATTAAAAGAATAATATTGGGACTTCCCTGGTGGGCCAGTGCTTCCGTGCTTCCACTGCAGGGGGCCTGGATTTGATCCCTGGTTGGGGAAGTAAGATCCTGCATGCCGCACAGTGCAGCTGATAAATAAATAAACAGATAGATAGATAGATAATAAATAAAAGAATACTATTTCTGAGGATCCCTAACATTACTTTAAATCATTTTAATTATATTAAATTAAAATTTCAACTGTTAAATACAGTTAATACAATTAAATACATACAAACATGAAACTGGATATAAATTCCTCATGTGTATGTCTCATACATCTACAAAATAAAAAATATTCTTGAAGAAACCTGTGGGCCCAGTTTGGGAAATATTGTTCCTATATCATTGTACACAAAGTTCATTTTAAACTTAGTTGTATCATGTCCTGTGAGAGTACTTCATTGTTGCCTAAAACTGTTGCTTAATTTCATCATTTAATTACCATTCTTCAGTAACATTTTTGTCACCTACTATCTACCATTCACTTTTCCTGGGTAGGGAAACACAAAGGTGAAAAGAACTTGGTCAGCTGCTCATAGTGGATTTTTCAAAAGGTTATGTATTATCCAAACAACTAGAATGTAAGCTATGTGAAGGTGGGAACCAGGTCTTACAAATCTTCATGTCCCCCAGGGGCCTAACAAAGTGCTTTTATAAAGTTGGTACTCAATCAGTGTTCAATAATTGATTAGACTTGAAAGCCTATATTTTAATTGCTCAGTTAAATTTAGCAGGCATACCTAGAGAGAACAAACCATGCCACCATATTTCTCTTTTTTGCTTTAGGATGAAGAAGCAGTGAGTGTGCGTGTTTGTGGGTTGGCAATTATGATGAAGAGAAGGATGCTTGGTGATAGTGACGGTGCAACAGCCACTGTGGTAACTTGGAGCTAAGCAAGTCATAGAGCTGACCTTGGCGGGTGCAGAGCCTCACCAGTCAGTGTTATAGATGGATAGCTATTATGGGTCAACAGTGATAGATGGAATTTGCTCAGAATAGTACAACACATTCAGCTCTTTGGAGACAATGAACATTTATCACTGATGATTAATCCTTTCATGAGTCCATTTCGAGGTTTAACAGCACTCTTTTCTTGCATTTTTGTTCCTTGTATATCAGTCCCATGGTCCCGCTCATTCAGGAAATGTTTACTTTCTGGGACTATGCTATGTATATAGCTCCTGAGTATTTAATCATAGAACTGCATGGCAGATTTCTCCCAGCTTCTAGGACTCTCTCACAATCTACCTTCCAGCATGTGCACAGCCCTTATAATTTCTCCTACCATCAAAATTTTGGGATTATGTCGTCAGACAACCTGGTACAAATTTCAATCTAATATCTGAAAGGGATTAAACATTAATATACATTAACATATTTTAAAATAATGATTAATATGTTAATTCTCAAAGAGGAAAAATCTCAGGGAGGGTAATATTAAGGGAATGCAGGTGAGTTTTGAAACACATGGCACATGCTGCTAACTGTCCAAGTGGGTAGGTAAAACTTGGTGACCTTGAGGAGAATAGGACTATAAAGACACTAAAAAAGGAGAGCTATTTCACAATTACATAAATCTGGGGTATTCTATTCATGCCCATGCTCATCCCTGATGACATTATAAATCCTTTAAAGGTGGAGGCCTGATTATGCACATCTTTGCATTCCAACAGTAGAACTCAGTGTGCTTCATAGACCAACATCATTGCCATCACCTAGGAGCTTATTAGAAATACAGAACCACAGGCCTAATCCCAGACATACTGAATCAGAATCTGCACTAAAAGAAGTCTCCAGGTGATTTCAATGTACATTAAAGTTTAAGAAACACTACGGGGACTTCCTTGGTGGCGGCAGTGGTTAAGAATCCGCCTGCCAATGCAGGGAACATGGGTTTAAGCCCTGGTTAGGGAAGATCCCACATGCCGCAGAGCAACTAGGCCCGTGCGCCACAACTACAGAGCCTGTGCTCTAGAGCCCAAGAGCCACAACTACTGAGCCCGCGTGCCACAACTACTGAAGCCTCTGCACCTAGAGCCCATGCTCCGCAACAAGAAAAGCCACCACAGTGAGAAGCCCGGGCACCACAACAAGGGGTAGCTCCCACTCGCCGCAACTTGAGAAAGCCCGCAGGCAGCAACAAAGACCTAACGCAGCCAAAAATTAATTAATTAATTAATTAATTTTTCAAAAAAGAAACACTACGGTACTAGTATAGTGCCTTATACACCTTAAGATTGAACACGTGTTAATTACCCTCAAAACACAAAGGCTTCATAGCTTATAAAAATACCAGGTGTGAAGGTCTGAGAGACAAAACGTGGTAACAGTTTAAGAGAGAAAGATAAAAAGCAGGCACTATATTAACATGCACATACCAGGAATATTATCCTTTTCGGGGAACCTGCCATAATTATATGCCAAAAGAATACGATATTCTGGAGGACCTGTCTTCAAAGTGAGGTGTTTGCCCCTGGATGTGTGCAAAACAATCCAATGGAGTATAGGCATAAAATATTAGAATTTTTATTTTTAAAAGGAGCTATACTAATATTTAATATTCAGGTTGACATTGTTACCTATGCTCAGTACGCCAGATAGTTCATGAGATTAGTAGCAGCGCTCTCAGTTTATTGAAATTTTCTGCACTTTATGTGTGCCTTGTTAAGTTACTGTAACTAAATGAACAAATGACTTCAAAATGTTCCTTCAAGGGATATGTAGATTGAAGATAATACATAAGGAAAGCAATGGCAAAAAAAAAAAAAAAAAAAAGCAGAATAGGCATTTATATCCTTATGCAGGCTCTTTGTCAGTCACATTCAAGACAAAAGCAGTGGCAGTAAAATCATGTGTGACCTGAAGTCAGCCCAAAATTCCTACATTTTTTTAAAGCTTCATTGAGGTATTATTGATAGACAAATAACTGCACATATTTAGTGTGTACAATTTGTTTGTAAGGTTTGTTTGTTTGTAAGGTTTGTTTCAAACAATTTGTTTGAAAGGTTTATCCTTTTTTTTTACTAAATATATTAAACATTTTGAAAAATTATTTAAAAGTACCATATAACCCCACTATCACTCATGATGGAGCTTGTCCTAAGAGTACATTGTCAGCTCTGTTTACTATGCTTTGTGAGACAGACTTTCCAGTAAGGACAGCTGATATGCTGAGATCTGAGGATATACTTAGTGAAAAAAAGCAAGGAGCAGAATGGTGCAGAAAGTGACAAATTTCTTTTAAAATTTAATTACACATCACTGTGAAATTGTAGAAAACTGAAGTCAAAGAGAAAGACCTACAGTATTCTAGAAAAGGGGGGGAAAGTCACATTTAAGAATAGGAATCAGAATAGCTTTAGACTTCTAAATGGCAATACTGGAAATGAGAAGACAATGAAAAAAATGCCTTCATAATTCTGAAGACAAATTACTTTTCTTTTAGAATTATATATCCAATGAAACTATTAATTAGCGTAAGGATAGAATACAGACATTTTCTGACATGCAATTTCCTTAAAAAAAAATTACTTCCCAGAAAACTCTTTCTCAGGAAGCTATAAGACATTCTTCATTAAAATAGTCATAGGCCAACAAAAAGGAAAATATGGAGTCCAGAAGAGAAGGGATCAAAACCAAAAACAAGGGAAGATGAAGGTAAAAGATGTTGACAAAAAATTAATCAGCTAATTTAAGAAAGAAATGGAAATTTTATTCTATCCAAACTGAGGATTATAACCTGGGAACAGTCTCTCACAAAGCTCTGAGAACTGCTCTGCCCATTAGAGGTCAAAGCACAGTTACATAAGTTTTTGAGACAGAGGACTGTACATTAAACACGGTTTACACAATCCAGATCTACAGGTATAAAGGGAGTAGTGGGTCGTGGGTCATTCATGGCCCCGTACAAGATTAAGAAGAAAGGTTTATCTCCTGAGGAGTTGTGACCCTTGATGAGATTAAGAAAAATGGTTAGGAAAGTTATTTCCTAAGGAGGTCTGGTTAATGTGGATGCACAATGCACACTAAAAGGGAGGGAGGAGGCCCAAATGAGCAAAGAAATTTTATGTTAAATTTTTCTTGTCTTGCAATAAAATGTGAATTTTATTTCACCAATGGAAATCCTGAATAAGAGTTTGCACTGTCCGTCCTAGGTTGGGTGAACAACTGCGTGGGGGCAGGTTGGAAGAATCTGGGAGACACTTCCCCAAAGATGAAACTGACAGACTCACTGTGGTGAGGGAACATATTAAGAGACTCAGACAAACTGACAGAGTGTTGGGGTTGAATTAGTGACTAATAATATAGGTAACATTTATGGAATGCTTCCTATGTGGGCAAACACTCTTCTAAGCACACTGCATCTAAACCTTAGGCAATGGATGTATGTATTGCCCCTATTTTACAGATAAGAAAAAGGAGGCAAAGCCAATTAACTAGCTAGCTCAAGGTCACACAGCTAGTAAGAAGGAGCACTGGGACTGAGACACAGGTAACCTGACTCCAGAGACTTTCTTGTAATCCTTATTCCACCCTAGTTTTCCAAGGGTACAGAAATGCCACCAGTTAAGAAAAAAACAAGAAGAATCAACTTCAGGAAAAACAGAAAATGGCATAAGGAAAAGCAATGATAGTTTTCTATATGGTTGTGATGTGAATGGCATTTTCACAGTCATAATAATGTGAATATTAAATACTGATATTATGATACAGTGTTATTTAAAGCACTGAGGCATTTGGAAGGTGCTTATGCACAGTGGACACAGGAAGGAAGAGGAGAGCTAGATCCTTATCTTTCATAGTAGAGAGCCAATAAAGTCTAAAATAAAAAGTCAACAAGCAGCAGTACAAGCCTGTTAATCAGCAATATAGAGGCTAAAATCAAACAAAATCAACTTAAAGTATTAAAAGTATTTTCTTCTGGGGAAAGAAAAATGGAGTAAAAGAACTAGAGACTTCTGTTGACCTTAGCAAGTCTTTTGGAACTGATTGATTCTTAATGTATATACGTTTAAACTATGTGTGTGCATTTAAACTACACAGATGCATAATTAAGTAAACAGTATAAAAGAGAAAAAGATGAAGTAACAAATTTTAAGATAAAGGAGGAATCGTCTACATTTTCTTCCAGTCCTGTCCTTGTCCCTGAAGGAGTTCAGGACGTGCACCCCAAAATATGTCACTTTGACATATTAATTATTCTGAGTTCAAAGCATTTGAGAAACAGTAGATGCAGGAAGGGCTCTCTGACCTACCCTTTTCTACCTAAAAACAGGCCATAAAATTTCCCATGAGGGTACAGGTGCCCTCCCAGCACCAGGAAGAGAAGAACATCCTTATCCACAGAGACTGGGAATCGATGCTGAAATGCATCTGTACAAACTTGCAAAATGTATAAACCCTAGTTTTGCACCCCAATATATCTCCTAGTCACTTCCCCACAATTTACTGGCCCTGCCCCAAACTCCTTTGTTTTGCCATTTCCTCACACATTTATCATTTCTTTGTCTAAAAGTTATAAAACCTTTCTGCTCTGGCCACTTCCTCAGGTCTTCATTCTCTAATAAAGGTCTCCATGTACATGTAAAAACAATAAAACTTGTATGCTTTTCTCCCATTAATCTTTCCTCTTATGTCAGTTTAAATCTTAGGTGCAGCCAGAGATCCTAAAAGGGTAGAAGAGAATTTTTCCTCCTCTACATCCTTTTGAATGTATGTACTGGTTCAGGTTTTTGGGAAGCAGGAACTGAGAATTAATTAGGAATGCAAATGGTTATTGGGAAGGAAAACCTGTGAAAGAGTGCAGGACACAGGATTGGTCAGAGGGTAGACTGTCATGCAGACCTGACAATGCCATGCAGAATAGCCCAGTCGGAATTCTGGAGCAAAGGTTAGAGGAGACTGACATTGGGAGGAAGTGGCCTGGCCCTTGTTCCACCACCTCACTCAGTCATTAACAGGGCACGTGAAAAAGAGAATGAGCTCAGCTTGAATACTTGGAGGCTGTCAGCTAACTTCTCTACTTATAGATGGGCAGTGAGATTTTTCTTGAAGGAATATTTGAGCAGTGCCTTTTAGTGTTGGCCATAATATATTTCTTAAAAAGCAACAATTTGCAGCCATAGTGAACATGTGCTGCTTGCTGTTTTTCTACATACCTATGTTCTATTTCTACTTCCATATTCTTTTAATGTTAATGAAGTTTTCATTACATTAAAATTAAAATTAAATACAATGCAATGTGTATGTTACTTTCAAACCAATAAAAACGGATTCAGTGAAAACTAAATCTCTAGGTCAGACTCTAGTTGCTCCAGACACCCTTTCCAGAGGAACCATGATGACCAGTTTCTTGCATATCCTTTCAGAGATAGCCTGTAGATTAAAAGACTTAATACACGTGAACAGCTTAGAACATTACCTAACTCAAACCAACTGCCATGCAAATTTTGCTACTAATAACAATAAGAGTGGAGGTGGAGGTGGAAGTACTGGTGGTAGTGGTGGTGGTAGGTAGGGTGAATATCTATCTACCTCAATCTTCTTTAGTGACTGCATGGTATTATAAGATAACACCACCCTGGTGGTGCAGTGGTTAAGAATCTGCCTGCCGATGCAGGGGACATGGGTTCAAGCCCTGGTCCAGGAAGATCCCACATGCTGTGGAGCAACTAAGCCCATGTGCCACAACTACTGAGCCCACACTCTAGAGCCTGTGAGCCACAACTACTGAGCCCGTGCGCCACAACTACTGAAGCCTGTGCGCCTAGAGCCCATGCGCCGCAACAAGAGAAACCACCACAACTAGAGAAAGCCCATATGCAGCAACAAAGACCCAATGCAGCCAAAAATAAATAAATTAAAAAGTAAAAGCCTTAAAAAAAAAGATAACAGGGTAATACAATTTTTTAAACATTTTCTTTACACAAGAGACACTGAATGACAAAATCTTACTATAGTTACCATAATCACCTAAAATAATGTAATAAACAAATACAGAAATTAGATGTGTCAAAAAACAAATTATCCATATAAAACTGCATGCCCTAAGATCTGAATTAAAGCATTAGAGTGGGAACTGGGAAGACCTGTGCTAATGTGATGCTGAGTGTGGAAGAGAAACAGGAGTCAAAGAATTGTTCAACCTCACCTCTAGTTAAGTGTATGTACTAGAAACTGAACACCTAGCAAAAGTGCTTATTTACAGAGATTTTATAAGCAGGGCCATGAACAAAAGAGATTCTTAATTAAATCAATTCCATGAGAGGGATAACTACTTAAGGTCTCTGCTCAAAAGATAAGGTGACACCAGCAGCCTCCATGTTACCTTGGCATAATACACTCTAAACTACAGGGGTATCTTAATTTCAGTAACTTATTTCACAAACAGATATGCTCTCTTCCAGAATAGTTTTTAAGAGAAATAACTGGGTTCACAGTGTCTTGGGGTTGGAATTGTGGCTCTACCATTTATAGTTGGGTGACTTAGGGTAAATTACTTTTCTTTTCAAGATTTTTTTTTTGATGTGGACAGTTTTCAGATTCTTTATTGAATTTGTTACAATACTGCTTCTATTTTATGTTTTGGTTTTTCAGCCGTGAGGCATGTGAGATCTTAGCTCCTTGACCAGGCATCAAACCCACACCCCCTGCACTGGAAGGCGAAGTCTTAACCACTGGACCACCAGGGAAGTCCCAATTACTTAATTTTTCTCAGCTTCAGTTTTTTCTCAGTAAAATGGGGAGGGGGGGTTATGTGAAGGACCATATCAGTATTTGCGGCTATTAGCAATGGTGTACGATTTAATCCAATTTTCCAATTCAATCCAGTTCTAGTCACTGAATATTTATATGCTCAGTTAGGATTAAAATAATTTCATTTAAAAGAGAACCATATCCAGATATGGGTCTTAAGTAATTTATGAAGCCATGAAACTATACCTAAAACCCAAAGTCATGATCCCACCAACAGGAAGGTTTTAGCTTTGACACATATGAGACCCTGGTACTTTAAAAATGATTAATAATGTTAATGACTATTTAGCACTCTTGGAAGGATAGCTTAATTGACTACATAGTCCTAGGGAGCTAAAAGTGCAATGTAAGAATAGAAACCTGGGGCTTCCCTGGTGGCGCAGTGGTTGAGAGTCTGCCTACCAATGCAGGGGACACAGGTTCGAGCCCTGGTCTGGGAGGATCCCACATGCCACAGAGCAACTAGGCCCGTGAGCCACAACTACTGAGCCTGCGCGTCTGGAGCTTGTGCTCCGCAACAAGAAAGGCCACGATAGTGAGAGGCCTGCGCACCGTGATGAAGAGTGGTCCCCACTTGCCACGATTAGGGGAAGCCCTCGCACAGAAACGAAGACCCAACACAGCAAAAATAAATAAAAAATTAATTAATAAACTCTTACCCCCAACATCTTCTTAAAAAAAAAAAAAGAATAGAAACCTGGATTTACCTGAGTCAACTTTTAAAGCCAAGAAAATTAAACAATAGGAATCCATGTGCTTCACATATGTAATTTGAATAGTGTTCCACTTAAAAAGTCATCAGAAGACCAGAGGGTAGATAGCAGAAACAAGAAGAACTACAATTCTGCAGCCTGTGGAAAGAAAACCACATTCACAGAAACACAGACAAAATGAAAAGGCAGAGGACTATGTACCAGATGAAGGAACAAGATAGAATCCCAGAAAAACAACTAAGTGAAGTGGAGATAGGCAACCTTCCAGAAGAAGAATTCAGAATGTTACTGAAGATGATCCAGGACCTCAGGAAAAAAATGGAGGCAAAGACTGAGAAGATGCAAGACATGTTTAATAAAGACCTAAAAGATTTAAAGAACAAACATCTAGAAGAACTAAAGAACAAAGAAACAGAGATGAACAATACAATAACCGAAATGAAAAATACACTAGAAGGAATCAATAGCAGAATAAATGAGGCAGAAGAATGGATAAGTGACCTGGAAGACAGAATGGTGGACTTCACTGCTGTGGAACAGAATAAAGAAAAAAGAATGAAAAGAAATGAAGACAGCCTAAGAGACCTCTGGGACAACATTAAATGCAACAACTATCGCATTATAAGGGTCCCAGAAGGAGAAGAGAGAGAGAAAGGACCCAAGAAAATATTTGAAGAGATTATAGTCGAAAACTTCCCTAACATGGGAAAGGAAATAGCCACCAAAGTCCAGGAAGCGCAGAGAGTCCCAAGCAGGATAAACCCAAGGAGAAACACTCTGAGACACATAGTAATCAAATTGATAAAAACTAAAGACAAAGAAAAATTATTAAAAGCAACAAGGGAAAACGACAAATAACACAGAAGGGAATTCCCATAAGGTTAACAGCTGATTTCTCAGCAGAAACTCTACAAGCCAGAAGGGACAGGCAGGACATATAATAAGTGATGAAAGGGAAGAATCTACAACCAAGATTACTCTACCTGGCAAGGATCTCATTCAGATTTGACGGAGAAATCAAAAGGTTTAGAGACAAGCAAAAGCTAAGAGAATTCAGCACCACAAAACCAGCTTTACAACAAATGCTAAGGAAACTTCTCGAAGTGGGAAGCACAAGGACCTACAAAAACAAACCCAAAACAATCAAGAAAATGGTCATAAGAACATATATATTGATAATTATTGATAATATTGATAATTACCTTAAATGTGAATGGATTAAATACTCCAACCAAAAGACACAGGGTCACTGAATGGATACAAAAACAAAACCCATATATATGCTGTCTACAAGAAACCCACTTCAGACCTAGGGACACATACAGTCTGAAAGTGAGGGGATAGAAAAAGATATTCCATGCAAATGGAAATCAAAAAAAAGCTGGAGTAGCTATACTCAGATAAAATAGACTTTAAAATAAAGAATGTTACAAGAGACAAGGAAGGACACTACATAATGATCAAGGGATCAATCCAAGAAGAAGATATAGCAATTATAAATACATATGCACCTAACATAGGAACACCTCAGTACATAAGACAAATGCTAACAGCTATAAAAGAGGAAATCAACAGTAACACAATAATAGTGGGGGACTCTAACACCTCACTTACCCCAATGGACAGATCATCCAGACAGAAAATTAATAAGGAAACACAAGCTTTCAGTGACACAATAGGCCAGACAGACTTAATTGATATTTTTAGGACATTCCATCCAAAAACAGCAGATTACACTTTCTTCTCAAGTGTACACGGTACATTCTCTAGGATAGATCACATCTTGTGTCACAGATCAAGCCTTGGTAAATTTAAGAAAATTGAAATCATATCAAGCATCTATTCTGACCACAACGTTAAGAGATTAGAAATCAATTACAGGGAAAAAAACGTAAAAAACACAAACACATGGAGGCTAAACAATTTGGTACTAAATAACCAAGAGATCACTGAAGAAATCAAAGAGGAAATCAGAAAATACCTAAAGACAAATGACAATGAAAACACGATGATCCAAAACCTATGGGATGCAGCAAAAGCAGTTCTAAGAGGGAAGTTTAAAGCTATACAAGCCTACCTAAAGAAACAAGAAAAATCTCAACTAAACAATCTAAACTTACACCTAAAGGAACTAGAGAAACAAGAACAAACAAAACCCAAACTTAGCAGAAGGAAAGAAATCATAAACATCAGAGCAGAAATAAATGAAATAGAAACAAGAGCAAAGATCAATAAAACTAAAAGCTGGTTCTTTGAGAAGATAAACAAAATTGAGAAACCATTAGCCAGACTCATCAAGAAAAAGAGGGAGAGAACTCAAATCAATAAAATTAGAATTGAAAAAGGAGAAGTTACAACAGACACCACAGAAATACAAAGCATCCCAACAGACTACTACAAGCAACTCTATGCCAATAAAATGGACAACCTGGAAGAAAGGGACAAATTCTTAGAAAGGTATAACCTTCTAAGACTGCACCAGGAAGAAATAGAAAATATGAACAGACGAATCACAAGTAATGAAATTGAAACTGTGACTAAAAATCTTCCAACAAACAAAAGTCCAGGACCAGATGGCTTCACACATGAATTCTACCAAACATTTAGAGAAGAGCTAACACCTATCCTTCTCAAACTCTTCCAAAAAATTGCAGAGGAAGGAACACTCCCTAACTCTTTCTATGAGGCCACCATCACCTTGATACCAAAACCAGACAAAGATACTACAAAAAAAGAAAATTACAGACCAATATCACTGATGAATATAAATGCAAAAATCCTCAACAAAATACTAGCAAACAGAATCCAGCAACACATTAAAAGGATCATACACCATGATCAAGTGGGGTTTATCCCAGGAATGCAAGGATTCTTCAATACACACAAATCAGTGTGATACACCATATTAACAAATTGAAGGAGAAAAACCATATGATCATCTCAATAGATGCAGAAAAAGCTTTTGACAAAATTCAACACCCATTTATGATAAAAACCCTCCAGAGGGGCTTCCCCGGTGGCACAGTGGTTACGAATCCGCCTGCCAATGAAGGGGATATGGGTTCGAGCCCCGGTCCGGGAAGATCCCACATGCGCGGAGCAACTAAGCTTGTGCACCACAACTACTCAGCCTGTGCTCTAGAGCTGCATGCCACAACTACTGAGCCTGCGTGCCTCAAGTACTGAAGCCTGTGCACCTATAGCCTGTGCTCCACAACAAGAGAAGGCACTGCAATAAGAAGCCTGTGCACCGCAACGAAGAGTAGCCCCCGCTCACCACAAATAAAAGAAAGCCCGCAAGCAGCAATGAGGACCCAATGAAGCCAAAAATTAAATAAATAAATAAATAAGCAAGTAAGTAAATTTTAAAAATCTTCCAGAAAGTAGGCATAGAGGGAACTTACGTCAACATAATAAAGGCCATATATGACAAATCCACAGCAAACAACATTCTCAATGGTGAAAAACTGAAACCATTTCCTCTAAGATCAGGAACAAGACAAGGATGTCCACTCTTGCCACTATTATTCAACATAGTTTTGGAAGTGCTAGCCATGGCAATCAGAGAAGGAAAAGAAATAAAAGGAATAAAAACTGGAAAAGAAGAAGTAAAACTGTCACTGTTTGCAGATGACATGATACTATACATAGAGAATCCTAAAGATGCCACCAGAAAACTACTAAAGCTAATCAATTAATTTGGTAAGGTTGCAGGATACCAAAAAAAAAAAAGTCATCAAGAGCCTTCGGGGCATAGTGGGATTAGGAGGAAAAAAAACACTACTAATTTACACTGGGGTTGCATCATTGCTTTAAGCATCCTGTTTTTGCTTGTAGACTGAAACTTTGGTACAGAGAAATGAGGCTATCCTTAAATTAACAGATGTGCTCTAACAGCCACTTGCCCAATAGGGGGCGCTCCTGAAATAGACTGATTTACAGTGGAATACTTGGAGAAAATAGTTCTTTAGGCAGAAATAGCTGAGGGAACCTCAGACCCATGTGGTTTTTGGATTTTAAAAGTCCTAATTCCTTAGATGCATTATCAAAATTATCAGAAAAGGGGTAATTGGACCTGCAGACTTCTTTGTAGAATTCTCTAAGAAACATAAATTACAGATATTAGCATCCTGGTTGGACAATAAGAAATATAACAGAACAGTCACCACCTTGAGGAAACACTCTTATTGAAAAGACAAGTGATACTCCTAATGCAAAGTTAAATTACAAAAAAAAAATTCAGAAAACATGAAAATCAGCTCTCAACTCTTATGTGGGAGGGCATTGCTGTTCGGTCTTTTTACTGGGGATGGGGACTGGGAAAGGTGAGTGCAGATGACAGGGCAAGGTGGGAAGACAGTTGGAACTGAAGCCTAGAAGTGGACAAGGAAAAGAGCATCTCCAGTGCCAGGCAGCAGGAGTAGAGGTTTTGCCCTGGGAAATTTGAAAAAAATAAAATAACAGATTATGAACAGACATGAACCTCCTATTAAGACACTGGCAGAGGGAGATAAAGAGATTTCAAGCAGGAGAGTTAAATGAGAGAAAAAGCTTAAGATTATTTATTTGATGGTCAGGATATTTTGGAGAAAACTGCTACCGGAGGTAACAAAGTGCTATCTCAGTTCCTGCTATAAACTCTTTATAATTTTCCAAGGTTCCTGCTTAATATTGGTGTAGGCTCTCCATTTTCCACACTTTCTCTCCTGTCTGCTAAGAATAACAATAATAGCTACCATTTACTGTTACGGATCTGTTTTCTGCATGGAGTTTTACAGACATTCTCTCACAAAGCAAGAGCCAGCCTGGTAAGAAACATCACTGTCCTTTTGCTGATGAGGAAGGGTAAGGAGCACTCTACCTTCTCACAGCTGTTAAGTGGTGAAACCAGAAGTTGACCACTTCTCTGTTTAACTTCAACATCAATATTTTTACTATGCCTTTAAAATTCAGGGACGCTGAAGAAGACTACGGATAAGTGCTGTCTTTCTGAAATTTAGCTACCTGTGGGAATTTTTTTAATGACTACATTTCATGGTTAAACATCTTCATGATACTCCTTCTTTTGCTGTTAGTCGTATCTAGTGGGAAAAAAGTGAAGACTGAGAAATCTAGCCCCCTTAAGTATCACTTGATTTTTTATGTATAAGCTATTCCTTCACATGTTAAAGACATAGTTATTTAATATCTACCATCTACTAGGCATGGGGGGATCATAATCCAACAGCGAAGGTGGAAAATATTCTTGAGCTGTCTCAATAACACACATTTACATGCAACAAATAGGCAACTGTGCATTTCATTAACTCATATACCACTGTCTAACTTGAAGGGCAAGTTCAATTTTTAAAATAGGAATAAACTTTATGGAACATTTACTGCTTATATTTAGAGTTTCAGAAAGTATATTTTGCTAACAGGAAAGTGTGGTCTTTTTAGAAAGCCTCCTTCTCTTTTTTTTACAATCTAAGATCACTTTAATGTTAGGTAATTTATAATTTTGATCATATATCCACTAACTTACCTTCATGCAGTAGATGATAAATAGCAGAAGGTCAGCTGTGTTTGCACTAAGTTGTTAATCTCCTTCCCTGGCTAGTGAACGCTTAGTATTATAGATTAATAACATGGCAACTCTGATGCCACACTCATTTTCAATTACTTGTTAATTCACTTGTAACATTTTTTCAAAAGACAGACCACATGGTGTTTTGCCTTCTTTCCCCTGGCTTCCTGAGAGCCTGACTGGGAACTAGACTAAGGTTCTAAATTATATTTGAAAGGGAATGCATATAAATGTTCCCATGCATATGCACAAGCATCTCTAGAAGACCATTTAAGTAACTCCAAACATTGATTCTCTCTGGGGAGAGAACCAAGTTGATAGAGGACTGAGGATTTTCACTCTGGTATCTTAAATTTTGAACTGTGTGAATGAACTCTCTATTCAAAAAATTAAAATGAAGGTTAATGAACTACATTTGTTGTACGTAGTCTCAATTCCAGATTGGACTTCTGCTAAAATAGATTTTGACTTTGGACCACAGTGGCTCTAAGTTTAGAGAGTCTCTTTGCCTAGATTCAAAGTCTTATTTTAATTATACAAAAGAACTGTAGTTCACAAAAAATGCAGTTTCTCAAAAGAAATTTTTTTCTCAAACTTTAATCAATGGAAACAAAAAATGGGGTATTTTCAAATTTGTATTAATGCACGTGAGTTCTTTGTGGTAGGATTATAGTGATAATGGCCCTAATTAGTTCACATCTCTCTACACCCCTCCCTTGGGACGTCCCCTCTCTCTCTGATGTTGTGCTTGGCTGTGTGACTAGTTTTGGCCAGCTGTAAAATGGAAAATGTGACTTAGGCAAAGGGTTAAAAAGAGCTTGTGCATTAAGACTTGCCTCCTCTTGCTGCAGGGAACCCTCTGGCCATTATAGGAAGGAGCTTGGGCCAGTCTGCGAGATGGTGAAACTTATGTGGTCATTGCCCAGCTGACATGGAGCCGACTTCCACATTTATGAGTGGGAGTCCCCCTAGACCAAGTAGTGTGTACTCTCCAGAGTGTAAGTGAGGCGTCCTGAACCTAAACACCCCCACCAAGAGAACTGCCCAGGGATTGTTTTCAGTGTCTATGTTTTGGGGGATGGTTTATTAAGCAGCAAATACTAACTGATAAAGTCTACAACATATTGATGCATTAAGATTCAATTTCAATTAGAAAATATAGTTAAGTAAATCTTGGAACTATTTTAGAAGTTTCTCTTTCACTTAATATGTGTCAGATAGCTTTCATAACAGTAAAACTATCTCATTCTCTTTCATAGCCCCATTATATTCCATGGTAACATGATTTAACATTCACTACTCGGTATATATTGTATAAAATTCACCTTAAATGACAACAATCCAAATTAAATTCTTTCCAGGATAATAATGGGGCACTAACAATCATTAGCTCACTGCCAATTCTCCAGTAGCATCAAGTGTGTCTAAATTTTTGGATCACATTCACCAGCAACATATTCCCTACATCTCTCAGCAAAGCCTCTTTCTCTTAAGTTTATGTATTAAGATTTGTTTCCTCTTAGATCTCTACATTATACTTTTCATTATACATTTCACCCCAAAGTTTCTCTCCATCTTTCCTGAAACAGACATACATTCAAGATTGAAATTCAACTTGAAAGCTCAGAATTCCATCAAATAGCCAAGTTCTAGCCAATGTGCCTTATAATAGCTATAGTACTTAAAACAGGTATTTTCCCATGAGAAATTCACACACACCAATGTTATCAATTTGTTTCTCTGTTTGTTAAGCAAGAAGGACAAGATCTGATGATTCATCTACATGTCACTATTTCTTCAGCTAAGGATATGCAGTTTATTAATTTTGATCACCTGTGTTGAACAGAAATTTTATTTTTTAAATCCCATTCTTGCTTTAGATTAAAAAGATATATATTATATTTATTTGTATGAAATTGAAATACCATGCCTTGAACAAAATTAGGTGTTTCACTCCTACACTTTATATTTAATTAAAATAAAGCCAGGGACTTCCCCAGTGGTCCAGTGGATAAGACACCACCTTCCAATGCAGGTTTGATCCCTGGTCAGGGAACTAAGGTCCTGCATGCCGTGGGGTGCAGCCAAAAATTTTAAAAATAAATAAAATAAAGACAAATATTTGCAAATGCATTTTATTTTATTTTATCTAAGTTAGATTTTTTCAAACTGGCAAGTAGCAGAGATTCTCTTCAGAGTCATACATGAAATCCATCTAAATAAAGTATAGCTGCCTGATTTTAAAAGGCCCATTTCAGGCAGCAGACCTGAATAGACATTCTTCCAAGAAGGTATACAGATGGCCAACAGACACATGAAAAAATGCTCGGGGCTTCCATGGTGGCGCAGTGGTTGAGAGTCCGCCTGCCGATGCAGGGGACATGGGTTGGTGCCCTGGTCTGGGAAGACCCCACATGCCACAGAGCAGCTAGGCCCGTGAGCCATGGCCACTGAGCCTGCACATCCAGAGCCTGTGCTCTGCAACGGAAGAGGCCACAACAGTGAGAGGCCCGTGTACCGCAAAAAAAAAATGCTCAACATTACTAATCATCAGAGAAATGCAAATCAAAACCACAATGACAGGGGCTTCCCTGGTGGTGCAGCGGTTAAGAATCCACCTGAGAATGCAGAGAACATGGGTTTGAGCCCTGGTCCAGGAAGATCCCACATGCTGCAGAGCAACAAAGCCTGTGTGCCACAACTACTGAGCCTGTGCTCTAGAGCCTACAAGCCACAACTACTGAGCCCATGTGTCACAACTACTGAAGCTCACACACCTAGAGCCCACGCTATGCAACAAGAGAAGCCACTGCAATGAGAAGCCCGCACACCACAACAAAGAGTAGCCCCAGCTCACTGCAACTAGAGAAAGCCTGCATGCAGCAACGAAGACCCAATGCAGCCAAAGATAAATAAATACATAAATAAATAAATATTTTTTTAATTTATTAAAAAAAACACAATGACATATCATCTCACACCTGTCAAAATGGCTATCACCAAAAAGTCTACAGATAACAAATGTTGGCAAGGATGTGGAGAAAAGAGAACATTTATACACCGTGGTGGGAATGTAAGTTGGTGCAGCCACTGTAGAAAACAGTACAGGGGTTCCTCAAAAAACTAAAAATAGAACTACCATATGATCTAGCAATTCCACCATTGGGTATATATCTGAAGAAAACGAAAACACTATTTTGAAAAGATACACGTACCCCAATGTTCATTTACAACTGCCAAGCTATGGAAGCAATCTAAGTGTCCTTCGACAAATAAATAAATAAGATGTTATATCTATATGTTGTATATTTACATATACATACACACAAGAATACTATTCAGCCATAAAAAAGAATGAAGTTCTGCCATTTGCAACAACGTAGATGGACTGAGAGTATTATGCTTAGTGAAATAAGTCAGAGAATACTCTGTTATCACTTATATGTGGAATCTAAAAAATAAAACAAACAAATGTATATAACAAAACAGAAACAGACTCATAGATATAGAGAATAAAACAGTGGTTACCAGTTGGGAGAGGGAAATGGGGAGGGGCAAGGTAGGGGTATGGGATTTAGAGATACAAACTGCTATGTATAAAATAAATATGGGGCTTCCCTGGTGGCTCAGTGGTTGAGAGTCCGCCTGCCGATGCAGGGGACGCAGGTTTGTGCCCCGGTCCGGGAGGATCCCATGTGCCGCGGAGCGGCTGGGCCTGTGGGCCATGGCCGCTAAGCCTGTGTGTCTGGAGCCTGTGCTCCATGCAACGGGAGAGGCCACAGCGGTGAGAGGCCCCCATACCGTAAATAAATAAATAAATAAATAAATAAATAAATAAATAAATAAATAAATAAATATGCAACAAAGATATATTGCATAGTACAGGGAAATATAGCCATTATTTTATAATAACTTTAACTGAAGTGTAATCTATAAAAATATTGAATCACTATATTGTACACCTGAAACTAATAAAATATTATAAATCAACTATACCACAAGAAAAAATCAAAAAACAAAAAAAAATAGAATGCCTAAGACTCTATTGAAACCTGGATTTTTCAAAGAAAACTACAAAACATATTTTGGGGACAATTAAGCATATTTGAATATGAACTAGACATTAAATGCTATTATGGAACGGCTGTATATTTCTTAGTTTTTTTTTTTTTTTTTTTTTTTTTTTTGCGGTACGCAGGCCTCTCACTGTTGTGGCCTCTTCCGTTGCGGAGCACAGGCTCCGGACGCACAGGCTCAGTGGCCATGGCTCACGGGCCTAGCCGCTCCACGGCATGTGGGATCTTCCCGGACTGGGGCATGAACCTGTGTCCCCTGCATTGGCAGGTGGACTCTCAACCACTGTGCCACCAGGGAAGCCCTATTTCTTAGGTTTTATAATGATATTGTGATTACATAGAAGAATGTCCTTATTCTTAGAAGATGCATGCTGAGGTATTTAGGGACCAAGAATGTGTCTGCTTACTCCTGTGTCTACTTATCTGGCAGGGTAACCAATCAACAACAAATAGAAAAAGAGGTTTATCAAATATGGCCAAAATGTTAACAAATAGTAAATTATTTCTATTCTTTCAACTTTTCTTTGGTACAAAATTTTTCAAATAAAACATATAAAATATAATCATAAAGTGAATCATAAGTTAGCAGTATAAAAAACACAAGTGTGTTTCTACATTTGAAACTGATCAGTTTTATTTTACAACACTAATTAACTAAGGGGGAAAAGTACTTTCTTTCAGCAATGTTTCATAGTTTTCTGTGTACAAGTCTTGTACCTTCTTAGTTAAGGTTATTCTTTAGTATTTTATGCTATTTTTGATGCTATTGTAAATGGAATCATTTTCTTATTTTCCTTTTCAGATCATCACTGCTAGTATAAAGAAATACAACTGATTTTTGTGTTGATTTTTATATTCTGCAAATATAATTAGCTCTAATAGTTTTGTGGGGGGGGGGGGTTTGGCCACACCACATGGCCTGTGGGATCTTAATTCCCCAACCAGGGATCGAACCTGTGCCCCTACCATGGAAGTGCGGAGTCTTAACCACTGGACCACCAGGGAAATCCTATAATTAGCTCTAATAGTTTTTTGATGGATGATTTAGAGTTTTCTATATGTAACATCATGTCGTGTGTATAGACATAACTTTATTTCTGCCTTTTGAAGTAAGGTTATGTTTCTTTCTTTTTTTCTTGCCTAACTTCTCTGGCTAGAACCTCTAGCACCATGTTGAAAAGAAGTGGTAAAAATGGGCATTCTTGCCTTGTTCCTGACTTTAGGGGAAAAACTCAGCTTTTCACCACTGAGAATGATGTTAGTTGTGGGCTTTGCATATATGACCTTTATCATGTTGAGGAAGTTCCCTTCTACTCCTCGATTATTCAATGTTTTCATCATGAAATGGTGTTAGATTTTCTTAAATGTTTCTTCTGAAACAATTATGTGTTTTTTTCCTTCTTTCTATTAATGGATATATTGCACTGATTTTCATGTTGAACCACCCTTGTGTCACAGGGATAAATCCCACTTGGTAATAGTGTATAATTCTTTTAATATGTCATTGAATTCACCTTCTTTTTAGTATTTTTGTTCAGGATTTTGCTATCTATATTCACAAGGTACATTGGTCTATCATTTTCTTATAGTGTCTTTGGTTCTGGTATGAGGGTAATGCTGGCCTCCTAGAACAAGTTAGAAAGACTTTGAGAAAGACTGGTATTAATTCTTCTTTAAATGTTGGATAGAATTCAGCAGTGAAGCCATCTGGTCCTGAGCTTCTCTTTGTTGGGAGGTTTTGATTACTGATTCAGTCTCCTTGTTATTGACTTATTATGTTTTTCTTGAGTCAGTTTTGGTAGTTTATGGGTTTCTATGAATATTTCCATTTCATCCAACTTATACGATTTCTTGGTATACAGCTATTCACAATATTTTCTTAATTATCCTTTTTATTTATGTAAAATTGACAATGCCCGCCTTTCATTTCCAATTTTAGTATTTGAGGTTTTTTTGTTTTGTTTTTTAATCTAGCTAAAGGTTTCTCAATTTTCTTGATATTTTCAAAGAACTTCTGGTTTCATTAATTCCATTGTTTTCCTATTATTGATTTCATTTATATCTGCTCTAATACTTATCATTTCCTCCATCTCCTAACTTTAGGTTTAGTTCTTTTTCTGGTTTGTTAAGGTATACAGCTAGGTTATTGATTTGAGATCTTTCTTCTTTTTAAATGTAGACACTTACTGTAAAAATTTACCCATGGGGCTTCCCTGGTGGCACAGTGGTTGAGAGTCCGCCTGCCAATGCAGGGAACACGGATTCGTGCCCTGGTCCGGGAGGATCCCACATGCCGCGGAGCGGCTAGGCCCGTGAGCCATGGCCGCTGAGCCTGTGCGTCCAGAGCCTGTGCTCCACAACAGGAGAGGCCACAACAGTGAGAGGCCCGCATACCGCAAAAAAAAAAAAAAAAAAAATTTACCCATGAGCACTGCTTTCACTACATCCATGAGTTTTGGTATGTTGCATTTTCATTCTCATTAATCTCTAAGTATTTTCTAATTTCCCTTGTGATTTATTCTTTGATCCATTGGTTATTTTCTGTTATTTTTTTAAAGATTTATTTATTATTTATTTATTTTTTGGCTGCATTGGGTCTTAGTTGTGGCATGCAGGATCTTCATTGAGGCTTGCGGGATCTTTAATTGAGGCATGCGGGCTTCTCTCTCATTGCGTGGGTGTCTCTCTAGCTCTGGTGTGCAGGTTTTCTCTCTCTAGTTGTGGAGTGCAGGTTCCAGGGCATGTGGGCTCTGTAGCTGTGGCATGTGGGTTCCAGAGCGTGTGGGCTCTGTAGTTTGTGCCATGCAGGCTCTCTAGTTGAGGCACATGAGCTCAGTAGTTGTGGCACATGGGCTTAGTTTCCCTGTGGCTTGTGGGATCTTAGTTCCCTGACCAGAGATTGAACATGCATCCCCTGCATTGTAAGGCAGATGCTTTACCGCTGGATGACCAGGGAAGTCCCTCCATTGGTTATTTTAAATTGTGTTGTTTAATTTCCACATAGATGTGAGTTTTCTAGCTTTCCTTCAGTTATTTCTTCTTATATTATTGATTTCATTTATAACTGCTCTATTTCCTTCTATTATTGATTCTATTGATTTCTTCATTCTATTTTGGTCAGAAAAAATACGCTGCATGATTCCAATTTTTTAAAACTTACTGAGACTTGTTTTGTAGCCTAATATATTGTCTATCCTGGAAAATGTTTTAGGTATACTAGAGAAGAATGTGTATTCTGTTGTTTTGGGGTATTCTACAGACATCTGTTAGGTCTAGTTGGTTTATGGTATTATTTAAGTTTCCTATTTCCTTACTGAACTTCTGTTATCTATATATTATGGAAAGTGGGGTATTGAAATTTCCAAATATTGTGGAACTGTCTATTTAATCTTTCAATTCTATTTGAGTCATACGTTTCTGGGCTTGTGCTTGGTACAGATATAATTGTTATATCTTCTTGATGAACTGACCCTTCCATTAATATATGATTACTTATTGTCTCTTGGAAGTTCAGATATACAGTTTTTTCTTTCTATGTTTCTTTTTTGAATATAATGAGCATGTAATCATTTTATAATAGAAAAAAAAAGAGTAAGGTAAAGGGAGTAATATCTTCTCACTCAGAATGTAGGACCCATAGTGGGAAAATACCTCAACATAATAAAGGCCAAATATGACAAACCCATAGCTAACATCATACTCAACAGTGAAAACCTGAAAGCATTTCCTTTAAGATCAGGAACAAGACAAGAATGTCCACTCTCACCACTTTTATTCAACATAGTTTTGGAAGTCCTTGCCATGGCAATCAGAGAAGAAAAAGAAATAAAAGAAATTCAAACTGGAAAAGAAGAAGTAAAACTGTCACTCTTTGCAGATGACATGATGCTATACATAGAAAATCCTAAAGACACTACCAGAAAACTACTAGAGCTCATCAATGAATTCGGTAAAGTTTCAGGATACAAAATTAATATACAGAAATCTATTGCATTTCTATACACTAACAATGAACTATCAGAAAGAGAAATTAAGGAAACAATCCCACTTACCATCACATCAAAAAGAATAAAAATACCTAGGAATAAACATACCTAAGGAGGTAAAAGACCTGTACCCCAAAAAATATAAGACACTGATGAAAGAAATTGAAGACAACACAAACAGATGGAAAGATATACCATGTTCTTGGATTGAAAGAATCAGTATCATTAAAATGACCATACTACCCAAGGCAATCTACAGATTCAATGCATTCCCTATCAAATTACCAATGGCATTTTTCATAGAACTAGAACAAAAAATTTTGAAATTTGTATGGAAACACAAAAGAACCTGAACAGACAAAACAACCTGAGAAAGAAGAACATGGCTGGAGGAATCCCTGACTTCAGACTACAATGCTATAGTAATCAAAACAGTATGATACTGGCACAAAAGCAGACACATAGATCAATGGAACAGGACAGGAAGCCCAGAAATAAACCCACACACTTATAGTCAATTAATCTATGACAAAGGAGGCAAAAATATACAATGGAGAAAAGACAGCCTCCTCAACAAGTGGTGCTGGAAAAGCTGGACAGCTACATGTAAACAAATGAAATTAAAACATCTTCTAACACCATATAGAAAAATAAACTCAAAATGGATTAAAGATCTAAATGTGAGAACAGATACTATAAAACTCTTAGAAGAAAACATAGGTAGAACACTCTTTGACATAAATCACAGCAATATTTCATTGGACCCATCTCTTAGAGTAATGGAAACAAAAGCAAAAAAGAAAGGGGGTGAACCTAATTAAACTTAAAAGCTTTTGCACAACAAAGGAAACCATAAACAAAACTAAAGGACAAGCTACAGAATGGGAGAAAATATTTGCAAAGGATAGGAGTGGCAAGAGATTAATTTCCAAAATATACAAACAGTTCATAAACCTCAATATCAAAAAAACAAACAACTCAATCAAAAAAATGAGCAGAAGACCTAAGCAGACACTTCTCCAAAGAAGACACACAGATGGCCAAAAGGCACATGAAAAGATGCTCAACATCACTAATTATTAGAGAGATACAAATTAAAACTACAGTGAGGTACCAACTTACAGTGGTCAGAATGACCATCAGCAAAAAGTATACAAATATGGAATTCCCTGGTGATCCAGTGGTTAGGACTCAGCAATTTCATTACCGGGGCCAGGGTTCAATCCCTGCTCAGGGAACTTCAGGGAACTAAGATCCCACAAGCTGCATGGCATGGAAAAAAAAAAGTTTACAAATAATAAATGCTGGAGAGGGTATGGAGAAAAGGGAACCCTCCTACACTGTTGCTGGGAATGTAAATGTTGCTCCACTATGGAGAACAGTATGGAGGTTCCTTACAAAACTAAAAATAGAGTTGCCATATCATCCAACAAACCTACTCCCGGGCATATATCCAGAAAAGACAAAAGCTCTAGTTGGAAAAGATACCCACACCCCAGTGTTCATAGCAGCACTATTTACAATAGCCAAGATGTGGAAACAACCTAAATGTCCACCGACAGATTAATAGATAAAGAAAATGTGGCATATATATAATATATATATATATTATATATATATATATAATACACACACACACACACAATGGAATATTACTCAACCATAAAAAAGAAAGAAATAATGCTATTTGCAGGAACATGGATGGACCTAGAGATTATCATACTAAATGAAGTATATTAGACAAAGACAAATATCATATCACTTATATCTAAAAAATGATACAAATGAACTTATTTACAAAACAGAAATAGACTCACAGACATAGAAAACAAACATTGCTACTGCTGGAGCATGAGGGATGACTCGAATTCTGTTTGGAGGCATCTTTGAGCCTGCTGAGTAGACATCATGAGCAAAGCTCACCCTCCCGAGTTGAAGAAATTTATGGACAAGAAGTTATCATAAAAATTAAATGGTGGCAGACACGTCCAAGGAATACTGTAGGGATTAGATCCCTTTATGAATCTTGTGATAGATGAATGTGTGGAGATGGCAACTAGTGAGCAACAGAACAATACTGGAATGGTGGTAATACGAGGAAATAGTATCATCATGTTAGAAGCCTTGGAAAAAGTATGAACAATGGCTGTGTTCACCAGAGAAATCAACTGCTTCTACGTGTCCCCTCTCCACATTTTACTATGATAAAATCTGAGTCATGTACATTTTCTTACTGAACTTTTTTGCTAAATAAACTTTTGTAATAGTCCAAAACAAACAAACAAACAAAAAGAAAACAAACTTATGGTTGCCAAAGGGGGGGAGGGATAAATTGGGAATTTGGGATTAACAATTACACACTACTATATATAAAATATATAAAATACATAAACAACAAGGACCTACTGTATAGCACAGGGAACTATATTTAATATCTTATAAAAATGTACAGTGGAGGGCCTCCCTGGTGGCGCAAGTGGTTGAGAGTCCGCCTGCCGATGCAGGGGATACGGGTTCGTGCCCCGGTCTGGGAGGATCCCATATGCCGCGGAGCGGCTGGGCCCGTGAGCCATGGCCGCTGAGCCTGCGCGTCCGGAGCCTGTGCTCCGCAACAGGAGAGGCCACAACAGTGAGAGGCCCGCATACCGCAAAAAAAAAAAAAAAAAAAAAAAAAAAAAAAGTACAGTGGAAAAGAATCTGAAAAAGTATATGTATGTATATGTATACCTATAACTGAATCACTTTGCTGTATACCTGAAATACTATAAATCAACTATACTTTAAAAAAAAAAAGGAGGGGGCTTCCCTGGTGGCACAGTGGTTAAGAATCCACCTGCCAGTGCAGGGGACATGGGTCCAAGCCCTGGTCCGGGAAGATCCCACATGCCGTGGAGCAACTAAGCCCATGCACCACAACTACTGAGCCTGCGCTCTAGAGCCCGTGAGCCACAACTACTGAGCCCGTGCACCACAATTACTGAAGCCCACGTGCCCTAGAGCCCATGCTCCGCAACAAGAGAAGCCACCACGATGAGAAGCCCTCGCACCACAACAAAGAGTAGCCCCTACTCCCCACAAGTAGAGAAAGCCTGCGTGCACCAACAAAGATCCAACGCAGCCAAAAATAAATTAATTAAAAAAAAGTAGGACCTTCTGCAAAACAACTGGCTTAGACTCTTCAAAAAAAAAATTGTAATTGGGAATTCCCTGGTGGTCCAGTGGCTAGGTTTCCCTTCTTTCACTGCCCAGGGCACAGTTTCAATCCCTGATAGGGGAACTAAGATCCCACAAGCCACAAGGCAGGGCCAAAAAAAAAAAAGTAATGAAGAAAGTAATGGGGGAATTGATCCTGAAAAAGTTTTAATAACCAAATATAATGTGTAAACATTGACTGGATTTTGTTTAGAAACATTTTGAACAAATGTGAAAATCTGAAAAACTCTGGTTTTGATCTCTACAACTTTTAAATAATTTAGTAAAAAAATTATATATGATATAATATGTCAACTTTAGAAAAATATTAACACACATTTAGG
Organism: Mesoplodon densirostris; assembly: GCF_025265405.1. NCBI lineage: Eukaryota > Metazoa > Chordata > Mammalia > Artiodactyla > Ziphiidae > Mesoplodon > Mesoplodon densirostris. The sequence continues at coordinate 56,841,718 of NC_082665.1, forward strand.
TAGAGGGAATACAGGTATTCATTGTATTTTCTTCAGTTCTTCAGTGTGGTTTTTTTTTTATAAATTTATTTATTTATTTTTGGCTGCGTTGGGTCTTTGTTGCTGCGCGGTCTTTCTCTAGTTGCGGAGAGCAGGGGCTCCTCTTCTTTGTGGTGCGCGGGCTTCTCATTGTGTTGGCTTCTCTTTGTTTCAGAGAATGGGCTCTAGAGCGAAGGCTCAGTAGTTGTGGTGCACGGGCTTAGTTGCTCCACAGCATGTGGGATCTTCCCCGACCAGGGCTCAAACCCGTGTCCCCTGCTTTGGCAGGCAGATTCTTTATTTATTTATTTATTTATTTTTGCGGTACGCGGGCCTTTCACTGCTGTGGCCTCTCCCGTTGCGGAGCACAGGCTCCGGACGCGCAGGCTCAGCGGCCATGGCTCACGGGCCCAGCCGCCCCACGGCATGTAGGATCCTCCCGGACCGGGGCACGAACCCGTGTTCCCTGCATCGGCAGGCGGACTCTCAACCACCGCACAACCAGGGAAGCCCCTTCAGTGTGCTTTAATGTTTTCCTAATGAAGGTCTGGAGAAGAAAAGGGAAATTTATGGCTTCTCTTCGGGAAACATGCAAGCAAGAAAAGAGTGAAGCGATATTTAAAGTATCTAAGGGGAAAAAAAACTTAGAATGTTATGTTTGGCAAAATTATCCTTCAAAAGTGAAGAAATACTTTCTCAGACAAAAACTGAGGGCATTGGTCACCAGTAGATCTGTCTCGCAAAAAATGTTAGAAAATTTTCAGAGGAGGGTGAGGAAAGTGATTGGAAGGGCTGGAGAAGTTTCCCGAGGGGCGGCGGCAAGAGGCTGCTGTCACTGGATCTTACCCACTTCTTATGTCACCGCGGGACCGTCGCGAAGTCCATACGCTTCCGCATGACCCGAGCACTCTCACTACCTGCGCAGCCAAGTCGGCGTGCGCCGCCCAGTAATTCCGTCCGGAACCGCAACGGGAGCCGTGCAGGTTCCGGAGAAGTGGTGCGCCCCACTCCGGACGTAAAGGGGAGAGGACCACGGCTCACTCTCGCCTGGGGCTCCGCCCACAGACATATCTCAGGTGCAAACCCCGCCCAGCCAGGGATCTTTTGAAGGATCTTTTGCACAGAAAGCTGACTCTGCTGGGATGCTTGGACTTGGGAGAGGCTGTAAAGGTCCCTAATCCGGTTGGGGTTTCAGGGAGGATCGGGAGCTGAGTACTTCAAGAGTTATCTAGGCAAAAGGGGACGGGAAGAGCCTTCTGGGCAGAAATTGTACGGAGAAAGTTCTTGAGGTAGAGAAAAAGGAGGCTAGACTTGTAGGCAGAGGAAGATTTATAGTGAAGCTAATGTAATGAAGCTTAAGTTTCAGAACCAGTCATTTGCACTACCCCTTTCAAGGCTCGGTACCTAATTTTTGCATTATTTTTCTCAAAGAGGGCCTCCCGAATTGTGTAAGGTTTAGACCCCACAAAACTTGACTCCACACAGGGAGCCAGTGGAAAAGAGGGACATCAGATAATTGTTTATAAAAATGATCATCTGATAGCTGATGATCAGAGTAGGTAGGAGTAAGGCGAGGAGATCAGATGAGAGAAGGTAATGGTCTGGATTAGTGTGGTGGCAGTGAAGATGGAGAGGAGAGAATGGATTCCACTTACAGTTAAGAGAGAGTAGTGCAGGACTTGACTGGCCCTATCTAAAACAGTACCATACTACACCACCAGTTAATAGCTGTCCTTTTGCCCTGTTTTATTCTTTTGACTTATTACCACCTGATATGTATTTTATTTTCTTTTAGTCTGCTAAATAATTTTCAAAAGGTTGAAAACATATTTCATAAAAATAAATAATGAACACATGACAAAGATTTTATTCATCATAATAAACTACTCATCCATTATTATCTTAAATGATGAGGGAACCAGTAAGATGGTAGGTAAGATTTGTTCAAATGAGAATTTGAGTTTCAGAGATTTAGATTATCAGCCAAAGGAATACTGAAATGAATTTGCTAATAGTTACAACAATACTAATATCCTATGAAGCAAAAAACTGTAATTCTGGGAGTTATTTCTTCTACCAGATGGAAATGAATTCCATCTTTACTAGACAAAATCCATTTGCATTACTAGGAATAGGAAGTATTTGCATTGTTCTCAGACAAGAATTATTTGCATTGCTATCAGTTTTCTACCAGTTAGCCTCTACCCCTACAAACTTGTAAGATAGCTTAATCAATATAAAGTCAATCAAAGGTATACCCCAGCACTACAATGAAAGATCACCCAGTAATCCTCTTCTGCCCATTTACAAGTTCTGGACAATTTTTCTGGACATGTCTACCCTCACTAGAATGTAAGATTTAAAAGAACAAGGATTTTGTTTAATTCATTGTTGTGTTATGAGCACCTAAAACTGTATATGGTAGGTACATAGCTATCAATAAATACATATTGAATGAGTGAGTGAAAGATGAGAAAGTAGGGATATGAGTGTTAACAATTTCTTCAAGAAGTTTGTTACAATGACTTAGCAATTGTAAGGTGGAAGGAGGTATACGTATAGAGAAAGGCCTTTTTAAAAAATGTTCAAAGACATTTAAATCCAGATAAGGATCCAATGAAGAGAGAGTGAATACACCGGAGAGGAGGTATCTTTTTCAAAGGCTTTCACCAAATATGGAGTGTCAGGACCACAGCCACAATCTCCCTGGGAATGGCCCCTTCCCACTCCAAGCCTCTAAAAATTGGGGGAACAAGAGAGAGAGGGTTGGACTAGATCAACTATTCTCAACCGTTTTGGTCTTGGAACTCCTTCACACTCTTAAAAATTATTGAGAATTATTGAGATTTTGTTTGTCTTTCAATATTTGCCAGATTAGACATTAAAACTGAGTAACTTTTTAAAATATTTTTTCACTAAAAATAATAAACCCATTACATGTTAACATAAATATCTTTATGGAAAATAATATATTTTCATAAAAGAAATTTAGTCAGAAGGGTAACATTGTTTTACAAATCTCTTGCAAATTAATAAATAAATAAATGGATAAATAAAATGAATGACAGCAATGTTATAAGGGAGAAGTAGGAGTTGGAAATACTATATTACAAGGCACTTGCAATACTTGTGAATTGCTATATTGTTATTTGAAAAAGAGCCTGGGGACTTCCCTGGTGGCACAGTGGTTAAGAATCTGCCTGCCAATGCAGGGGACATGGCTTTGAGCCCTGGTCCAGGAAGATCCCACATGCCACGGATCAACTAAGCCCACGTGCCACAACTACTGAGCCTGAGCTCTAGAGCCCGCAAGCTACAACTACTGAGCCTGTGTGCCACAACTACTGAAGCCCGTGTGCCTAGAGCCCATGCTCTGCAGCAAGAGAAGCCACCGCAATAAGAAACCTGCACACTGCAACAAAGAGTAGCCCCTGCTCGCCGCAACTAGAGAAAGCCCACACACAGCAGCAAAGACCCAACGTAGCCAAAAAGAAATAATAAATAAATTCCATTTTTAAAAAATGACTTATATTTAAAAAAGAAAAAAAAAGAAAAAGAACTTGATTGCTAGTAACCATAGCAAACTCAAGGGCAAGCACACACAAAGAAAAAACAGTAGTGAAAGTGTAATTGATATACAGGAGAGGGGAAAAAAATGGAGTCATATAAAATGTTCAACTAAAATGAGAAAGAGGGGAAGACAAAAAATTCAAAAAGAGGGTGATGAAAACAAATACAGATCTTAATCCATCTATATCAATCACGTTGAATATCAATTTTCTAAATATACTAATTAATCTAAAAAAATTAACAAAAAGAAGCCACCGCAATGAGAAGCCCGCGCACTGCAACAAGGAGTAGCCCCCACTTGCCGCAATTAAAGAAAGCCTGCGTGCAGCAATGAAGACCCAACGCAGCCAAAAATAAATAAATAAAATAAATAAATTTATTTTAAAAATAAGATAGAATGGCCCAAATCCAAAGCACTGACAACCCTAAATGCTAATAAGGATGTGGAGCAGAAGGAACTCTCATTCATTGCTGGTGGGAAGGCAAAATGGTACAGCCATTTTGGAAGATAGTTTGGCAGTTTCTTATAAAACTAAACATACTCTTATGATTCAGAAATCATGTTCCTTGATATTTATCCAAATGAGTTGAAAATGTATGTTCACACAAAAACCTGCACACAAATGTTTATAGCAGCTTTATTCATAATTGCCAAAACTTGGAAGCAACCAAGGTGGCCTTCAATATGTGAATGGATAAATTATGGTACATCCAAATAATGGAGTATTCAACATTAAAAAGTGGGCAATCCAGCCATGAAAAAACATGAAAGAATGTTAAATACATTTTCTGTTGTGAAAGAAGTCAATCTGAAAAGGCTACTGTATGATTCCAACTGTATGACATTCTGTAAAGAGGCAAAGCTATGGTGACAGGAAGAAGATCAGTGGTCTGGAGTTGGGGGGAGAAAGCATTAAATAGGTGGAGCATAGAACATTTTTATAGCACAGTGAAACTATTTTGTATGACACTAAAATGATGAGTATGTCATTATACATTGGTCAAAACCCATAGAGTGTACAACACAAAGAATGAACCCTTATATAAACTATGGGCTTTGGGTGACAATGATGGGTCAATGTAGGTTCAACAACTGTGCCACTCGGGTGCAGGATGTTGATAGTAGAGGAAATGGGGTGGGGAGGAGGGGTGGTATTTGAGAATTCTGTACTTTCTGCTCAATGTTTCTGAAAGCTTAAAACTGCTAAAAAGACAAAAATCTATTAACTAAAATAAAAACAAATTACATCCTATATAGCTAGTACCTGAAGCAGCAGTAACAGTCACTTTTTGGTAAACCTAAGTACAGAATCCAGACATTCCCATCGGTACTTAAGGCATCAGGCAACATTGAGGATGGTGAGGACAGAGCATAGCAATCACTGGGATTCAAGTCACTTTAACTGTGGGCTCTCCATCATTTATCTTTTTTTTTCATGATTACTAGTAAGGAGATTGAATCATAATCAAAGACTTCCCAACAAACAAAAGTCCAGGACTAGATGGCTTCACTGGTGTATTCTAACAAACATTTTTTTATATTGAGGTAAAATTGGTATATAATGTTATGTTACAGGTGTACAACATAGTAATTTGATATTTGTGTACACTACAAAACTGATATAAGTTTAATTACCATCATTACCATACAATTATCCCCCTTCACACATTTCACCCACACCCCACCCCCTCCCCTCCGCTAACCATTTATTTTGTATTAAGTCATGGCCCATCTAAAAGCAATGATGTTGGTATGTCCAAACCAGGTTTCTTCCTCTTTCCCATTGCAATTAATCTTTTCATAATTTTCTTGTTCCTATAAAGCAAGTCAGAAAAACATTTTGGAAAATGGTTAGAATAAGATAGACCATTACATACCAACCCCTTGAAAATGACCAATAAAATGAGGAATACCCTTCTGGAGTTTGTGAGTAGTTTGTCCCACAACCCAAGGATGGTGGGTAAAAAGATTTTATGCAGTAAGCAAAGGAACAACATTGTCCACTTAATATCAGGGCTCCTATTCTCTAAACTACAATTGGTTCTACTTCCTTTATCTTTATACTTTCCCTTTCCTCCTCACACCTTCTCCCCACATCCCCTCTCTGTTCACACATGCTCTTGGTTTTCCCATTAAAAATTAAAAAGAAGAAACAGAGGAGGGAAGGAAAGAAGGAAGGAAGGGAAGACACAAACAAGCTCCTTTGATATTACTGCCTCAACTAACTACTATCTCCTCTAGCTCAGGTAGTAGAGATCATCAATATGACCTGTTCCTAGTTCTTCACATGCTCTGTTCCAACTATCACCTGACCCTCTCAACATACTCTCAAAAAGGCTGCCAATGGTGTACCAAATTGACGTTCCCAGCAACACTACATTAACCATAATCTTACACTCACTACCATCTATTTCCTTCTGAAACTCTCAACCCATTGCTTTTTTTCTCATTTATCTCCCAACCTCTAACTGCACTTTTTCAGTCTTCATTGCTCACCTGCCATCGATAAGCTGATTCTCTTTTAAGGTTCTTCTGCAGTCCCTTCTAATTCTTACATATTCTTATGTTCAATTTGCATGTTAATGACTCCCAAAGATGTTTCTCTCTAACCCATACTTCTCTGAACACTAGACCCATGTGAAGCATGTCCCATGTATCATTCTTTGCCCTTGAACTGAACTTCTGCCTTTCGTCTAATAAGGTGGCATTCTGTTCTCTATACTCCTGCAACTCTTACATTTGTCCCATTCTACTTCAAATTCTTTGCCAAGGTCATAAATTACATCTTTCCAGAATTATTATAGTAATTTCTTACCCTCCAATCTAGTCTCTGTCATAAGATTTCAATCTACTTTCTTAAAAAACAAAAAAACCTCAGGACTTCCCTGGTGGTCCAGTGGTTAAGAATCTGCCTTCCAATGTAGGGGATGCGGGATCGATCCCTGGTCTGGGAACTAAGGTCCCACATGCCATGGGACAACGAACCCCACATGCTCTAGAGCCCGCGTGCCACAACTACTGAGTCTGCATGCTCTGGGCTCCTGTGCTACAACTACTAAGTCCTCACGCCACAGCTAGAAAGAAGCCCATGAGCCACAACAAAGAGCCCGCACACCGCAATGAAAGATCCCACATGCCACAATGAAGAGCCTGTGTGCTGCAGCTAAGACTTGACATGGCCAAATAAATAAATAAATAAATATTTAAAAAATATGTAACTATAAAAAAATAAAAATAAAAACCTAATTTTCCTTCACACCCATCTTGCATCACCTCCATCCAATTCTATCACCAAAAGCTGAATTTTGTGCTCATGAGTTCCACGTCCATATAAAACCTAAAGCACTGCTTATGTGTATGCACAATGTGTATTTTCTTGAGTGGAGAAGATGTTGTTATCATTATTTTCTCAAAGAAATCTATGTCCCAAAAGTGACTGAGAAACTATGACCCCCAGGATAATATGAGACCTTTAATATAGATATAAAACGTTCAGTAGTCTGCTCCTTCCCTTCCCAGACTTATTTGTCAATATAAGCTTCAATCATATAGGCCTATTTGCAATCTCTAAGCAGGTCATATTCTTCCATGTATTGGTAGGGGCTGTTTTGACTACCAAAATGCCCAAATTTTTACTTTCTAACTGGTAAACTCTTCCTCAGTACATGTAATCCCTTCTGAAGTTTCCCTAAGTCACTTCAATATAGGTACTTTCCAGAGAGTTTCATAGCATCTCTTACTCGTTTTCGTCTCAGCATGCTACATGGGTTTTGTCTTACTAATTTTTGTATCCCCAGCTAAGTATCTGACATATGGTAAGAACCTAATTTTTTCTTTCTTAAAACAGATTTCTCTAAAGTTGAGGCAGTTAAGGTCTTAACTTGTCAGCTACCTTGTTAAGGTTGCTAAGAAGAAGCTACGTTTATCTGGGTTCTAATCCACTGCTAAATTATTTTTGCTTCCTATTTTTGCCTGATCTATATGGCAAATTAAGGAAACAGCATGTTTGCCCTCTGCCTTCTCCTACTAAATTTTTCAGAAACCCATCTAGACATCTATTGTTCTCTGTGTCATATTTAGAAAGATACTTAAGGGTTACCTCTTAGCACATTCAGGACATAACATATTATCTTGTAGGTCTGGGGATGGGAAAGTGCAGGCAGGTAACATGAAGAGAGAGATCATCCTCCTGGGAGTGTTAGGCACCCAGGTCTGACCTGCATGGAACTGCAGGCGAACCCAACCTTCTGTGTCTGCCAAGAGTGGTCTGCCATGGACCACACACCACCGGACACCTAGGCAAGGAAAAAGAAGCAAATATAAACTGCTACGATCAGGTAACAGTACCCCAATCCAATCTCTCAGTGAGTCATTCTTGAATCAACTGAATGAGAAGCATGAAAAATGTAGACCAAAAGACACCGTAATCTAACTTCACAAACTACATAGCACAGAGGACAATAACAATTAACTTTTGGAAACCTTGCTTTGTGTCCGGGATTTTGCTAAATGAATTACATGTATTAATACATTTATTCTTAAGAACACTATTAATATTTACCTTTTATTTACTTTTCTTATTTACAGGTGAAGTAAGTGAAGCTTACAGTGTTAAAATATCATAATTTTCCCAGAACCAAAACAAGGATCTAGGTATTCTGATTCACAGCCAATTTGCCTAACCACTACATTGTACTGCCTCAACTATAGAAAACAGGCAAAAGGATCTTTTTTAAAAGTCTAAGGAACAATCTAATTGGGGAGATGGGATATTTGAGAGACAACAGAGTAGTTAAGTCCTATAGATATCAAGTGTCTGAAATTGAGAGAAAGGAGCAATCACTGTAGGCTTAAATATCTATAAAATCTCCCCAGTCAGACTGTAAAATAAGAGTAGAGATTACCACGCTCTTGGATTGGAAGAATTAATATTATTTAAATGGCCATACTACACAAAGCAATCTACAGATTTAAGGTGATCCCTATCAAATAACCCATGATTTTTCACAGAACTAAAATAATAATCCTACAGTTTATACTGAATCATAAAAGACCCAGAATTGCCAAAGCAATCCTGAGGAAAAAGAACAAAGTAGGAGGCATAACTCTCCCAGACTTCAGATGACACTACAAATCTGCAGTAATCAAAACAGCATGATATTGGCACAAAAACAGACATATGGATCAATGGAACAGAATAGAGAGCCCAGAAATAAACACACACACTATGCTCAATTAATCTTTGACAAAGAAGGCAAGAATATACAATAGAGAAAAGACATCCTCTTCGGCAAATGGTGTTGGAAAAGTTGCACAGCTGCATGTAAATCAATGAAGTTAGAACACATACTCACACCATACACAAAAATAAACTCAAAATGGTTTTAAGACTTAAATATAAGACATGATACCATAAGAGAACATAGGCAAAACATTCTCTGACATAAATTGTAGCAGTGTTTTCTTAGGTCAGTCTCCCAAGGCAAAAGAAATAAAAGCAAAAATAAATAAATGGGACCTAATCAAACTTACAAGCTTTTGTACAGCAAAGAAAACCATAAACAAACAAACAAACAAAAAACTTATGAACTGGGAGAAAAAATTTGCAAATGACAAGACCGCCAAAGGCTTAATTTTCAAAATATACAAACAGTTCATAACAAAAAACAAACAACCCAGTCAAATAATGGGCAGAATACCTAAATAGACATTTCTCCAAATAAGATGTACAGGTGGCCAATGGGCACATGAAAAGATGCTCAATACCACTAATTATTAGAGAAATGCACATCAAAACTACACTGAGGTACCACCTCACACCATACAGAATGGCCATCATTAAAAAGTCTACAGGGCTTCCCTGGTGGCGCAGTGGTTGGGAGTCCGCCTGCCAATGCAGGGGACGCGGGTTCGTGCCCCGATCCAGGAGGATCCTGCACGTCGCGGAGCGGCTGGGCCCGTGGGCCATGGCCGTTGGGCCTGCGTGTCCGGAGCCTGTGCTCCGCAACGGGAGAGGCCACGGCAGTGAAAGGCCCAAGTACTGCAAAAAAAAAAAAAAAAAAAGAATCTGCCTGCCAATGCCGGGGACACTCGTTTGATCCCTGGTCCAGGAAGGTCTCACGTGCCTTGGAGCAACTAAACCTGTGCACCACAACTACTGAAGCCCGTGCACCACAACTACTGAAGCCTGCGCACCTAGAGCCCCTCTGCAGCAGGAGAAGCCACCGCAAGGAGAAGCCTGCACACTGTCACAAAGAGTAGCCCCGGATTGCAGCAACTAGAGAGCGCCTGCCCGCAGCAACGAAGACCCAATGTAGCCAAAAATAAATTAATTAATTAATAATTAAAAAAAGAGGGGGTTTCCCTGGTGGTGCAGTGGTTGGGAATCTGCCTGCCAATGCAGGGGACACGGGTTCGAGCCCTGGTCTGGGAAGATCCCACATGCCGCGGAGCAACTAAGCCCGTGCGCCACAACTACTGAGCCTGAGCATCTGGAGCCTGTGCTCCACAACAGGAGAGGCCGCGACAGTGAGAGGCCCGCGCACCGCAATGAAGAGTGGGCCCCGCTCGCCGCAACTAGAGAAAGCCCTTGCACAGAAACGAAGACCCAACACAGCCATAAATAAATAAATAAATAAATAATAAATTTAAGAAAAAAAAAAAGAGGATCCAGAACACCTCTGGAAATGGGATGGAGAGAGGAAAAGAATTCAAGCCAATAAAGAGAATGACTTTGTGCTGGCCTGAGGTAGGGTCTGATGGAAATGAAACAGAAGTATCAAAGAGTGGAGCAGGAATTGGAGAAAGATGGGGCTAAGTTATTCTCGAGATTTCTCAAGAGGACAGGGGCCCCAAATATTTTAATTATCATTGCCTACTTTTAGGATACCAAGCTGTATTTCATAAGGCTCACATTCTATCAAGTAGAACAGTTGAAATCTTCATTTTATAAATCAGGATACCAGGGTTTATGCTGAGTAACTTGCCAATGTCACATACCTAGGAAGTGGTAAGACAAGGGTTTGAACCATGGTCATTTAAATTAATTCTTCCAATCCAAAAGAAAGGGGAAGACCTCAGGCTGTGGCTGACCACATTACCAGATTATGCTTTCTTCCCACCTTGGATCTGTGCTCAGCGATGAGAAAGTGTCCCCACTCAGCCACCTGGCTCAGAGAGCCATTCAAGCAAAACTTGGCTATCTATCAATCACAAGATAAGCCCTCTATGAACCTAACTTCCCATCTGCAGATATTTTAACTAATGCTTTCCCTTTAACTATCATCAGTATTGGACTAATAAAAGTGTGTCTTCTTTCTCTGGCATGGTAACCATTCTTTAAGGTTGATCTTACCAGAAGCTTGCGGCAGAAAGGACTCAACAGAGGTAGGCAGGGGACGTGAATTTATAGCCTTAGGTTGAACAGCTCTTGCAGCAATTCTTGACCATGCTGCCAACATGGCTGCCTGAGCTGAAGTTATCACTTCAACCACGTTAGTCCTTTCCTCATTCTCACTCATCTTCCTTTTCTGCACACTTGCTCTCTTGGTCACCGTCTTGTGTTTCCCTGGACATGACTGCAATCTGGCCTCCCGTGATGATTCAGGAATATACTGCAAATGGAATTCACGATGAGTATGCAGTGAAGCGTCACCGCCCCAAGGACATTTGGGTTGATTTTATCATTCTTCATACATGTATGAAGATGTACCTGTGTTCATACATGTATGAACATGTACCTGTGTATGTCAGTGTGGGAAGGGTTTAGGAATGTTAGTTCCCTCAGAGCAGTGGTTCTCAACTGGGAGAAATTTTGATTGTCAAAACTGTGTATAGGGGGAGGGAGATCACTAACACATTGTGGGTAGAATCCATGGATATTTAGGCTACTAAACATCCTAAAATGCACAGGACAAGCCCCAGGACAAAAAGAAATTAATTGGCCCGAAATGTCAATTGTCTTGGTTGAGAAACCTTGCCACCATATAGAGATGGTGGAGAGGAGGAAAAATTCACAGTCAGAACTTAAATCATGACACTCCTCACTCACCTGATCTTTTTCAGGATAAGCATGTTTCTGGAGTCTCAGATAAACATCTATTTTCTAAGGAAATTAAGAAGGGAAATAAACATTAAAACCTGCAGACTTCCCTGGTGGCACAGTGGTTAAGAATCTGCCTGCCAGTGCAGGGCACATGGGTTCGATCCCTGGTCCGGGAAGGTCCCACATGCCGTGGAGCAACTAAGCCCCTGCACCACAACTATTGAGCCTGCACTCTAGAGCCCCAGGCCCACAACTACTGAAGCCTGTACACCTAGAGCCCATGCTCCACAACAAGAGAAGCCACTGTAATGAGAAGTTCATGCACCACAATGAAAACCCCAAAAATAATTAATTTAAAATTAATTAATTGATTGATTAAAATTTAATTAAAAAATTAAAAGCTGGCAGAGCTCCCATACTTGTTGCAAGCACCAGAGATTCCTACCAGTGCACTCACCTGACCATCGGTACTCAAATTAAGTTGTTGGCACCATTTCCGCAAAGTGTCCCGACTCACGTTGTTAATTGGAGGCAGTATGGCTGGCAAGGGAGAAATTGGTTTACTATGACTAGATTTTGGGCAAGCTTTGACCTGTGCATCTGTCTGAGGAGGATGAACTGAGAAAAGAAGAGAAACAAAGTAGTAATAATGTAATATTTGTAAATTCTTTAAGATTTTACAAAGTTCTCACTTATTTCTCATAACCCAATTTGTACATATACATATCAACTATTATTCATCTTACAAATAAGGTAATAGATTCAGGAGTTAAAGGACTTGCCCAAGATCACACCACCATTAAAATGGCAGACCTGGGACTCAAATACACATTTTGAAATTCTAAATTCCACTTTTTTTACACTACCTATAGCAACCTGCTTTTTGCAGCCATAAACAACCACCTGGATAGAACATTATATTGGATTGCTCCCCCAAAATGTGTAGATGTTGGACCACAAAATATCTGTCCCTACAGAAATAATTAAAACCACCCCATCCAACAATAGTCCTCCATTCTGTCAACCTGCCTCATTTTTCTCTACAGAGAAAATGTACCTTGTCTCACATCACTTTGCTTAACTTAACTTATCACTGTCTACTTTATCTGGAAGTCCTCATTATTTGCCCCCCAAATAAAATCATTCTGAAAATATTTATTCAATGCCTTCATATGAAGCCCTGATACAAAGGGTCATGATATTAAGAGCCGCTAGATATTTGATCAGTAATTGCTCACCAAGCAAAAGACTAGATGCTTTTCAAGATGATTTAGTCTCCCAAATACCATCTGATCTTATATGTGGAATCTAAAAAGGCTGAACTCAGGAATGGAGAGTAGATTGGTTGTTGACAGGAATTGGGAGTAGGGGAAATGGGAAGATGTGGATCAAAGGGTACAAATTTTCAGTTATGAGTAAGTTCTAGGGATCTAATGTATAGCGTGGTGACTACAGTTAATACTATAATGTATGCTTAAAAATTAAGAAGACAGTAAATCTTAAAATGTTCTCACCACAGTGGGGGAAAAGTTAACAGTGTGAGGTGACGGATGTGTTAATTAACCTTAATTTGGTAATCATTTTGCAATATATATGTACATCAATCATCACCCTGTACACCTTAAAATTACACCATGTTTTATGTGTCAGTTATATCTCAAAAAAGCTCGAAATAAAAGAAAAAGAAAAAAGCTCGGAATGATTTGGTTTTCATAAGAAGTATGTAAAAATGGAAAGACGATTGAGCTTCATGGGTTGGGAATTTGAGCTCACATCTAGCTGCCCCATGAGGTCATGCTCTGTCCAAAGCACTCCACATGCCTAGTTTTTGTGTCTTTTTAAAAGTAAGACAGTAATGGTGCTTAGCAAATGAGCAGTATGAGAGTTTGAGAAATCTCCTACCACAGATAATCAAGGTGAGATTTAAGCTGGGTGTTGCATAGTTAAAGGACAGGGGAAGAAGAATCTTACTTTTCCTGGGCTTCCAGAGCTGGAGGAGCAGCAAACTGAGCTCACCCTGTTGTTCTCATACCTTGATCATCTGGACTCAGTGACTCCACTTTGACTTCTGAAGTTGAAGAAACACTTGGTTCGGTTTGATGGTCTTCAACAATTTCCTCATTAACTGGAAGCAATGTAAGAACCATATTTTCTTCACCTAAGGCCTCTTCAAAGAAATTCTGGAAAAGCAAGGCCCAATCACTGATTCTCATTTAATGCTGTACAACTAAAATATTTATTTTCATGGCACAACTAATGAATAAAAGAAGCCAATAGCTGGATGGAAAGACTGAGATTCCCTGAATTTGATATTGATTCATAGGCCCTTTATTAGATGAGAAAAACAATGAAGAAATGGGCAAAAGCAGATTTACATGTGGATGATAAGAGGAAATTAAAGCATAGATCTTGAGTTTGGGGAAACCATTTTCTTCATGGCCTTCCTCTCCATCAGTTAGAACACCAAATGCTTTCATCTCCTAAATCTGTGTAGAAGGTGTTTCTGCCTTTTCATCTTCTGTTGTGTGATTCACGTTATCATCACTGGCAGAATCAGTAATCTCCTGTGATCCCAATCCATTCTGGCTCCTTTCTGCAGACTGCTCTCCTGCTTGTTTAAAATACTTCAGTTAAAAGACAAAACTCCCTGGTGTAGCCTATAAATTGTTGAACAGCCAGGCCCCTGCCTGCCTTTCCAGCTTAAGAGCCCTGAGGTTTCTGAGCTTCAGCCATACCAACGTTGTTTCAGCCCCACGACCTGAGGGGAGCAAATGTATCTGTCTTACTCTCCACTGCTATCGCAGGGCTTACACAGTGCCCAGCACAGAGTGGACACTCAGTGTTCTTTTAACAATTTCATGAATGAAAGATAAAGTGGATAGGTAGGAAGGAACTGATATTTACTGGTTTTGTACAGTCCACATGCACTATGCTAGGACCTTTTTGTATTTCTCATTTAAACCTATAACATACTTGTAGTAATTTATTAGTTTTCATATTTTAGAAATTAGGCAACTGAGGCTTAGAAATTAAATGACAATAACATAGAGTCACATATGCTTAAGTTTCTAGTTTTCCTCTCCAATCCAAGGGTGAATAAACTCCATTCCAGCTCAATTGTAATATTCTCTTCTCTGAACAGCTAAGTGAATCCAATGCGGCCAGGCCCGTCCCCATCCGCCCGCCTGCCCGCCTGCCCCTCCGCACCCAGTTTAAATCTCTTCAAAGACTTCCCCTTGCTCTGCACTTCAGCTAGCAAAAGGGATTTTGCATTTGTACACCACTTTTTCAAAGCATTCCAGGAAACATTTCACTGGTCAGCTTAAAAAAAAAAAAAAAGGACATTATTGGGAGAGTATCACTCCACTCAAGAGGTAAGCAGCTATATGACTTGCTCATAATCATATACTTCATATTGGCCAATTTAGTTCTCTAGCCCGGTGCAGTGGCCCCTGCAAATACCTATGAAACCTACTCAACTTATGTTCTCCTCTAGTCCAGGACTACCCAAGCCTAGTCAGGAAACCCTTTGGTACCAAGGCCATTGGGAGTAGGTTTGCTTCTTACTCCTGGGGGAAAGAAACCTACTAGTCACGTCACTTTCTGACCTTATCCACATTACCCTTTTCACTTTCTTTTATGGCAGCTCTCCATTTCTTTACCGTTTTATCTTGCCCAGCTACAACATGTCTTTCTACAAAATAAATATCTTACTTTGAACTAGGAACAGAAATATTTAGTTTCTCCTTTTTTACTTTCACCCAAGTTGTATACCGCAATCACATGAGAGAAAAGTAATAATTCGCTTGCAAAAGAGGGAGATTCTCAGATAGAGATTTCTTACATCCAGAAAGAGGGAAATATAAGTAAGCTCTAGAAAGGCTTTAAAAAGTGAATCTGTGGGAAAATAAATGAAATTCAAACCAAACTTACCTTCTCATAATTCGGGTGTGCCATTCCAAGAAACTCTCAGAGAAAGGCAGAGCCGGCAATGTTAAGGACATCTGCAATTTAATCCTCTTAACCTGAGGTTTCTAGTCCAATTTCTCCTTTTATAAGCAAATGTCTCCTACTTCCTGTTTTCCAGAAGAGCTGTTTTCCTTCCTCCTCTTTTTCCCCCTCCCTTGTTATCTGACAGTGTGATAATTTCATCAGTTTTATACCCAGGCTTTTCTATTAGGTGAGAGTTAAGTTATTGGGTAATTAATATCACTCCTGATTTTTTAAAACATTTTTGGTTTTTATTCCTTTAAGGTGAGACTTAGGTGAAACTTGAAAATGACAAACACTTGTTGACAAGTTACAAACAAATAAACAATCTTTGTAAACAATATTGGTGATAGATTGAATGATGCTTTGTGGAGGGAATAGAAGTTCAAAGGTATTTTATAACTGCTTTATGCCCATGGGTGTGTCACTCACTGGGAGATTGGATTTAGATTGTAGGGACTGGATAACATGATCTCTCCTGGATCTAGCTCTAAACACAGAGTTTATGCCTGCAATAATGGCGGGCTGAGTAGAAGGGAAAGGTTTGGCTATTCAGAATAAGAACAGCAGAAGCCAAAACGCTGAGGCAAGTGATGTACTAATGAATGCAGGAGAAGGAGCTGCAAAAAGTTGGGAATTGCTGGAGGATAATGTTGGGGGCAGGATGTGATGAGACATGAGGCTGGAAAAGTCACAGATGTTTTCATAGGTCACTCTAAGGAGCCAGAGTTTCTACAGGAAAATATTCACAAACAGTATGGCAACTCTGACATTTGTTAGTCTCACAAAGGGCTTTCTCTTCCCCTAGGTAAATGGTCTGGTCCATCAGTCTCAGGACCCAGGGAGCCGGGGTCAGTTTAACTTAAATATTATATTATATTCAAAGTGCAAGGGCTCTGCCTCAGTTTGCTGAAGAGCTGGTTGGAAAATTAAACTATGAGACTCCACCCCAGACCTTCAGAATCAGATCCTTAAGGGCAGGACCCAGAAATCTGTGCTTCAACCAGCCCTCAGGGTTGTTCTTATGCACTAAAAGTCTGTACACATTGGCTAGATCAGGGTGTGACCAAATGGTTTTGGATTAGGCAGATAATGCTTGGAATCCTGGCTCCTCCCTTCCAAGATGGAAACTGAATTGGCCTATAGAGATTCAGCCAAGAAAACACTCCATCTCCCCACTTGGGTGTGGCCCCAATTTACAGGTTTTTTCTGGATGATTTAGAAGGGAGTTGACCTGGTAACCTGAACAGATTGATTCCTGTGCCTTAGGTTAGGATGGGACTTCAAGTGGGAAGACTATTCATTACCATATTTCTTTTCTTAGCGTTTATTACAATATAATTATCTTATTTATTTTCTTGGGTTTTCCCCTCTGCTTTTTGAAAATATTATATTATGGGAAAGTTCAAACATATAAAAGCAGACAGTTCACAGTGTCTACCTATATCAAATCATCACAATGTACACCTTAAACATCTTAGAATTTTATTTGTCAATTATACCTCAATAAAGCTGAAAAAAAAGAAAAAAAATAATAAAAGAAGACAGTAATATCACCAGCCCTCATGGATCCATCATCCAGCTTTGAACAACTATTGACTCCCAGCCAATCTGTTTTCATCTAAACCACCACCTATTCCCCCTCTCTTGGGTTATGTTAAAAGAAATACCAGACTTCATAGCTTTCATTCATAAATTCGGGGAAAAAAACGACTTTTTCTAACTATAGTTACAATATCTTTCTCATATCTAAAAATAATTTAAAATAATTTTTTAATATTATCACACTATTCAGTCTGTTTAAACATCCAGCAGTATTTAAATATGCAGTTATCTCATACTCACATTTTCTTGTTTTAACAATCTGTTGGAATCAGGATCCAGATAAGGGCTACACACTGTGATTACATATGTGCCTTAATATAAAATAGATAAGGACCTACCGTATAGCACAGGGCACACTTCTCAAAACTCTAAAATGACCTATATGGGAAAAGAATCTAAAAAACAGTGGATATAGGGATTCCCTGGCAGTCCTGTGGTTAGGACTCTGCACTTCCACTGCAGGGGACACAAGTTCAATTCCTGGTAGTGGAACTAAGATCCTGAAAGCTGCGCAGCATGGCCAAAAAAAACAAACAAAAAAGAGTGGATATATATATGTATAACTAATTCACTTTGCTGTACAACAGAAACTAACACAACTTTTTAAATCAACTATACTCCAATAAAATATTTTTTAAAAAAGGATATGTGCCTTAAATTTTCTTTTCTTTTCTTTTTTTTTTTTTTTGGTCATGCTGCACGTGGGATATTAGTTCCCTGACCAGACCAGGGATCCAAACCTGGGCCCTAGTCAGGGAGAGCACGGAGTCCTAATCACTGGACCGCCAGGGAATTCCCACCTTAAATTTTCTTTAATCTGTAAATTCCCCCTCCATCTTTTATTTTCCTCACAAGTTTTGTTTTTGTTCTTATTATTGCTTAAAGAATTGTGTGAATTTCCTGTAGTTTTATATCTAGGTTTTACTAATTTCATTTGTACTTCCACTTTAAGCTAGTCTTCTATCCTCTGCATCTATTGTAAATTGGCTTGATCAGATTCAGTAGGAACTTCTTTTTTCTTTTCTTTTTTTTTTAAAGAACACTCTTTCCCTTTCTCTTCACTCATTTGACTCCGCATTCTTTAAACTTATTTTTAATTCAAGTATATCTGACATATAACATTGTGTAAATTTAAGGTGTACATGTTAATTTGATACATCTGTGTATTGTAATACTGTTGCCATTGTAGCTATAATTAGCATTCTATCCTGTTCTTTAAGTGTAAATGCCAATTTCTTGTAGTGACCCTAAAAGAGTTTACTCCTGTTATTCTCTTACTCCTTTTCTTCATAGAATTTCTTTAAATCTGTATATATTTGAAATTTTGATTGTTTAACTTCATCTCCCCAGTTAGACAGCAGGCTCCAGAGAGCAATGGTCTAACCTAGAGCATTGCACTGTATCTGGTTCAGAACAGAGGCTCAATCAATGCTGGTTATTCATCCTGCATCAGCCTCTATTCCCTGCCCCCCACACCATGCCACCAACTCCCTTTTGAGTAGATGGTCCTCTCTGTGCTGCTGCTCTAATGGATATGCTGCAAATGCTGATAACAGACTGACCTGACTCTCTCCTGTCAGACTGTGACATTGTGAAGTTCTCAGACTCACCTTTATTCTCCCCATGCTCAGCTCAGTGCCTGGTTTAGAGAAGGCTCTTAATTAGGCACAACAAAGGACTCAAATCATATGATGCCAATTTCAGTTTAGGGCTCAGTATATACCTCAAAGCTGAAAAGCAGCCACTAAATGGATGTTAAGCTATAAAAAATAACCTAGACTCTAGGGTAGAGATTTTAAAAAGAAAAAAAAATTGTTTATGGATACTTGGATTCTAATATTTATTCCAATAATAGAGAATAGTTCTGAAATAAAAATGCATTACTTATTTCAAATATATTTTATTTACCATATTGTAAGTTAAATATTTAAATACATTGTATTTTTTTGTTTAGATAAATGTTTTTCAAAAGTTTTTCTTTTTTTTTTTTTTTAAATCAAAGGAACATGTTCTGTGATAGTAAATGTTTATGGAGCACCAATATGTAACAGATAAAAGTGGAGCAACTCTGGTTGAAAAATAAAACACCATAAGACACCCCCACAGAATCCTCAGGTGCTGAGAAACAGTTTGGAAACTATGGTTCGGTATCATTCTCATGTGGAAGGGACAGCTACTGAGTTCAGTTTTCTGAGGAGGAAGATAAAAGATGCACTCTGAAAGATGTTCCCAACTTTGCTACGTCCTTCATTTCAAGAAATTCCCACTTCCAAGGACTACTGAAAGTTCATTTCTACTTTAGAGCAGTAGTTACAGATCTTTGTCTTCTGATTGAGAATAAATAAACGTTTTTTTTTTCTGAAAAAAATATCTCTTCTCTATCATGAAGGAACAGTCACAATTAGGAGAATCTTAAGTTCAGAATCCAGACAAGTAAGGTCTATCCTCTGTTCTGTATGACTCAGAAGATGTGGTTAGGACAGAGCATGGCAGTCAGGGGAGATGAGGTGGGAAGGACGATTTTTGATGAATGGACAGGGAGTTGATTTGGCTGTAGATTCTCCAATAATAGCTGCAAATTTAGTTCCCCCCAGCAAGTGACCTTGACCAGTCAAACCGAGTCTTTTCTCATCCTCCTCTTTCCATATTGAATGCATATTGCATTTTCATCAAGATCTGTTTCCTATGAGACAGATAAAATGTATGTGAAACATGCTGGAGTTGGAAAGCTTAATTCATGTTGTCCTCGTGAAGTGGCTGAAGACTGGTGCCAAGGACTTTTGGACCCCAAGCAATTGCCACTATATAAGGATTGTGGGTGAGAAAGGATGGGGACTCAGGCCAAGAAAAGTAAACTGAGGTTACTCCCTCCTACGTGCCTATCATTTGTTCCTTCCTGAGTTTTCCACCTCTCGCTCTTCACAAGTCTTACCCTACTAGCACACAAACATTTTTAACCTCATCCTACTTAAAACACACAGCTCTTTTGACACTATCATTTTATTTAACTACTATTCTCTCTTCCTTCTTTCACAGTTCAACTTTTTGAACATAACTTTTTATCCTGTCTAGTTCCTTTCCATTCCGGTCTAATGGTTTTTCTGTCTCCTTTTCCCCACCTAACTCCTAAAACACTCATGTCCCATGAGGTTGCATTTCTCTACTCGTGATCATGCTTCATGCTTTTCTAGAGCAGCTTCATCCATTTTTCCAATTTCAACCTCCACCTACATGCTGACGACTCCCATATATATATTTCTAGCCCAATCTTTTTGCCTGCCTTACTGACCCAAGTTTTGGCATATCGGGCTATGCACTTCAAACATAGTAAGAAGTAAACTCAGTGACATCCTTACCAACTTTCACCTCCTTTGGTATTTCTTCTTGAGTTGTGTTATCATCCACCCAGTCATCTAAAGGCAGAAACGTAACAACTACTTAAAACACCCCTTCTCCTTAAACTCCAATAGGTCAAAGTCCTGTGGAGTCAAACATGTACACATCTTGCTTGATTTTGCCTCTCCTATAATTCTACTGCCATTGCCTTATTTCTTGTCTAAAGCATCTCTAATCCGTTATTGAAATCTCTCACTGACCACATTACCTCCCAGCCCACCTATGCTGTTTTTTTTAATTGAAGTATAGTTGATTTACAATGTTGTGTTAGTTTCAGGTGTACAGCAAAATGATTCAGTTTTACACACACACACACACACACATTCTTTTTCAGATTCAACCCATTCTGTGTGTTTGTTTTGTTTTTTTTTTGTCTGCATCAGGTCTTAGTTGCAGCCCGCGGGCTCTTCCTTGCAGCGGCGTGAGGGCTCCAGAGTGCGCAGGCTTAGTTGCCCCGTGACATGTGGGATCTTAGTTTCTCAACTGGGGATCTAACGTGTCCCCTGTATTAGAGGGCAGATCAGGGAAATCCCCAACCCATTATTTTTTCTTATTTATTTATTTATTTTAAATTTTATTTATTTATTTATTTTGGCTGTGTTGGGTCTTTGTTGCTGCACGTGGGCTTTCTCTAGTTGCAGAGAGCGGGGGCTACTCTTTGTTGCAGTGCACGGGCTTCTCATTGCAGTGGCTTTTCTTGTTGTGGAGCACAGGTTTTAGGCGAGGGGGCTTCAGTAGTTGTGGCGCATGGGCTTAGTTGCTTTGCAGCATGTGGGATCTTCTTGGACCAGGGATTGAACCCGTGTCCCCTGCATTGGTAGGTGGATTCTTAACCACTGCACCACGAAGGAAGTCTCCCAACCCATTCTTGATGATGCTTGATGTATGTTACCTCAAGTTGAGTTTCATAACTAGGGAATTTAGTGTCTGTGCTGTGCACACCAGGGTGAGATAGGAAGCAGTTTTATTTATTTATTTTTAATGAAATTACTCTGTTTATTTATTTATTTATTGGCCGCACTGCGTGGCATGCAGGATCTTATTTCTCCGACCAGGGATCGAACCTGCCCCCCTTGCAGTGGAAGTGCAGAGTCTTAACCACTGGATCACCAGGGAAGTCACAGGAAGCAGTTTTAGAGGTTTAGAATTGGCGTCCCCACTGTGATAGCTCTTATCCCACAGGCCAAGGACCCAATGTGGTGGTTACATCATCTGTGAAGTATATCAGTTCCAATTATTCATTCAGAGACTGAGAAAATGATCTCTGGGTGTCTTCATAAAAACAGTGGGCCTTCTGGAGCTAGACTTTAGCCAGGACTCAGCTATTACGGGGCTCCTTTAAGCCCCCAACCTAACAAAGAGGGGGTCATGATGATAATTTGGGTATCAAAGTCAATTCAGATCCTGTGTCCAATAGTCTTTAAAATGTCTCATTTCTCTTTTCCAGTGTACAGTCACATTGTTAAATGCCTATATATCCCTTTGGAGAAAGACAGGGGGAATAATAATAAGAAATACGTGTTATGGTGGTTACAGGGTCCTTCTTCACAGGAAGCTGGCCATCTCAGCTCTTAGTGGGTTCTGGATCTGAAAATCAGCTCAGGTCTGGGAGCTAAGCAAGAGATGGTGAGTTTTTACTAGAATGACTGCCCTCAGCCTCCTGCTCCTCTATCCTTGACTTTGACTGTAGCTGTTAAGAAGCATCCTTTTTCATAATAGATACATTTATTAAATCATTATGTTGTACACCTCAAACTTGTACAATGTTATATGTCAATTATATCTCAATAAAACTGGAAAAATTTTAAATACAAGTAATTGTTTACTTCCACATTTAAAAAAAAAGAAGCATCCTTGTTGGCTTCCCATCTACTTTGCCCCTAGCTGTCATGAGCTACTAACCATCTCCACAGCCTCCTATGTATCAAGCCCCCTTGGCTGCCCTCCAACCCTCCTGGTAATTGCAGCCTCCTGGTTTCTGCTGGTTAAGAGCCACCATATGACTCATTTACTTCAGGGACCATAATCCCCAGAATGACATTAACAACCCCAACTCTGTGACTGCCTCACCTACCATCAGCCTTGTCTCAGCAATACTGGTGCTCCCTTCTCCAGCATGTTCCTGTGGCCTTGGTGAATGCTAGGCCCTCCTGAGGAACATTCTCTGGTAGGTGTCTGGCCTCATATAACTTGTCCATCCCTGCAGATTCACTTTCCTCCGCTTCTTTATTCCCTCCTCTACCCTCTGCCAGGGCAGCTTGGGCATTTATACTTTGCTCAGTGTTGGCTGTCACTTGCCCTGGGCCTCTAAGAATCATCTTAGCAGTGAATTGGTCCCACCTCCTGGGATCCTTGCTAGGATATTGAATCCCGTTCAAAGAGAAAATATCCCTCCAAGACAATAAATTCTTTCTTATCTAATGTTGTATTCCAGTCCTTTTGGTCAGTTGCTTTTAAAACCTAACACAAGAATTGCTTCCCTAGCTCCTGCCAGAACATGCTGGCTAATGTCTCCGGATCCTTTGGTGGATATTGTCTGTCCTCCCTTGCCAGGCCCATCACTTCCTCAGCTGGGTTATGCTGGAATATAATTCTCAGTTATTGGCCTAGTAGCTGGGAGAGGAGTTTGGAGGAACTTTTGAGGGGAGTACCTGTCACTGTTACCTTTCGGGGGAGGGGCCTGTGCAGCATCCTCCAGCGTACAGGTAGTGTTAGTTCTTACTAGGGAACCACGGACCAGCTCTGTAAAGTCTGAGAATTCACAGGGCTCTACAGAGCCGACACTCTCAGGGGCACCCACTCCCATACCCCCACCGGATGTTTCAGGGTCCAAGATTTTCCCAATCAGGTTGCTGACTTTAGCATAGTAGACCTGCCTTGGCTAAAATTTTAAGTCTCTGTAGCTCTGAGACTTTATCTATTAGAGCTTCTATTTGCTGTGTCCATTTATCTAACAGCAGGAGATGTGGGTCTCTGTAAATTACTAGGGGCTGTTTGGCTCTCACATCTCAAACTTCATCTTCCAATGCTTGTTAATGGACTTCAGTTTCTCATTATCCCACTGATGGACATTAATATGACTTACAAGTAACCAGCCAACTCCACTAACTTTGTAGTTGCTTTTACAACTATATTTTCCAAATGCCTGAATTACTGCATTTGTGAGGGCATTCCCTTTTACAAGGACATTTTCCCAGATCACCTCCAGTAAAATCTTCAGCAGTTGGACCACCATTGTGGGCCAGGGATTATCCATCCCCCATATAGCACTCAGAATGTTCTCCTTTTGTGTTCACCAGCAGGTCAGTGAGCCAGTTCCAGAATCTCATCTTATTACCTGTTTTTTCCTGACTGCTCCTGGCACAATAGGTATTTGTTCATATGTTCCAAGAAGCAGATGGCAAGAAGGGACTAGGTATGCAAGAGATTCGGTATAGAAAATAACTGCGAATGAAAGTAAGAAGGGAGCTGGAAGGCTGGGAGAGTTGTCAGACCATGATGTAGGTCTGACCTCTCTGAAGGAGAAGGAAGGGAGTATGGGTAGGAAGAGTCTTGAACTGCAGTGCAGTTCTAAGAAAGTTTCAGCAAGGCTGATGAAGAGTCCTTGAGTCTAAGCCATAAGAATGCCCCTGCTTTAGAATCCCTGCTACACTTAGTGGCTGGGAGGAGCAGATGGGAGTTATAGCATAGGTGTGAACTTCACAGCAGTGGTGTTAAAGAGGGGGCCAGTGACCTGCAGTACAGAGTTGAAAGGCACATTTGCATGATCACCACACCATAATGCTATACTCCCTTTGCTTGAATGCCTTGAAGAAAGGGAAGAGAAATAGAGTATACTTAAGTTGGGGCATTCCTCTTCTGAGCACATCAACATTTTATTCTTCCCTCTGAAATTATAATTACACTCAATGATGGGAAAAGAGCAGGGGCCAAATCACTTGGCTTAGAAATCAATTCAGGAAAAAAGTTGACATCTGCCCGTAGTAAGTGAGCTGCCGCAAATGGAGAGAAGCTTTATGGAAAAATATTTCCCAACCTATAGACTGTTAAATAGTAAGTGGCTTGTTCCATCACTTTATTTCCATTTGAAGCTATTTTAAATTGAGCTTCTTACCTCTTCCTGACCAGCACTATTATCAGTCTTACCAGAGACTTTCTGGGTCCAGGACTCAGAAGTGGCAGTAAAAATAGGTAGGGCAACTACAATAGGGTTGTCTGATCTTGAACCTTTTCTTGAATGTAATAGTTGTACAGTCCCTTTGTCTGAGTTATTTATCACAAATCTTTTAGCCATGTCGAGGGTAGTGACCACTGCAATCTTCTTCCCTCTTTTAGGTCTGCGCTGAGGCTTTGCTGGAGTAGCTAATATCAGGTCTCTCTCTCTCTTGCTCTCTCTCTTTTTTTTGGGGGGGGGAGGGGTTGTTTTAGTTGAGTTATATATATATCTTTTTTTTCTTTTTTTTTCTTCCAGTTGTATCTGGATAATATCTGGTCTCCTCTCAAATGTGACAATTTCTGGACCATTTCTGCTGAGGTGAGCATATTCTGCAAACAGGTCTCATGATCAGTGTTCAAAAGTAAGGTATTACTACCATTTTTTAAAAGATGAACATTATTTATCTTAATAGTTCAAAATAGAGTATGGAGAGAGTAATGTATGGTAGTAGACACTAAGAATAATAGCCTCCCCTTCTCCATCTGTCTGCTTTCTCTGGCCTTGCTTTATACCAAAATTAGGCAAAATGATTCAACGTAGGAATTATGATTTTGTAGCATTAATATCTTCCCAACAAGTGACTTTTAAAAAAATGCACGTTTATACAATCTCTCATAAATTGTTTTTTTCTGGAGAGAATAAGAGGGAAATAAAAGTTAATAAAATGATTCACATTCCTGTCTTTGTTCTGAGCAGCACAAATTCCCAGTTTACTAACCTTGCTATCACTACTCAAATTATGTTGTTGGCACCAATTACCCAAAGTGTTCAAGATAGCCCATCCATAGGAGGCAGACTGCTTGGCTAGGGAAGTATTCTGTTCGGGGCAACTTAACACTGAAGAACAGAAGTTAAGAAAGAGTTTAATAAAATAGTCATAAAGAGCATTTGCATAGACTGTCAATTTATGAAGTATATTATATATATATTATCTCATTAATTCTTATAATCCTGTGAGATAAATATTATGATCACTGCTATTTATTTAGGTAACAGATACTCAATATCAACCATCTACTAAAATAGCACATCTGGTCTCAAAACTAGGTCTTAGACTTGTTACTTTCTTAATCTTTGAGGGTCATTAACACTTTGCCCAACATACATGTGTGTCATTGTTTTGTTTCTATAGTCCCCACTCGCAGGTCAGATCATTGCATTAGATTGTAGTTGAGTTATATTAACCATCTAGGGCAATGAAGTCTTAGAATTTAACACAGTTGACTGTTATCTTCATTTCCTAATACCTTCCACACTACATACAACCCACCTGCATTCCATTAGTGCCTTCTGCTACTTTGCAGAACTCCTTACACACTGCATTCTACTTAAGGCTAGATATTTTCTTATGGAGGAACATACTTAAATGCATTCTTCTTGCAACAAACATAACTATCCCTAATACATTACAACACAATACCATATATCATTTTTCTAGAGTTAGTCTCTCCTGTTGGACCTGCAACAAGCTGCTTTTCCCATGACTCATTGACCCAGAAAACTCATCAAAATCCCTAAAGGATTTTTGCTGCAGAAGGTGACATGCTGATTCTAAATTTATATATAAAGAACTCCTCAAGCTCAATAATAAGAAAACAATCCCCCCCCAACCCCGCTGCCAAAAAAAAAGAGCAAAATACTTTAACAGCCACTCCATCAAGAAGCTATATGGAGGGTAAATTAATACCACAATTAAGATACCACTATACACCTATTAGAATAGCTAAAATTAAAGTCTGATCATATCAAATGTCGATGGGGATATCATACGTTTCTGGTGAGAATGCAATATGTCACCACCATTTTGGAAAACTGTGTGAGAGTTTCTTGTAAAGCTAAACATACTTAATGTATGACTCAGCAATCTCCCTCCTTAGATATTTACCCCCAAATGAGTGAAACTTGAATGTTCACACAAAAAACTGTATATGATGGTTTATAGAAGGCTTATTTATAATCACCAAAACCTAGAAATAACCAAATATCCTTCAACTGGTGAATGGTGTAGGAGCAGAAAACTCTTCTAGGTAGTTTGGCTGGTCTAATAATTAAATTGACATGAGACAAATTAACAGGAGAAAATCTAATTTTGTATGTGTGGGAGCCCCATAAAAATATGTGGACTCCCTGGCAGTCAGGTAACTGAGGCATATATACCATCCCAAGCTAAAGAGAAGGGGTAGGGGTCTGGGGCTTCAAAACGGAGGAAGACAATTCTCAGGAAGACGAGAAGAGCAAATGTTTGGTAAACAAATGTTTGCTCTGCCATGTAGATAAGTCTTTTATTTTTTGACCATGTCATGCGTCATGTGGGACCTTAGTTCCCTGACCAGGGATCAAACTTGTGCCCCCTGTATTGAGAGCATGGAGTCTTAATCACTGGACTGCTGGGGAAGTCCTGTTAATAAGTCTTTCTTATATAAAATATTATCTCTAGTAATAGCTTTCTTCCTAGTATAGGTCTTCTATCTAAATTCTTTGAGACAGCTAAGGGGAAGGTAAAAAGCTCTTTCTGAATCTGCTGGTCCCTGCTTGTCTTCAGCTCAAAATAATCCATATGCCAAAGCCACATTCTGGAGTGGCATATTCTGCTCCCCCTCAATGGATAAACAAGCATGGTATATCCACACAATGGAATACTACTATTCATCAATAAAAAGGAACAAATTGGTGATACATTCAAAAATATGAGTCAACCTCAAATGCCTTATACTAAATTAAAGAACCCAGTCTCGGGCTTCCCTGGTGGCGCAGTGGTTGAGAGTCCGCCTGCCAATACAGGGGACGCGGGTTTGTGCCCCGGTCCGGGAAGATCTCACATGCCGCAGAGCGGCTGGGCCCCGTGAACCAAAGAAGAAACTATAGGAACAGAAAATAGACCTTTGGTTTTCAGGAGTTGAGGAGGGGAAAGGAGTTAACTACAGAGGCAAGAAGGAATTTTCTGGAACAATGGAAGTTCTAGCTCTTGTGATGGTAGTTACATGGCTGCATGCATTTATCAAAACTCAAAGGATTATACATTAAAATGGGTGAATTTCACTCTATGTAAATAAACCTGACTAAGGCTAGAGAGATTAATTAAATTCCTAAAGCCACACAGCTTTGAAATGGCTAATAAGTGCTTGGTAATTACATATCAGCTCAGTGCAGAAAAGAAAGAGACAAAATATAGTAGAAATTACAGCAGTTACTCTTGGCTGAGTGCCTATCACTTTCCTAACATAATTGTTTTACATACATTATTTTTTTCAATCTAGCAACCTCGCAAGTGTGAGCTGTTACCTTCATTTTAAAAATCAAGTGAACTGAGCTTTCAGGATAGAAACTTGTAAACATATCTAGCTGCCCCCAAAGCTTGGGCTCTTGTGTTTCTTAACAGTAAGAAATAAGTGGTGACTTCCAATCCAGTATGGATAAAAAAGGTAGCAGTTTTAGTAGTTTTAAGAATTGAAATATAGAGACTTCCCTGGTGGTCCAGTAGTTAAGACTCTGTGCTTCTGGGATTCCCTGGTGGCGCAGTGGTTGAGAGTCCGCCTGCTGATGCAGGGGACACGGGTTCGTGCCCCGGTCCGGGAAGATCCCACATGCCGCGTAGCGGCTGGGCCCATGAGCCATGGCCATTGAGCCGGCGAGTCCAGAGCCTGTGCTCCACAACGGGAGAGGCCACAACAGTGAGAGGCCCACATACCGCAAAAAAAAAAAAAAAAAAAAAAAAAAGACTCTGTGCTTCCACTGCAGGGGGCATGGGTTTAATTGCTGGTCTGGGAACTGATTCCCCCATGCTGCTCTGCGCGGCCAAAAAAAAAAAAAAGGAATATATCAAATAAAGTTATCAGAGAAGATTTAATCAGGGCTTTTGAGGAAGAGCAGAACGAATCAAGTTCTGACCTTCGTTTTCCAGTGTTAGAGCTACAGCAGTTCTGAGTTACTGAGGAAATCTTGTCCAGTCTCTGTGACCTTCTATAACCCTTCTCAGTGTTATAAATCTCCCTAATGTATGGGGGCACTCCTCTTTGTCATCCGTCATGGGAAAAAACAGGACCTCCTCAAACTCTACTCTGAGGCCTCTGTATACAAATCCTAGGAGTAGAGTCATGTGACAGATGCAATTTCCTCTTTGATCTCCAAACGAAACCTTTTTGTTTTCCCTTTGAGGTAAAATTTACAGTAAAATACACAGATTTTTTTTTGATGTGGACCATTTTTTAAAGTCTTTATTGAATTTGTTACAATACTGCTTCTGTTTTATGTTTTGATTTTTGGCCATGAGGCATGTGGAATCTTAGCTCCCCGACCAGGGATCAAACCCACACCCCCTGCATTGGAAGGCAAAGTCTTAACCACTGGATCTGCCAGGGAAGTCCCAAAATACACAGATCTTAAGTGTACAGTTTGAAAAGTTTTGAAAAATGGTAGGCAACCCCCTAGTCGAGACAGAAAATATTTCCATCACCACAGAATTTTCTCTTTGCCCCTTCCAGGAGATTCTGGCCACTCCCACCCCATGGGTTAGTTGGATAAAGAAGTGGCATCTTATTTACTTTAGGTAGGTGGACTGTCCCTCTTCTTACTCATCTTGATTACCAAATGGTTTTTTTTTTTTTTTTTTGCGGTACCTGTCCCGTTGCGGAGCACAGGCTCTGGACGCGCAGGCTCAGCAGCCATGGCTCACGGGCCCAGCCGCTCCGTGGCATGTGGGATCTTCCCGGACCGGGGCATGAACCCGTGTCCCCTGCATCAGCAGGCGGACTCTCAACCACTGTGCCACCAGGGAAGCCCTACCAAATGGTTTTTAATATAAAATATGATGAAGAAAACACAACATTGTTAATCAACTATACTCCAATACAAAATAAATTTTTTAAAAAAATGATGGAGACTAAAAAATTGAACAATGGAAGTGGTAATTTGTTGATAGACATCAGTTTTAGTATCACTTTTTCCTTACTTTCTATTATCCTCCCTCCAAAATCCCGTCCCATTACAGCTTACCTCCATCTGCACATCTAAGCTGCCAACATCTCTTGCTAGAAATAAATAACTCCTAACTGGTCTCCTCTAATTCACACCCTCTTCCTCTGGTCCTTCCTCCACACTAGAGGCAAATCATCTTTGCAAAATGCAAATCTAACATTTCAGCCCAGCCCCTTGAACTCCCAGTGCCTCCCTCTATTTTTTAAGATAAAGGCAAAACAAAGGATTTCTCTTGTCTGGGCTTCCATTCCTTTCCAGCCTCATCCAATATCTATGTTCCCTGGTTCTGAACTCCCAACACACTGGCCTTTCAGTTTTCTTGATTCCCACCTCAGGAGCCTCACAACCCGTTCTCCTGGCTGGAATGTCCTTCTCCTTTTTAAATTCTTATTTGCCATTCAATCCGATGTCAGCTCAAAACTCTTTCTCAGAGAAATCTGTCCCTTTAAGTAGTGGACTCAGAAATGAAAAGTAACATCTTTTGGAGCGATTTACCTCCTTCAGGCCATTCCAATCTAGGTTTTCCTGGCCAGGAACAAAAGATGACTCAAGTTAATTCTTCTAAAGAGAAGTGTCTTCTGGACCCATTTACTTCATCTTTTGTCATCTGATGTCTACCCCTTAGTAATAGAAGATCTTTTTCCTCTTCTTATCTTTCAAAAAATACAATTTCAGCTATGTCCTTCAGGTAAGGCTGATTGAAATACTGGGTGATTACTGCCATTCTTAACACTTCGGTCCTTCATATTCTAAAACAGGAGGGTGGCTCATGGGGGAAAACACAAATCCTGCTAAACAGTTTTAAAAGAATTTACTAGAGACCTTCCAAAATTGTATTTTGGAGGAAATTAAACTATGAGATTTATGGCGGAAATAGAAAACAGAATAATGCGTGTTACAACAGAGAAGTTTTTTTCTTTCCAAAAGGTAACTCAAAGCAATTTATTTTCCCAGAGAATATAGGTAGACAGGACAGAGGTCTATTTTTTTAATATTGGTTTCCAAGAAACTTGTAATGTGTCAGGCTGTTCTACGAGGTTGTGATAACTAAGTGCACAAAACCGACAGAAATCCTTTTTTTTTTTAAATTAATTTATTTTTATTTTTGGCTGTGCTGGGTCTTCGTTGCTGCACGCAGGCTTTTTCTAGTTGTGGCGAGCAGGGGCTACTCTTCGTTGCAGTGCACAGGCTTCTCATTGTGGTGGCTTCTCTTGTTGCAGAGCACGGGCTCTAGGCACGCAGGCTTCAGTAGTTGTGGCACGTGGGCTCAATAGTTGTGGCTCACGGGTTCTAGAGCACAGGTTCAGTAGTTGTGGCTCACAGGCTTAGTTGCTCCGAGGCATGTGGGATCTTCCTGAACCAGGGCTTGAACCTGTGTCCCCAGCACTGGGAGGCAGGTTCTTATCCACTGCACCACCAGGGAAGTCCCCCAGAAATCCTTTTGTATTGTTAGGGGAAGACAAACAATATATTACAAATTAACATGTTAGAGGAGACAAATGTTATGGAAAAAGAAATAGGGACCCAAGGTGCTTATAGGGCTGGAGAAACAGCTTGTGATTTTAAATAGGGGGTCAGAGTATGCCTTTTTGACAAAGTGGCATTCGAAGAAAGAATTAAAAGAAAGTTTACCATATTGACATGTGGGGAAAAGAGCATTCCAGCCAGTGACAAGGCCCTGAGGTAAGAGCATGTGAGGCATGGTCGAAGAACAGCAAAGGCAGGGTGTTGGAGATGAGGCAGGAGATGAAGGGGCACGGGGTAGAATGCACTTTAGTTAAGGTCTTGGAGGTCATTACAATGACTTTGGTTTTCCCTCTGAATGGGATCCATGGGAGGGTTTTGAGCAGTGTCGTGATCTGACATATTTCAAAAGGGTCATTTCACATACACAATTGAGAATTTTGTTTTAAAATAAAAGCTTTAATTTCAAAATTTTCTAGTTGCCTTTTTACTAGAGGCACTATAATTTATCATTCAATGTAGGACACTTAAAAAAATTATATATAATTTACATATAAGTAAAATACAGACATCTTAAGTGCATAGCTCTGTGAGTATTTACATATGGGTGCATCTAAGTAACTGCCACCCAGAACAAGGTAAGCTCACTTAATTATGCGGAGACAAGAGGCATAATCAGGCCTGATTGCTTCCTTGTGAATAGATTCTTTGGGGCAAGAATATTATCAGTGGTATATTGTATCACATCAGGAAACACATCGCTACTCTTACCATTCCTGGTGATGATAAGTTTGAATACTTGGTTAAGGTGTACATAACCAAATTTGAACTTTTGCCTATAAGCCCCATCTTTGCCAATGTAGAAATTTACTTGCGGCACTTTCAAGTAAATTAATTCCATTCATCGAATTAGCATTTTTAAAATGTCCCCATCTCCTTTCTCATCTGCTCCCTTAGGGCTGGGAATCTTTGGAGAGTTAGCCACTTCCACTTTTGGCCGTTCACAGGCTTTTTTTCATGCAACTCTGTAAGCAGGAAGCATGGAGAGTGCAGAGTGGCCCAGAGTTCAGCTGTCAAATAGCACCGTGGAGTTGATTTGTAGTCACTTCTCTATCATTAATTATAATCATAGCTGTACCCTTTTTACTGGTATTGTGATCTCACTGCAGGCTTTTCATTAATACTTTATTCCTAAAAAGCAAAGGAAATGTTTTAGAATCAAGAAGAAATATCAAATTGCATTCTTGAAAATAACCAAGAAACCCACTCCTGGAATGCCAATAAAATTGCCCTTGGGACTTCCCTGGTGGTCTAGTGGTTAGGACTCAGTTCTTTCACTGCCATAGCCCCAGGTTCAATCCCTGGTCAGGGAACTAAGATCCTGCAGCTTGAGCTCCCCGCCCACCCCGCCCCACTTGAGGCTTCTATCCTCTGCCAGCTGCCCTAGATCTCTGGTGTTCAGTCATCATGACGCCAAAAGTGGGTCCCCAGCGAGCCAACAGAGAGCACGGGATGAAGCCCAGGATGATTCCTGGACAATTACAGGCTGAGGAGATGGATCCCTGGGAGCCACGTCTGGGCTGCTCCAAGCCCCTCTATTCAGAGGGATGGGCTTCTTTCCATCCTCCTCCTCTGCAGGCCCCTCTCCCAAGCTAAGCCTGGAAACACACGTGGCCCAATTTAACAGAAAACACATGGCAATCCCCTCCAAGCATCCTACTGCTCCCCTCCTCCATTTGTATCTTTCAGAAAATACCTCCAATTGTAGCCTCTATTTCTCTCCTCCCCTTATTCAACCACCCCCAAATTATCTATATTCTTTATTGCTTTGAATCCCTTATCTTTTCCAAGCAAGTATGTTATCTCTACCTTCTTTATAAGACAATTTCTCCATGCAAATTCTCCCCACTGACTTCATATTTCAGGTTTTCTCCTTGTTTCTTTTGTCCTTTAACATGCCCCTAAAACACTGCTGTTCCTTGAAGCTCTGTCCTCAACCCAATGCAACTCTTCTCCTTATCAGTTACCGAAAAACCATCTAGAAGCCAGGTTTTTCTTACTTCCTCCTTTCCATCTAGACAATTCTTCCCTTAAATTAAGAAACCTCTTCTTTGATACCAGTCATCACATGGTGATACAGCTGTTTACGTACCAGTCATCCCCCTTAGACTGTAGGCCACCTAAAATAAGGGGTTTTTTTGCCAGTCATTATTTCTGTGTAGTGCGTATACCGGGAATATAGTAATTATACAATTGGTTACTGCTCCAAAAGTATGGGTCTCCAGGTAGAAGCATCATGCCTTGACATAAAAATGCCCTTTCTCCTACGAATACACTTACTCCAGTAAAACTTGTTGTGAAAATCTTTATTGACAACTTGTGCTTGAAATACAGGGCTAATTAAGATGAATATGTATCTCCTCTTTCCCCCAACTAAAACCCAGATGCCCACTTTTAGTGTGTAGAAGGGTACCAGGTGGTTACCTGTGCACGCACTCAGGGCACAGCATGTTGTCCTCCAGGTGTGGGGGAGGAAGATTGCCCGCAGGCGGCAAGAAGAGCGCAGACACCCTCCTTCGTTTTTCAGGCACCCAAGCCTGTCCGGCATGAAATTGTAAGTGAACCCAGCCCTCTGTGTTAGCAGGGAGACCTCTCCCGTGAACCACACACCACCAGACCCCTGGGGAAGGAAAGAGAGGTTCGGTACTAGCATAGCAAGACCAAAGTCTAAACTTTGAGTTTGCATCGTGGCCTCTGATGCTACTGTCTTCCTCAAGTGTCAGCTCCCAGACATGAACCCTGAAACCTAACTTTCTCTACCCTGTTGCCCTTTAGAAAATAATGCAAAAACAGTTCCTGTTAAATATTTTAAAAGAAACAAAAAATATATCTGGATGTGTAGAGGCAAGTGGGTAGAGGACACTGTGGCTGGGAGGGTGGCGAAGCTTTTCCTCTGCCCATCTTAGCTTTTCACCTGGGACTCTAACAAAAAGACTAACAAGGGGAAAACAGTGGATGAATTCATGCAGTGCACATAGTGCAGGAAAAACGCAAAAACTAGCTCAAAATGGCAGCTTAGAGTTCCATCTTATGTAACATCTTTGACAAAGAACAATACATTTGCAAAGAAATGACAGGACAAAGGGAAGCAGTTTTAGGCTCCCAAGGGTGGCAAACAGTGAGAAGGTAAATATATGGGAGTAAACTAATGGATGAGTTTTCTTTGCTGGTTGCTCTGGTGCCCACTCTCAGTGGATAAGTCTGTCTCCAACAAAAGGAGAATAGATAATCCTGCCTTAGGCTGAAAAGGAAGAGCTTTTTTGGGTTTGCTGCTTTTTGATTGCCTTCAGCTCAAGATTTTTATGGCAAAGAGGCAGATTTTGGGGTGATGTTCTGGTTTCCTTCAATAGAAAGACTAAACCAGAGTGGTCTGGGAAGGCCCTCATAAAATAAGTTCAGAGGTCTCAACTCATTTTTTTTTTTAGCGACATCAGTGGTTTAATGGATGGGGGATCTTACGTGTCTGAAGCGAGATCCTGGAGCAACACCCCACTATGTGCAACAGACAGTGGGCAGGGCCTGGCCCCAGGCTTTGCTCCCAAGGGGAGGGGGAGGTTACCAGTTATAAGGGGACAGGGGTCTCAACAGGCATTGTAATGTGCTAACCAGTGCATGGTCTTAATTTTATCTCCTGTAACTCTCACAATAACATCATGAGGTAGGTATTATTATTAACCTACATTACCACGAGCAAACTGAGAACTAGATTAAATAACAGTTAATGCCACTTGACAGATGCTAGAAGATCCAAGGCTTTAGCTCAGGCAGTTGACTTTAGAGACTGCTTTTACTTTTAATTCTTTAAAGGAGGCGAAAAGAAATGAAGCCATATTTCTATCCCCTTCTGATGACCTCATTAATTTAGATCACTGGTTCTCAAAGTGTGGTCCCCAGATTAGCCATGCCTGGGAGATTGTTAGAAATGTAAATTCCTGGGGCCTACCCAGACCTGAACCAGAAAAATGTGTGGATGGGGCCCAGGAATCGCCAGGTCTTCAGATGATTTTGATAATACCCTGAAGTTAATCAGCAATTAATATCAATTAAACTTATTTTCCCATCTGAACCAGAAGCAGTTCTTAGTAATGAGCTTACCACAGGTCTCTTGTGATTGCACCGACTCCATCTTCATGGCCCTGGCTGTCATTTTGCTCCAAGAGGCAAACACAGCTCCTGTGTCAGAGGCAGAAGTTGATACAACTTCCTGAAGAGTAGGAGCTCCTTCAAGGGCAGGTGCTTCCTCCTCAGGAGGAGGAGCCACTTCAGAAGACATCTTTTCATCCCAACATTCCAGAGGTAGTTCCCCCTTGTCCATCTTTGATTTTCTTCTCGATAGTGATAGGATCCTGGCCTCCTGGGCTGTGGCAGGAATGTTCTACATAGAGGGTTTAAAAGATTAAAGACAATTCTTCTACTCACCTTTTTCTTTTTTTTTTTTTTTGCGGTACGCAGGCCTCTCACTGTTGTGGCTTCTCCCGTTGCAGAGCACAAGCTCCGGACGCGCAGGCTCAGCAGCCATGGCTCACGGGCCTAGCCGCTCTGCAGCATGTGGGATCTTCCCGGACCAGGGCACAAACCCATGTCCCCTGAATCGGCAGGCAGACTCTCAACCACTGCACCACCAGGGAAGCCCCCTACTCACCTTTTGACGCTAAAATAGGTGATTAGGATGAGAATAACTAAACCTTCGACTTGGCCAAATTCTCTACAAATTACTCACTTTTTGATGAGGGTAGGCATGTTCACAGAGTCGTTTATATCCGTCTAGTTTCTAAGACAAGAGAAAAATGAGTTAATAATCAAACTGAGGCTCGTAGTCTTCCTCCCAAGAGCATCAACTCCTACCCTGGACACTCACCGGGCCTTTGGTGCTCAGTTTTAACTGCTGGCACCAAGCGCGCACAACATCCCTGTGAATCAGATTGACAGGCGGCAGTGTAGAAGGTAAAGGAGGAATCGGCATTGCCTTCTTCTGAGGTTTCACACTGTCACAACATTGTGGCATTTTTCGTGGACAGCAAGCTGAAGGAGAATGAGATAAAATTAGCAACAATTAACTTTTGTGTAGCCTTTTAAAATGTCAAAAGTACAATCACTTTTAGTTCTGATCCCCACTGTAAAATTAAATGACTTGCCAAAGACCTCGTAACCTTCAAGGGATAGAACCTCAAAACTAAAACTGACAATATTTCTGAATCCCTCAGTATTTTTACTTCCTAAAATTCCCCACTACTCACGCACACTTGCTCTTTTGTGAGAGCTCTAAACCACAGACCCTGAGGAGATTGACCTAGAGATTGCACTTCCGATGCAGGGAATGATAGAAGTTTTAGACCTGTGGTCATAACTACTAGGCCATGCCTTGCCCTCTCACCACAAAACAAAATAAGCCACCCAGAAATGCTACACAATGACTAATACCCATAATTCTGGCAGCCCACCTCACTAGGGCAGCACTCTGGTCTCCTGCTTCACCTCACACGCTCTCACCATTCAGGAAAGACTGATGCTAATGGTCACTAGGTTTGACTGAGCGCCCATTACAGTCAGATGAAGTGTAGGCTGTTTACCTAATACTTCTGTATAAATTACAACTGACCCTCCACCCTGACCTCAATCCAA
The DNA here is from genome assembly GCF_025265405.1 of Mesoplodon densirostris. Classification (NCBI taxonomy): domain Eukaryota; kingdom Metazoa; phylum Chordata; class Mammalia; order Artiodactyla; family Ziphiidae; genus Mesoplodon; species Mesoplodon densirostris. The sequence continues at coordinate 56,878,678 of NC_082665.1, forward strand.
CTCAGCAAGGTAGCTACTTTCCTCATATTTTTAAGACAGAAGTAGAGTTTCAAGGATGGGATTTTGAATGCATAGGTCTCTGTTCCCAGATCATTGCACATTAAGATCCTTAACTCCCAGAATCTAGAGTAGGCAAAATAGTGATTAGAACCAGGAGGTGAGAGTTAAACTAGGCTTCGAAGGAAGTGTAGGATTTGCAGAATACAGGACTGAAATTTCTTCCCTACTTTTTCAGAAAAATCCCTCAGTCTTCTCAGACCCAGGGAAATAGGATTTAAGGAACTGTAGATCTCTTACCTCTGTTATTTTTTATAGATCTTTTTCTTTTGGTCCCCTTTGCCGAGGTTTCTAGTATATCTGGTTTACCAGAAGCCCCCTGTCCCTCTTCGGCATCTACTGATGTACCTTTGAATTTGCAACTCATATATTCTTCCTCTGTCTTCTTTGTGGAGTTGCACTGGGGATAGAGGAACCAGAAAGTCACTCCTCTGGGCATCCAACCCACCACATACACTACCTGACTTATGACACCTCACATCCAAGGTACCAAGATAATCATTGAGCTCCACTGGCAACATGGATTCTCTTCTGGGTATCATCTTAATACTCAGGTTTATTTATAAGAAAGGGAAGCAGTGATAGAGAAGTGGAAGGCCAATCTGAAAGTATGAGAAAAGGGGAATTCCCTGGCGGTCCAGTGGTTAGGACTCAGCACTTTCACTGCAAGAGCCAGGGTTCAATCCCTGGTTGGGGAATTAAGATCCCACAAGCCTCGGCGGCAAGGTCCAAAAAAAGAAAAAAAAAACATATATATATATATATATATATATATATATATATATAAACAAAAGCCATAGAAGAAACTAGCCTCTGCTTTGGAGAAAGCCCTTACATCACCCACAATATCCATTATCCCTCACCTGGAAGGTTTTTTTTCCCCCTTTCCCCATCCCCCCTCCATTTACCTCTTCCAGATAAACCGTTCCCATACTATTGCCCCAAGCTACAAAACTACTTTCCTTTCCAACCTAGTTACTTTGCCTGAAATCACTCAGCTCCACACACACCACCTTCCCTTATATTCATATCGTTAAACCCTTAATCCTCTTTCAGAATCTCACTTCACGTGTTAGTTCAGCTGGTAACCTTTTCTCCACTTTATAGACCAATACAAATCTACTGCACATTGCCACATTCCTACCACTTGTCAGTTGCAGTTTTACATTTGCTTGTGTGATTTGATCCATGTCTGGTACTCCATTTGATTATAAACTCCCCAAGGGTAGAATTCCTTTCCCTCTGGTTGTAGGCACTCAATAAATATTGGTTAATTCAAAAGAAACAAGAGAACAGTGAGAATAAAGCTGTTTGATACAAATAAACAACATTTTTTGAGCCTATAGTTTCCATCAGGCATTGTTCCACACCACAGACTCCTTCCTTCTTTTAATCCCCACAGCAATCCAGCAACAATCTATTATTTTGTTTTTCAGATGCAGAAGCTGAGGCTCAGAGGTTACATAACTAAGGGCACACAGGTAGGCACTTTCGATAGAAATTAAACCCCAAGTCAATATTAAATCCCAGATTTGCTCCCCTATCTAATCCTATCACCTCCAAGAAGGGAGTACAAATTATATTTTTACATCTCTATAGCAGGTTTACATTCATATTCAAATCTCACATTGGCATAACACTTACACAAAGTGCTCACTTTGTACCTCACTCACTTTGGGGCCTCCCAAAAGTCTTAGTTAAAATTGGGAGGGCAAAAAATGGCCTAGCTCTAGGAAAGAGACCCGGAGAGCGGTCAGGCTGCACTGGCAGAGGGGTTCAATTTTTCTCAACAAAGCCCCACAGCCTGTCTGACTTCAGTTGCTGTCCTCGGTGCTCCTCAATACGTCTGGTTTCCCATTGTTCCTTGGCCCTAACGACCCTCAGAAAAGATGAATCCAGATGCAGGAATTTTGGTCTCGAACCTGTGTCTGTAGAAGCGAAATGAAAGGATCTGGTCCAGTATACCAGGGAGCAATTATACCCAGGAAATTGATTTTTTTTTTCAACAAGTGAAAGGAAGGAAATTCTAAGGGACCTTCTTTTCTCCTCAAAAGAGGGAGTAAGTGTGCCCAAGAGAAAGAGAAACACGAAGATTGACAAAGACAGACAAAAGCAAACCCGTGCAGATTGTACTTACCTCCTGGTTCTTTGCACTCTCCATGCTCAGAAATCTCAAGCTTGATAAAACAAAGACTCTCCTTACTTCTGAAATGGCCCCTGGCCCAAGATTGCTCTTTTAAAGGCTCCTCCTCCTTCCAGCGCCCGTAAGCACTTTTCCTTTTCTCCTCCCCTCTGCTCCTTCCCCTACACCCTGTGAAAGCTAAGCTTGCACACTTTCTTATTCATGAATGACTATTGTATGAATGAATACATAATAACATTCCGGGCCCTTTCCTGTGAGTTTTTTTAACATTATTATGGAGGGTGTGGTTCCGGAGACACTGGGAAGTTGAAAATTCCTTCAGAAAAATTCCAAGGGGAAAAGAAAAGTTGCTAGAGACTTCTGAAGGGGACGTGTGACAGGACTGAATGCTGAAACTTGTGGAAACAACAGAATTCTGGGCCGAACCAGTGGCTTGAATAAAGCAAAACTGTTTTCTTGTACCATATACGTTTCATTTCTTAAGCAAGTTACTCAACTTATTAAAACTTCAGTTTTCCATCAGTACTACTAATAACTAGAACCGTCCCATCTGCCAGCAACTAACAATAATAGTTTTAAAAGTCCATTGAGGGGGCTTCCCTGGTGGCGCAGTGGTTGAGAATCTGCCTGCTAATGCAACTACTGACCCCGCGCACCACAACTACTGAAGCCCACGTGCCTAGAGACCTAGCTCCACAGCAAGGGAAGCTACCACAATGGGAAGGCTGAGCACCGCAACGAAGCTCCCGCCCACTGCAACTAGAGAAAGCCTGTGCACAGCAATGAAGACCCAATGCAGCCAAAAATAAAATAAAAATTTTTTTAAAAGTCCATTGAGTATTTGTTTTATACTAATTCTGGGTTTAAAGGTTCACAGCGATTATTATTATTTTCATTATTAATTTTTTTTCTTGGCCGTGCTACATGGCTTGCGAGATCTTAGTTCCCCAACCAGGGATCAAACCCATGCCCCCTGCAGTGGAAGCATGGAGTCTTAACCACTGGACCACCAGGGAAGTCCCACACAGCCATTATTTTATTGTTCTCCATTTCATAGATGACAAAAGTGTGTATAAGATTGTGTTGGTAACTTGCTTGGCACAGTAAGTGAAAGAACTGAAATCAAGTTTAGGTTTGCCTGATTCAAGTATTTCATTGAATCATCTTCCTTTTCCCAATGTAATTGAAGGTAACATTACGGAGTTCTAAATTAAGAGATACTGGGGCTTCCCTGGTGGCGCAGTGGCTGAGAATCTGCCTACCAATGCAGGCGACACGGGTTCGAGCCCTGGTCTGGGAAGATCCCACATGCCGCGGAGCAACTGAGCCTGCGGGTCTGGAGCCTGTGCTCCGCAACAAGAGAGGCCACGATAGTGAGAGGCCTGTGCACCGCGATGAAGAGTGGCCCCCGCTTGCTACAACTAGAGAAAGCCCTCGCACAGAAACGAAGACACAACACAGCCATAAATTAATTAATTAATTAATTAAAAAGTTCACGACATATGTTAATATTTAGCTAGTCTTGATGAATTTATTTAAAAAAAAGAGATACCTAATCCTGGGCAAGATATAATCCGTGATTTGTGTGTTAATAGATGGGAGTCTGTGTTGAGATTATAATTTAGAAATTCTTAGGCCAACTGCTATTTGGGGAAACACAATTCTAAAAGAATTGCACTTGGAATTCCCCAGTGGTCCAGTGATTAAGACGCAGGCTTTCACTGCCGTGTTCCCTGGTTCGATACCCAGTCAGGGAACTAAGATCTCACAAGCTGCACGGCATGGCCAAAAAATAAAAATAAAGACAAAAAAAAAAAAGAATTGCACCAACCATTCAAAAAAAAAAGGGTTAAATAATGTCCTATATATTCAATATAAAGAGGATTAGTACAATTTAAAATATTTGAGCATAATTAATACTACTGAATTATTGAATGAAGTAAAAATCCAAATATCTTTTTATCTTATATATACATATGTATTATCCAAACAAATGTAAACTATTCAATTATGACCCTTGAAAAGGAGGAAAATTTCCTACATTTGGCAGCTTGCAACAGGGGTTTAGACTTCATGGAGGAAGTCAAGAAAGTAGCAGATCTGAAGGACCAGGTGAGCTACCTAATTGAATAGAGGAAGGTGGGGAGGGATCAGCCCAGGTCTGTTCTGATGGGGAGGAGGAGAGTGTAAACTGAGTCTGGATAGTTTGGCCTTTTGATCTGTAGGCTAAGAGCAATGGAAAGCTATTGAAAAGTTCAAGATAGCTGTGGGGATGGGATGGGGGTGAGTGAACTCCGATGAGCATATTTTAAAGGTCTCTCAACTACAATGTGGAGAAAGTGGAGATGAATCAGCACAGACCCTGGAAGATGAGTTAGGAGGCCACTGAGGCATTTTTAGGCCTGTGAAAACTTGTGACTGGGTGGCGATGTAGAGTTGTGGTTAAGAAAACAGACTCCAGGGACTTCCCTGGCAGTCCAGTGGTTAAGACTCTGTGCTCCCAATGCAGGGGGCACGGGTTCGATTCCTGGTCGGGGAACTAAAAAAGAGCAGACTCCAAAGCCAGACTGCATTTGAACCTCGACCTCTCCCCTTCTAGCTGTGTGACCTTGGCCAAGTTGTCTAACACCTCTGGGTCTTTCCTTTTCTTCACTTGTAAAATGGGGGTGATGAAAATGATACCCCTTGCTCAAAGGGTTATGGGAGAGTGGAGTGGGCTCTCACATGTTCCAATATATGGTGTCTGGCACAGCACGGTGTTGGATCAATGTTAAATGTTTCTATTATTAGCATGTTGGATAGGAAGACAGATTTGAGAGATATGGGGGTATTTCTGCCAGGTTTTCTTTTGTCTTTATGTGTATTTTCTCTTCCCTAAAAATTTTGATTGAATAAAATGAGCTAAGTTAATGAGGCCTATAGTTGTTTACCTGGAGGCAATGATGCTTAAAAAGCCATTAATCTGCATTTACACTAGATGAAACAGGATTATATCATACATAGCCACCATTTCATATTTGATGGGATAAAGAGATTTTGTGGGAGGTGTGACTGTGGAGGCTGGCTGGAGAATTTGCCTGAATCTCTCTACACTGTGTATTCCTAGAAGTGCTGTGTCCAAAGTTAGGCTTATTTAAAATTTACGCATAACTCAATTCATATCCAGAGAGATTTTACCAATTTAAAAGTGTATGAGAACACCTCTTTCTCCATAACCAAGAGACTGGTACTTTAACAAGTACACTGGAACTTGACACACCTAATTTATGACAATGTACCTTTTAAATAGTATCTCTTATAGTGGGAAATTATTGCTCTTTATTAGGTTATTTTATTTTAAGAAACAGGCCAGTCATTTAGAAGTAAATCTAAACAGTAAAATAGGCCATCAGCTTTGTTAATAACTTTGGTTTAAAAAGGGAAAAGTTGGAGGTAGCTGGTAGAGCTGATAATGAAATAAAAAAATAAAAATAAACCTGTCTCTTTATAAACTATCTCTCTCCCAACTTCTCTCCTTCATTTCTGCCTTCCTTTCTTTGTGTATTAGGCACTGGTAACAAAATGGTGGTTTTGGTCCTTAATTTCTTCACAGTAGAAGAAGTTCCCAAAATGTGAGCAAACCTAGTGGTGTGAATTATACACCTAGTTTTCTTTGGCATCTACTTTAAAGAACAGGATGCTTTGTGCTAATCAGGGCAGATTTACCATGAAGCTACTAAAGCTTAAGCTCTGAGTACTTGACTTGCACTGGCCCATCCCAAGTTCCTGTGAGGGCTCTAGCAATTGTGCATTCATAATTTTATATTCTTTTTCTTAAAAAGGGAACTCCAAAATTGTATAAGCTTCAGACCTTATAGATCTGACCCAGTGATTATACATAAATACTGAAATGTTTGCGTAAAACAATAACATTCCTTGACAATCTCACCTAATATGTTCTCCTTTTGCTTCCCCTTCCCAGCTTCCCCTCTCTCCTCCCAATTAACTACTCCAGGAGAATCATTACTCAATTATTAGGTTTCTAGCTTCTGATCTTCCTGTATGTGCTAAGTGCCAAAGTAATTGTGTGTCCTAGGGCCATTATCAGCCCTTATGAAATTTAGTATACATCTGAAACCCATGACACTTGGAGCTGACAAATTGCAAAAAAGCATCCACTCAACTGGACCAGTTAGAAAAAAGTTGCCACTTTCTCCAGGCTGATGCAGCTCTGAGTGAGGCCACAGGGATTGACAAGAGGCTCCTGAGCTTTATTCCAGCTTCAATTCACATCCTTTCTCTGGAGCTTCCGTGTGGAGACCACTACTTGTACTATTACCACGGCAGTTCTGTGTGCCTGGTTTATTTCAAGTATGTTATTGAGGACATCTTCAAAAGCTTTTTGAAGCCAAAATAAATTATATCTATCAACACTCCAGGAGATTCATCACTGCCTTGGAGGATATTGATGTTTCCCAAAGGTTGTTCTTCACCAAGCCAACTGATAGTGTCTGTAGGTAGGTGAACGTTGATTTCCCAAGTCTTTGTTTGTATGTTACTGGGGAAGAGAGGCAACTGTTAGCCTGTAGGCCTTAATGAACCTATTTGAACTGAAAACAGAGAAATACCTGGCTCTGTACTAGTCTTTGTGATCATATAAACTCGCCTGGATACAGTGACCTACTTCAAAGTAAAGGAAAGAGAATACAATAGGGAAGAACATCTTGTATTCTAGTACACGTTAATCACTAAAGGGATGTTGCCTATAGACTTAGACTATACATAATCCCCATCTCTGGGAACCCTGTCTCCCAGGTAATGACCATTAAGCTAAAATACCTTTGTTTAGCTCACAGGAAACACCCTGAACAGGTCCACCTGTGAATGACTACAGGGAGGAAGAAATTAACACATGTCCTCCAGAGGCTGACAAGGAAATGTTTACTCCCTCTCCCTGTAGCATAAAAGAAGCCAGAATTCATTTTTTTTTTTCTTTTGGCCATGTCATGTGGCACACGGGGTATTAGCTCCCCCCAGCGATCGAACTCGTGCTCGTACAGTGGAAGCATGGAGTCTTAACCACTGGATCGCCAGAGAAGTCCCAGAAGCCTGAATTCTAACTCAGACAAGATGGTTCTTTGGGGCAGGAGTCCACCATCTTCTCAGTCTGCTGGCTTTTTAAATAAAGTCACTATTCCTTGCCCCCAACAACTCGTCTCTCAATTCATTGGCATATTGTTCAGTGAGCAGTATTAGCTTGGACTCAGTAACAAGACCATTCCTCCATTTCCCAGTGTGAGGGATGAATCCCTCCTTCCTCATCCTCATTCCCCACCAAGTCCTATTGGGTCCACCTCCTCAATGTTTCACAACACTGCCATTCCTCATCTTCATCCCTGCCGCTACAATTGTACTCAGGATTTCATTTCTTCTCACCTGCACCACTGTAATAGCCTCCTTATTGCTGTTCTATCTTCATTCAGCCTGACCCTTCCAAACCATCCTCCACACGAGGCTTACTATAGAAGGCTGTGCTCTCCACCTCCAGGGGACATGAGTAGGATGCGAGTGGTGTCCCCTAGAGTCCGTTCAGCTCTAGTGTCCCCGTGATGCAGGGAATAGAAAACATGAGTACATGAGGCTTTTTTACCTAGACGACCATCTCAAGGAATTTAGGAGTGACACTTTGTATAAAAGCAGGCTTAATTTAATTCTGCGGCATGTATGCATTTTTGCTCAGAAGCCTTAACTGCTGTTAAATATAATTCACTTTCTTTGACTTTCAATGTTACCCAGCTCTGAAATAGGGTGGCTTTTATAAGAATTGCTTTCCTCCTGAGCTAAAAGCATAACCATGCAGAGAACAGTAAGAGTAACTTAAATGAGAATGATCACTAAACAACTGCAACCTCAAAGAGAAGATAGGTAATATTTTGCATTCAGACAAGCCTACCTTTCATCTGAGTATCTCAAAGGAAGGCAAAATGTAGCTGATTCTGTGTTATGGTTGAAGATTACAACTGTGCAATTTCCTTATTCCTGAGTGTTTCCCTTCTCAAATACGATAATGAGTTAAAGCAGCTCTAGAATTCAGTGTATATTGATTTTGAACACAGGGTTCTCTCTCTTTTTTCCTCCCCTCTAACGTCGACCTCAAGGTGCAAAGGCATCGATGGACTACCTGCCTTTGTGGCACTGAGGCATTTGCTGTCATGGGAGAAAAACATAATGATAAGTGATGAATGGACATCTTTCTGAGCTGTTCTGAAGTTGCGCTGGAAAAATACAGAGATGAAGAAGGAGATAAAACATCTTTTACTCCTCAGAATCAATTCAATCATGGTGCTAACAAACACGTCAAGAATGCGTCGGAGAACTGGCCTCTTCACTCTGTTGAAGCAAAAGATTTACAGGATGTGCTCAGTGGTATAAATGGAAATTTTGCCTATTAGAGCCCTGAACTGCACTACTGTAAGTGTTCTGCATATTGATAGTAGGTCTAGAAATTTCCAGAAATACATTGCGACTGATCCTCTTCACACACTTTCTCTTGTGAGGTTGTAACCTTGTATTTTTTGGTGACTTTAAAATGTTCATATTGTACCTGTCTATAGGTGCCTGCATTTTAAAAAATTTTTATTTATTTAATTTATTTTTGGCTGCATTGGGTCTTCGTTGCTGCAAACGGGCTTTCTCTAGTTGCAGTGAGCGGGGGCTACTCTTCGTTGCGGTGTGCGGGCTTCTCATTGCAGTGCTTCTCTTGTGGCAGAGAACGGGCTCTTGGCTCACAGGCTCAGTAGTTGTGACTTGCATGTTCTAGAGAGCAGACTCAGTAGTTGTGGAGCACAGGTTTAGTTGCTCTGTGGCATGTGGGATCTTCCCAGACCAGGGCTCGAACCCGTGTTCCCTTCATTGGCAGGCGGATTCTTAACCACTGTGCCACCAGGGAAGCCCAGTGCATGCATTTTTGATTCCTGATGTAAGAGAAGTTAAACAGTGGGACTCTAAATCTCTAAATAGATTGGAGAAAAAAAAAAAGACCTTTTCTGAAGGTTAATCACTCACAGAAAAATTAAGATAAGCAAAGAGTAAACAATATATTTTTTCCCAAGGTAATTAAAATTTTCACGATAAATAAGAACAGGTGTTACCACTGATTAAATAAAATTCATATTTTATGAAAAGACGAAAAAAATTTAAACGTAAAATTTTTCTCTGTCCCTTCGGGCCTCCTCCCTCCCCTTTAGTGTATATTGTGCATCCACATTAACCAAACCTCCTTAGGAGATAACATTCCTTCTTAATCTCACCAAGGGTCACAACTCCTTAGGAGATAACCTTCCTGACCTACTACTCGCTTTGTATGTGTAGATCTGGATTGTGCAAACTGTCAATAATACATCATTTAATGTATAGCTGTCTGTCTCAAAAACTTATATAACTGTGCTTTGACCTCTAGAGTGGAACAGTTCCTGGAGATTTCTGAGAAGCTGTTCCTGGGTTATAATCCTCAGTTTGGCTCCCATAAAATTTTCCACCTCTTTCTTAGATTGACTGATTTTTTTGTCAATGCCATAAAGGAAACCAAGAGATCCAAGCTTTGCATTTTCAAAGAGCCTCATATTTAGAGAGTTCAAAGATCTCCAAAAGAGAGTATCCCTATAGCCAGAGATGTACCATCAGTAGTAAGAGAAAATATATATCAATTGTTCAATTTAACTGTTAGAAGTAAACACTTTCTACAATTGTACATTTTCTGTAAATTTACATTGTCATATCTTCATTTTTCTATATACATGGAATTTCAAAAAATGGTATTGTCTTCGACCTTTCTCATTGTGATATTGTGATTTATAATAAGAAATACGAATTTTGTCTTCATTCCCCTTTTCTGGGGCAGAGCTTCTAAAACCCTTGGAATTTCCTAATTGACAGAGTAGTAAAGGCATCTTTTGTTTTGTTAATGAGGTGACCTTTGGAAAGCTCTCAAGGGATGGGGGCTGGTTGCCAGGAGAACCAACTACAGGATTAGAGGATTGGAATTTCCAGTCCCTCCCTCACCGCCAACTGACTTCTGGGAAGGAGAAAGGGAATGGAGATGGAATCATTCACCAGTGGCCAATGATTTAATCCAGTGTACCTAATGAAGCATCCATAAAACCCCCGAAAGGGTGGGGATTGGTGAACTTGGGAAGTGCTGGGAGAGTGACACTTGTACCTCTTCCCCATGCCTTGCTCTATGCATCTCTTCCATCTGGCTGTTCCTGAGCGATATCCTTTTATAATAAGCCAGTGATCTAGTAAGTACAATGTTTCTCTGAGTCCTGTGAGCTGCTCTAGTACATTAATAGAACCCAAGGCGGGGATTGTTGGAACCTCCAATCCCTAGCTGTTTGTTCAGAAGTACAGGTGATTGCCTGGACTTGCGACTGGCGTCTGAAGTGGGGCTAGGGGCAGTCTGTGGGACTGTGGGGTCTGAAGAGATCTCTGTGAACATAGTGTCAGAACTGAGTTAAATTGTAGGACACCCGGCCGGTATGGCGAGCGGGTGCAACTCTTCGTGCGCGGGCTTCTCATTGCAGTGGCTTCTTTTGCTGCAGAGCACAGGCTCTAGGAGCACGGGCTCAGAAGTTGTGGCGCACGGGCTTAGTAGCCCAAAAGCTACCTGTTTTTTGACTAATTTCCTTTAGTTGTGAGTCAGTTAGGCAATAGGATTCAGTTTTGTCTAGGAATCAGTTAGGTACTAGGAAAACTAGGTAGACATAAATAATTATAACAATGAACATTTATTGAGTGTATATGTGATAAGTATTATATTTACATTATTGCACTATGGTTCCTATTTTACAGATAAGAAAACTAGTGCCCAGAAGTTTACTCAGTGTCATACACTTAATGAGAGGTGGAGTTAAGATTCAAACTCAGATGTTTCTGTCTCAGTAATCTGAGATGTTAGCTCCTAAACCAGTGCTTATCAAAATGTAGAACCTGGGCTTCCCTGGTGGCGCAGTGGTTGAGAGTCCGCCTGCTGATGCAGGGGACACGGGTTCGTGCCCCGGTCCGGGAGGATCCCACATGCCGCGGAGCGGCTGGGCCCGTGAGCTATGGGCCGCTGAACCTGCACGTCCGGAGCCTGTGCTCCGCAACAGGAGAGGCCACAACAGTGAGAGGCCCGCGTACCGCAAAAAAAAAAAAAAAAGAGTAGACCCTGACCAGAGGCATCAGCATCACCTGGGAACTTACTAGAAATGCAAATTCTCTGTCTCTACCTCAGATCTAATGGATAAAAAACTTTGGGACCCATCTATTTTTCAAGCTTTTTTTTTTTTTTTTTGTCCTGCAGGTGATTTTAAAGCACATTAATGTCCTAAATTATAGAGCAGAGTTGTCCAATTGAACTTTTTGGGATGATGGAAATGTTTTATACAATATGCCGTCCAATAAGGTAGCTACTAGTCACATGTGGCTATTGAGCATTTGAAATGCAGCCGGTGTAACTGAGAAACCCCCCCCTTTTTTTCTGTCTCTGCTATGTGGCTTGGGGGATCTCAGTTCCCCGACCAGGGATTGAACCCAGACCACGGCAGTGAAAGCACCAAATCCTAACCACTAGACCACCAGGGAACTCCTGAGAAACCACATTATACATTTTATTTAATTTTAATTAAAATTTAAATAGCCACATATGGTAGTGGCACTAGGTTGGGTGGCACAGCTATTGCCTCCTTATATCCTGGCCTATGGTTCTTTTTTAGATCATCCCTCAGCTCTAAGGAGCACTACTAATGCAGTCAGTCAGCAACAAGCATAGCAGAATGGTGATAAGAGTACATTGGAATAAGTGCAGCCTTGTGTGGGATACATTATCCACGAAGTTTCCCATATTGCCTATGTGTAGAATTAGTTTTAAAAAGAACAGGTGAGAGCATTCAAACCACATGACCCTTATATTAGCCCACACAATACCAAATGTGGTGATTAGCTTGTTTACACAGATTGATGATCCTATACAGACAGTGAATAACAGTTCTGATGCATGAGTAAGATGAATCCCATAAATATTGACCTAGATATGACTTTGGTAAAGGGTCATAAAAATCCTTACGGAATATATCCTTTTCTTTCTTTTTTTTTTAAAGCATGCAAGGGACTTCCCTGGTGGTGCAGTGGTTAAGAATCCACCTGCCAATGCAGGGGACATGGGTTCGATCCCTGGTCTGGGAAGATCCCACATGCCCTGGAGCAACTAAGCCCGTGCACCACAACTACTGAGCCTGCTGCGCTCTAGAGCCCATGAGCCACAACTAAACTGAGCACCTGAGCCACAACTACTGAAGCCCATGCACTCTAGGGCACACGTGCTGCAACTGCTAAAGCCTGAGCACCTAGATCCTGTACTCTGCAACAAGAGAAGACACCACAATGAGAAGCCCGCGCACCGCGATGAAGAGTTGCCCCTGCTCACCACAACTAGAAAAAGCCCACGCACAGCAAGGAAGACCCAATGCAGCCAAAAATAAATAAATAAATGTAAACAAATAAATAAATAAATAAAAGTCACAACCACGATACCCAAAAAATAAAATAAAGCATGCAAGTATATACAGGTATGATAACTCATCTGATGTGCTTCAAAGGCAATTTTCTGACAAGAAGGCCCTTTATACCCCTAGGAAGTAGTCAACCTGAAATACAATAAATGTTAAAAAGTCTGTAAACTTCAAAATGGTAACCCAGTTTGAAAGTGGTGGAAATGCAGAGAGGCAGTGTGATCATGCCCTGTTATAAACCAAAGAGTAGGGTAGAAAAAGAGAACATGTCAGTGCTTGAATTTATTTACAATTGTCCAAAGGAGAGAGAAACTCCAGCTACTGGACATAAACATTCTTGATACTATAGAGAAGCAGATCCTGTGAATATTAAATCCCCTCTGCTTACCTTGGGAAGTTCGTTAGCAGGAGCCAGGGGTCAATTCCAACAAACATTTGTTGACTGCTTATGGGTCAGCACTGATGAGAATTTAATGATGAGCACAGCTGTGTTTCTTAGAGAGGCATGATGTGCATTGGGCTTTAGGAAAATTACTCTGGTAAGGAGCGATTGTGGGATTCCCTTCAAGGGACCATGAAGACCAGCATGAAGTGGTTTTTGGTGGAACTGGAAAGGCAAGGAAGATTATGTGAAGCATGATGAGGTAGAATCCCATGGGAACTTATTAGGTATCGGGGGATTGAAATTTGTTATAAAAGTGAGGTTTAAATATGGGTACCAGGAAAACGGTGGTATTATTAACACCACGTTTGAACCAAAGAGAATGTGGAAGGGAGATGTGTCATGGACTTAAGAGATCGCAGCACTTAGTAACTGTTGATAGGTGTTATTTCCCGCAATGATCCACCTGGCATAAAATAAATCCACAGTTATGTAATCAAGTATCTCCCAGGCTTTAGCTAAGATTCTGAAGACAGCGTAGAGGATAGAACTATAATATATCTTTCTTTGTTAAAGAACCTGGAATTGCAAATTCTGGAGTCCATTTAGTATAACCAGCTTGATAAAATGTCCTTGTTAGTTATCTGACAAATTGCTTCACCCCATTTAATTCTTCCCTTCTTGACTTTTGCAGATCTTACACGACTTTTATTCTATAGTATAATGATTTGCTAGATTAGGATTTCCTGGATTAAAAGGACTCTGTCTTATTTAACTTTGTATTGCCAGCCCTTGTCTAAGAGCCTAGCACACAAATAAATATTGGCTAAGTAATGAGTAGATGACTGAATGGATGAGCAAATAAATTTTCCAGTGCTTGGTTTAGCTCTTCTCATTGTTGCTGGGACTAAGTTTGGGTGTGTGGTCACAGGAATCCTGACATTGGCTCAGATTGCTCCTCTAGTTGGTGTATATTGATGTTGGGTATGTATGACTAGTTAGGGCTTTAGTTGACAAGCGGTGGTGGTGATGGTGGTGTGGTGGTTTGTGGTATGAGCTCAGGGGAGGGTATTGTGGTGATGGGTGTAAAGAAAACAGAATAGAAGACATCTAAGTAGGTACATTTATTTTTAGTGCCCTCTACTTCCCTTTCTACTACTCTGATCAAATTTTGATTTTCCTTTTCCTAATTCTTATATCCCTATACCTAAGAGGTAATAGGTACCAGGAACTGTTTTAAGCACTGGGACACAAAATAAAAAGAGCAAGTCCTGGAGTGCAAGGTATTCCATCCATGGGGCCTGCACTGTTCTTTTATGGCTCATGTTGGCATGCCCAGTTAATCTTATTAACCTTTTATTCTTTTTGGCCGTGCCATGTGGCATGCGGGATCTTAGTTCCCCAATCAGGGATCGAACCCGTGCCCTCCTACATTGGGAGCACGGAGTCTTAACCATTGGACCTCCAGGGAAGTCCAAGCCCAGTTACTCTTTATTAGCCTTGTTGCTTTACAGTGCAATATGATATCCCATGTTCATCTTATATTGCATCATTTCTTTTTGAAAGATTTTCTCTTACTTCAAAGAAATGCATAATAAAATCCATCTTACTGGGCTTCCCTGGTGGCGCAGTGGTTGGGAATCTGCCTGCCGATGCTCTGCCTGCCGATGCAGGGGACGCGGGTTCATGCCCCGGTCTGGGAGGATCCCACATGCCACGGAGCGGCTGGACCCGTGAGCCATGGCTGCTGAGCCTGCGTGTCCGGAGGCTGTGCTCCACAACGGGAGAGGCCAGAACACTGAGAGGCCCACGTACAGCAAAAACAAACAAACAAACAAGCAAAAAAATCCATCTTACCTAAAAATCTTCTCAACGATCTTCTATCTCATGGGAAGAATGTTTTAACCTTAATAAAAACTAACATTGGGGTTTTACTGTATATGTTACTGTTGTAAGATATGCATTTACTTTCCTTTTCAATTTAATGGCATTTTTATAATTGTCCATGAGATTCAGCAAAGTTCCAATAGTAATATTTAATATTTTAAAGCAAGCCTCTTTCTCAGTGATTCTCATATAGGTCCAATATCTGCTTTGGATTTATGATGCTCTCAAGTAATATATTGGTTAAAAAACAGATTTAAATGTACTTTTTTTTAAAAGCACTGACCTTGCTTTGGGAAGCAATTTTTTTTTTCGCCCACTGTAAACAAAGCAGCAGTTACAAATGAACTCTATCATCCTTGTCCCTTATCATTTTCTAACTGTTTGTTTGAGAAATAAATATATCACATTTTCTTACATGAAAATTGGATACTTATTTTTATGACTCATATGAATATTTTACTGTTTCTACTTTAAAATTATACAAGAAAAATGAAAGAACTTAAACTGTCTGCCAAACCCTGAGATGAGCACACTGAAACTATAGACAGTAACAAAACAACAAAGCTGAAAAAAAAACTTACATAAAAAGAAAAACAAAAAAACAAACAAACAAACAAAAAAAACTTACATATTTATGGCCTCACTGGAAAAGGATATAAAACCAGCTTGTCATTCTAAAGTAAAGCAGGTTATAATAATAACAATAAATGAGTGGTTAATTCAGATATGATTTAGCCCACCAATCCTCATACTTTGGTGGGTATCAGAACCACCCTGAGGGCTTGTTAAAACATATCTTTCTGGGGCTTCCCTGGTGGTGCAGTGGTTGAGAGTCCACCTGCCTATGCAGGGGACACGGGTTTGTGCCCCGGTCTGGGAAATCCCACATGCCGCGGAGCAGCTAGGCCCGTGAGCCATGGCTGCTGAGCCTGCGTGTCCAGAGCCTGTGCTCCGTAACGGGAGAGGCCACAACAGTGAGAGGCCCGCGTACCGCAAAAACAACAACAACAACAACAACAAAAAACATATCTTTCTGGATTTCATCCACAGAGTTTCTGATTCAGTAGTTCGGGAGTGAAGCTGGAGTATTTGCATTTCTAGTAAGTTCCCAGGTAATGCTGATGATGCTGGTCCAGGGAACACATTTTGAGAACCATTAATCTAGCCAAACAGTAGAACACTAGACACCATTGAAATCAAAGATATTGATGTATATTTAATAGAGAATGATAAATTCATAATGGAACTAATGGGAGGGAAAGAAGGAGAGAGAGCCTCTTTCTCGGTCCCTACCAACTTCATCCCCTCCAACTTATTGGACAGCATTGGTACCTTCTAAGACATCAACTTTTTATCCTACATTTTACAATTAAATGAAGAGAATTAAGGTTTCCTCGTACAATGTGTCAACTTAAGCAATAGTCCCAGTAAGTGTCACTTCTCCTCTACAGAAATTACAGATAGAGAATATGGAAGGAATGATAGTCACTATTTTGCAAGTCCTAATGTAATAATTCAGGCAACAATCAACAATGGATGAAACCAGTAGGTGACAGGCTGATGGTGATCTTTACAAGGGAAGGATTCAGCAGTTACTGCACAAATACACTGATCAGTCTACATAAATATAGAGAAGCCATCAGACATGGTGGTGCTTGATGTGAAGCAATATCACAAACACCACACACTATGTATTATTGCCCAAAGTAATGAACTTGAATCTAATCAAGATTCTGGGGCACACTTCCATTTACAAAAACTATGGGAGAAAGGAACAAATTAAGTGATGGCACAGAGAATGAAACAGACACACCCAGAATATGGCATATTCTATAGCAGGGGTCCTCAACCCCGCTGGGCCGCACAGCAGGAGGTGAGCGGTGGGCTTCATCTGCCACTCCCCTCACCATCACTCCCCCCGCCCCCCGCGTCGCTTGCATTACCATCTGAACCGTCTCTTCTCCCCCTCCAACGCCCCCCTTCCCCCCGCCCCCATAGAAAAATTGGCTTTCACGAAACCGGTCCCTGGTACCAAAAACGTTGGGGACCACTGTTCTACAGGACAAATCAATGACACAGGGGGAAAAGTTTGAGCAGTCTACTTTATTTTTATTTATTTATTTATTTTTGGCCACGCCACACGGCACGCGGGATGCGACGCAGGGGATCTTAGTTCCCCGACTAGGGATTGGACCTGCGCCGCCTGCAGTGGAAAGATGGAGTCTTAACCACTGGACCGTCAGGGAAGTCCCTTGAGAGTAGTCTACTTTAGACATTTTAAGACAGGGAAATGCATGGCCTGGGTATCAGCCAACATCAAATATTATTCTTAATTTTGTTTGGTTGATTTTGACTTTCCAGTCAGTAGGAAAATGGCCACATTTTAAAGAGACGCATGCTAAAATATGTAGATACGAAATAATATGATATCTAGGATCTGTTTTAAAATAGGGTTGCAAAGGGAAAAAAAGAATAGGTGAAGGAAAGTGACAAGTTTGGTGAGATATATGTGGATAATTGGTTTAAGAATGCATTTTAGTGTTCTCTCTACTTTGCATGTGTTTAAAAGTTATCATAATAAAAATAGAAAGAGAAACCCAGCCTCCATAGCTTTTCCTCTCTTAATCCTGATTTATGAAAATTTAAAAATTCAAGGTAAATTTCTTTTTTTGTTGTTGTTGTTGTACGCGGGCCTCTCACTGTGGTGGCCTCTCCCATTGCAGAGCACAGGCTCTGGACGCGCAGGCTCAGCGGCCATGGCTCACGGGCCCAGCCGCTCTGCGGCATGTGGAATCTTCGCGGACCAGGGCACGAACCCGTGTCCCCTGCATCGGCAGGCAGATTCTCAACCACTGCGCCACCAGGGAAGCCCCTCAAGGTAAATTTCTATTGTCCTGATATTCTATTTAGAATCTTACCTGCATTACGAATCTACCATGTGACCTTGGGCAAAGTAATTATCAGGTTACTGTTTCGTCAAATGGCAGTAATAATACTATCAACCTCAGGGTCCTTACGAGGATTAAAAAGATAATGGATGTAGGGAATTCTCTGGCAGCCCAGTCCAGTGGTTAGGTCTGTGAACTCTCACTGCCAGGTTCAATCTCTGGTTGGGTAACTAAAATCCCACGAGCTGCGAGGGGTGGCCAAACAAACAAACAAACAAAAGATAATGGAGGTAATATCTCTTTACACAGGGTCTGATACATAGTATCATACCATTCAATTAACATTAGTTATTATTATTATATAAATGTTTTTCTTTCCTATTCTTCTAGTGAATCGGGAGTGACTTTCTTCTCAGTTTGAGCATTTGTAGAGGAGATTAACTAATAGTAAGGATGTTGTCTAAATAATGAATTTTAATGTGATGAGCTCTACTGGCATAGTTGCTTTATAAGCTTAGAAGATTATTTAAATATATAACATTTGTTAATGATATTAAAATATTTCAGTGGGTTTGGGGGCTTGGGAAAATGATTTGAAACATACTTTCATGATTCATTGATGCTAGTACAGCATGACTTGCTCTTAGTTTGCACCAATAATCTATGTGCATTCTTCAGGAAAGGTAAACATCTTTGCTCAAGCTCTTTAAGAAGCCTAGCTGAATTTAGAAGTAAGCTATAATCCCAGTTGATTTAGTCAGCTTCAGAACTGTCTTACCCTTACAGATGGGATGACAGTACTGCAACTGTGATGCTTTTAGTACAATGGGAGGAGATCCAGAGGGTCTCGGGAGGTGAATGCAGATGACTCCCAAGTTCTGTGTGGACAAGGAAGTAAAAGCTAAGAAAAAGTGGCATGTTTCTTGGGAAACATTTCAATATTGTTATTTATACAAGGAAGCAGAGAGCAATACAGCTGGAGAATTAAGGGGAGAGATGAGCACACAGATGGGTAAGAGAGCACTGTTTTGCCAACTGCTTAACATCTGGTACATTAGAGTCAAGTTAAATACCTAACAAGCTCAACAAAAGTCCAAGTAGCCGATGATTTCTTTATCTTTCTTGGGAATGTAACAGCCCAAAGTAAGTCATGTTATATGTGAAAACCAGAGTTACACTTAAAGAAAAAATTCTCCTTTAAACATATGTGGAATACACAGCTGGAGTTAAGACAGTATGGAATATGAGAAGAAGTCAGTTTATAGAAAACCTAAATGGTGTATTGACTCTGGTAGTGGGTTACAGTATAAATACAGCAGATTTCTCCTCCTCCTAAAATTGCTATGGTTTATCAGAATATCAGCAGTGCTTACAAGGCAAAGCTTATATAAATATTTTTTTCAGAAACAAAACATATTGGTAACCAATTACAGACCCATGGACCCATGACTGCAAAAAACTTTTCTTTGAGATAAATTTACTTGTAAAATGCTCTGTGAGTTATCAATATTATTAAGATGCGTTTCATGCCAAGATTTCTCTTCTTGATCCTCTCTATATTTTATATCACCGTGGCTCGGGATATCTTTCTGAGACAGTGAATCCAATGTGAGTTTTAGTCACAGTGACAGAAATTAAAAAATAGCATCAAAGATCCAATCTCTTTTTTGTTATCCTCTGACTTTGAGGGAAAAAAAATTCCTCAGGTTTGCAATTCTACTTCCATAATTTGATGTTTCATTATTGAAGAATTGTAATTTTCAAGTCTTTTAAAAAACAATAATATATTGAAAAGTTTCTGTTTTCTTTCTGATGCATTAAAGGTAAAGATTCATAATGTTTTGTTACAGTTACCACAACTGGATGAGATGGTGACAGCTAATCCACACCATGTTTCTGAAAGATAGTCAGCCAGTATTTACTGAGCACCCAGTATGTCTCAGATAGAATTCTAAGTGCTAGGGATACAGCTGTAAGAAGACAGACAAGGACCTCAAGCATAGGAAGCTTCATTTTAGGGAAAGGAGAGACCAAAAAATAAGCCAAACCATTTCAAACAGTGCTCAGTGCTGGGGGAAAATAGCATAGGGTGGTCTGATAGAGAGTGTCTGAGGGACTACTTTAGATTGAGCAGTCAGGCAAATGCTCTCTGAGGAGGGAACATATAACTGAGAATTAAAAAACAAGCAGCCAGTTATATTAAAAGCTGAGGCAAGAACATTCTAGACAGAGAACAGAGCTAGTGCTAAGGCCCTAGGGCAGAAATAAACTTGATAAGGGACAAAGCATGGGAAATATAATGCACATGTAATGAAGTCACCGATTGTGTTACATATGCTTAAGATGACAGTACTAACGGTGGAAAAACTCGTTCTGAGAGCAATTAAATTCAAAGTATCCAAGAGTGGTGCTCATGATCTCAATGTGCTGCAAGAATAAGCAAGGCCGGTTGACAAAGGCCCAGATATTACAGGATGAATGAACTTAACTCCTGAATTAATTCCAATTATTCTTGGCCTAGACTCAAAGTCAACATAAGAACACCATCCAAATGGACTCAAAGAGTAGAATATGTTTTCACTGACTGAACATTAGGGAGAAGGCAGACTATAACATCACTATTGCAAAAGGCAATGGCTTGTAATAACTCCCATCTCATTTTAAACCTGTCCTGAAAAAGCACTGCAAACATATTTCATAAAATATCTTTCAGTTCCCTTGCAGTATTGTAAGCAGATAGAGTAGGAGGTCCCCAGAAAAAGAGAACCAGGAATGGCTTTCTTGACATAAGAGAAACCATTTTTGGCCTAAGCAATTTTGTGATCTAAGCCTGGCCACAATGCTTTCCCTGGAACAGTTTTCATAATTAATGAAGGCACAAAGGAAAAACAATCAAGAAACAGTGGTTCAGTGATAAAACAGAGTCCTATTTCCTCTCTAAGGCATATACATAACAATCTGATACATACCTTTGAGTTCTGCAGGACCTAAGGCCTCCACTCTGGTGGAGGATGGTAACTACAAGCTGAGACCCCAGACTGGCTGGAACCTAAGGGATGATGATGTTGACCTTTTCTGACCCTCATGACTTCAATCAACTAAAACTTTGACTCTGGCAACCTTTGTCCCAATTCCATGCTGAATTCTCTTCTGCTGAAGCCCCTTCATGAATATTCATGTACCCTTAGCTTAAAACTTCCCCAATTTTGCTGTTGGGGAGACACTGTTTTGGGAAAGATTCCCGGTTAGTCTCCTTACTTGCTGCAAGTAATAAAACCTCCTTCTCCTGATCTTTGACTTGGCTGTGTCTTTGGTTGTATCTTTTGACACCTACCAAGAGGTGAACCCACTTTTTCAGGTAACAGTGTTAGTCAGTAAATATTCATATTCATCATTAGTAAGGGAAAGGTGTCTTACATTTCCACTCCCCTCCTAATCTAATTATTTTAGATTAGTTTTGAGCAAAGTTTGCATTCTCATGAAGTTATTTGTCAGCCTAGTCTGATTTGTCATTGGTAGTTTCAATGCTTTTGCTGTAAGTTGTCAAATGGTAGATTTAAATGATAACTACTTGTTGAGGCTGAAAGTTTAGAAAACCTAAAGACAATGAGATGCTCTCTTGGCAGTTTTCCTCTTAAATGAGTAATGATCTTTTAGAAAAGCTATTTAAGCTAAACCTTTTGCAGTACTACATTGAAGCCCCGAGGCTAAATCATTGTGTGAAAATTTGGAGTGTCCCTTTCCCTTTTCCCTTACACTCATATTGCCCCAATATGAGAAGTTTAATGTGAAAAGAAATCACTTCATTAAAGAAGGGAGAGATGTTGTAGACCCTTTGCTGCAATTTAGGGATCATGGGACCCTACTTGTTGGCTCCAGAAGTCAGCCACAGAAGTGACTAAGAGGGTTGGCAAAAAATGCCCAGGGGGCTCATTCCTGTGCTGGGTGGGATTTGGGAGGAACCAACTCCTCAGAGACGCACAATTACAGTCTCCCTTGGAATCTGCGGGGTTGGGGGCTGGAGGGGAATTGGTTCCAGGAGACCCCACGGATATCAAAATCCTTGGCTGCTCAAGTCCCTTATGTAAGAGGGCGAAGTACCATGAATACAGTCTGCGATACTTATTCCCAGGTTTCGCATTTGCAGATTCAACCAGCCGCAGATCCATTGGTCATATCTGCCAGTGTCTTGGTAGAATCTGCGGATGCGAAACCCGGGGATTGGGACTGCTGACTGTATTCGGTTTGAGGAAAAAGTCTTTCCTGAATGCGGGACACCTTGGACTTTTGAAAAGCTGAGGACTGATGGAGAGTGGAATTCTTCATTCTAGGCCTTCTATTTGAAGGGAATTAGGCACTTTAGACTCAGGGTCACTTTTGTAAGAACATTGTTAGTTTTGTAACTTGTTCAGCGTTGTTCTATTTGACAGCCTGTGGCCTAGTAGAGAAAGCAGTTAATCCTTAACATTAAAAGCCAGTGTGTCTGTCTTCAGGGACAGCAGGACTGCTCTCCTTCAGCGTGGGCAGTTGAAAATCCCCAGAGAGAGAAGTACTTTTGCTAGTGACCAGAGAAAGGAAAACAAGGTGAACGCCTGGGGACTGCTAGGAGGGAAAATAAAGAAAAAAGGAGCAGAGGAAATCAGCTGAGCAGGAAAAACAGCTGCTGGTCACCCACTGTGCCTTTTAGGCAGTGGTTTTTAGCCTTTGGAAGATGAATGGCTTCCAAATTTCCCGATGCCCTGGTTGCACCCCGGGCCAATTACACCAACCTCTCTGGAAAGATGCTGGCGTCCGTATTTTTTATATCTCCCCCAGGTGATTCCAGAATGCAGTCGAGGTTGAGACTCCTGGCTTAGGAAGCATTCCTCAAACTTTAATGTGCTTATGAATCACCTGGTGAGCTTATTAAAATGTAGGTTCTGGGACTTCCCTGGTGGCGCAGTTGTTAAGAATCTGCCTGCCAATGCAGGGGACATAGGTTCGAGCCCTGGTCCGGGAAGATCCCACATGCCATGGAGCAACTAAGCCACAACTACTGAGCCTGCGCTCTAGAGTCCACATGCCACAATTATGAAACCTGCGTGCCACAACTACTGAAGCCCACGTGCAGTAACAAAGACCCAATGCAGCCAAAAATAAAATAAATAAATATAAATAAATAAAAATGCAGGTTGTGATCCAGTCTGGGGCAGGGCATTTCCAGTCCAGCTCCCAGGGGTCACCCATGCTGGGAGGGGGAGGGGAGCTGGGCAGCGCAAGCCTTTGGATATAAACTCCAGACACCGGCTGATTCTGTGCAGTGACCTCGCTGTCTATCATTAAACCAGTGATCAGCATTTGAGTGCCACACCTTTTAAAATAGAAATCTTGAAAATCCCATTAAACTTACAGTAAAATCTAACCGTGTGACTGTGGCTTACCAATATTTTAATGTGGTGGTGGGGATTCAGCCCACCTCTCTGAACTCTCCCCCACGCTCCTCTGGCTCTGTTGCTCCAGGGAGCAGGTACTCTTGCTGTTCCTCCCACACCTGACCTCTCCTTTCAAGGTCTTCATCCCTGCCGTGCCTTCAGCTTGGAATACTTTCCCCCTACGGAGCCTCATGGCTCCTCCCTTCTTCATTCGGCTCAGATGTCACCACCTTAGCCCTCCCTTGATCACCCATTCTGAAGAAGCCACCTCCCCCCCCACCACTCTGTCTCCTGACTCTCTCGCTACCTGATCACTATTTGAAATTGGTCTGCCTATTTGTTTGCTTATTGCTTTTCTCTGCACCTCCACAAGAATATTAGCCATGAGAGAAAAGCTGCTGTCTGTCTGGGCCGCCAGTGCTACAATCCCAGCCCCTAGAGAACAGCCTGCCACATAGAGGAATATACACATACAAAATGAAAATGAATGGTAGGAATATCAGGGGTGTGTGTGTGTATATATATATATATATATATATATATATAGAGAGAGAGAGAGAGAGAGAGAGAGAGAGAGAGAGAGAGAGAGAGAGAGAGAGAGAATTTTCAGTGAATACAAGCTGTTAATTAAGAGATCTTAACCTGGGTTTCTCTGATAGTGGTGATTAATATAGTAGAAGTATGGTTGAAACAACTCCATAGTGAGCCTGACCTTGGTTCACATGGGACTTCTAATCCATGTTTTTAGGAAAAAGAAGATGAATTCACATTTGCATTAAGGAAGAACATTACCCAGTTTATTAAACAAAAGACTGCAGGCATAGGGGCCTTCCCTGGTGGTGCAGTGGTTAAGAAGCCGCCTGCCAATGCAGGGGACATATGTTTAAGCCCTGGTCCGGGAAGATCCCACATGCCCTGGAGCAACTAAGCCTGTGCGCCACAACTACTGAGCCTGCGCTCTAGAGCCCATGAGCCACAACCACTGAGCCTGCGTGCCACAACTACTGAATCCCGTGCACCTAGAGCCTGTGCTCCACAACAAGAGAAGCCACCACCATGAGAAGCCCGCACACCAGAACAAAGAGCAGCCCCCACTTGACGCAACTAAAGAAAGCCCATGTGTAGCAACGAAGACCCAACACAGCCAAAAATAAATAAATACATACATAAATACATTTATAAAAAATAAAATAAAAGACTGCAGGCATAAACTGAAGCAATAGGCTTTTGCTTTTTTTAGGCCTTTTGTCTTGGTGAAAACCATAGTCCTGGGAAGTGATTGTTGAGCCTGGTTTCTTGGTGCGAAAGCTTTGACACTTAGACCAATTGAATACTCAGGAAACAGTCACTTTGGCAGATTACAGGTAATAAGCTAGGAAGACATGTCTGTATTAGACTGGAAGGTACAAATTGTTCAGTGGTTTTTATGCTTTGATTTCTAGTTGATCTTCTCTCAATTACTCTTAATTAAGTGCTCGATTGTACTTAATGTACTTGAGTTTGTGCTCTTAACGCTGTGGTTTTGCAGATAGCCCCTATGTATTTTTATAGTTAGTTTGAAGTGGTTAACAGATGACATATTCACATGTAACAAAATTCAATCTGTACAAAAAGATAAACAATGAAAATCAACCTCCCTTTTATCCCTGACCTTTGTTAAAAATGATTAAAGGAGACAATTTAGCTGATAACAAACACTTTAACACTGCAAGAAGCAGGCAGTCTCTGTTCCTAAGAGAATTGCAAACTGGGGTGGAAGGTAGGAAGATTTATAGGAAAAGAATAAGGAGCAGGGAAGTAAGTCAGAGTTGGTTTGGTGTTTGGGGATTGGCTGATTGGATATACCACATTTCTGGTCAAGCAGAGCATTTACAGGGACACAGATATCACCTAAGTGTTGGTTTGCTAATGTGGTACCCTGGGCAGGAGTGGTGCTATCTTGGGCCTAGAAATTTACTTCCACACCTTAACCCCTAATTCTTCCTCAGGAGACCATCACTGTTGTCAGTTTCTTGTGCACCCTTACAAAAATGTTCTATGCAGCATCTGTGCTTCAGTTTATTAATCTGCAAAATGGGGTAATAATAGTGCCTATCTTATCAGTTTCATACGAGAATTAAATGCATTAATGCATGTAAAAGCACTTACAAGGGTATATACCATGAATTTTATGATCTTTAAAAATCGTTATGTGTATACTAGTATGAAGTATAGCAGTGCTGTCCAAATAGAAATATAAAGTGATCCACATATGTAATTTTAATTTTCTAGTAGCAACATTGGAAAAATAAAAAGAAACAAATGGAAAGGTTTTAGTAATATATATTATTTACCTGAATATATCCCAAGTAATATTCCAACATGGAATTAATGTGAACATATTTTAATGTGATAATCTATAATCTTTTTTGGTATTAATTATTTGAAATTTCATGTGCATTTCATGCTTAAAGAACACCTCACCTGGCACGATCCCCAATTCAAGTGCCCACAAGCTGCATGTGGCTGGTGGCTACTATACTGGACAGAGCAGGTCTGTACGTATTAATCTATAAACTTAACTTTTTTACTCTATTCAAACAATAGCATTTCTTGTTCACTTGGATATTGTAAAATATTAATATTTCGGATGAATTTGGAGAGAAGTAAATAGTATTTAAACTAACGTGGTTTTAGAATTTCAAATGCCTACAACAAACATTGATTTCTAAATCGCTTAACGGGACTGAAACCACAAGGTCTTCTCATTATTCTTATTTATTTATTTATTTTTAAATTTTATGTATTTATTTATGGCTGCATTGGGTTTTTGTTGCTGTGCATGGGCTTTCTCTAGTCGCAGCCCGTGGGGCTACTTTTCATTGCCGTGGCTTCTCTTATCGGGAGCACGAGCTCTAGGCATGCGGGCTTCAGTAGTTGTGGCATGTGGGCTCAGTAGCTGTGGCTCACAGCTCTAGAGCACAGGCTCAGTGGTTGTGGTGCACGGGCTTAGTTGCTCCACAGCATGTGGGATCTTCCCGAACAAGGGCTCGAACCTGTGTTCCCTGCATTGGCCGGAGGAGTCTTAACCACTGCGCCACCAGGGAAACCCCCATTATTCTTAGAGAGAAGAGTAGATTCCTCGCTGCCGATCTGCTGCAGGGACTGGTCTGCCTGGCCTGCCCTCTGCTGGCTCTGCACCATCCGTGCTCAGGGCTGCCTAGTTTCTCCTGCGGGAACCTTGTCTCCTGTGAGCCTTCTCAACTCCGTGGAGGCTGCTTCCTCCCGCTGACTTCCAACGCGCACACACACTCCCTCCTTGCTTAGTGAGTAATGCAACAACCACTTTCGATCAAAAAATGTATACCTTCTGGTGTTCAGCTATTGATTTAAATTACTTTATTACAATGTAAAATAGTACAGACATAAAATTGTAACTCCTTATGTTGGCAGTTCATATACAACATCACATCCAAAATAAAAACAATAACTCAAAAGAAAGAAATTATGTAATTACTAAAAACGTACAAAAGGGTATATAAAAAAAAGCAATTCTTCTTACACCTTGTCTCAGCCTTGCAGTTCCCCTTCCTAAAGGGGAAATATATATATATATATATATATATATATATCTCCAGAGATATATAGTTTTTTTAGTCTTAGTTTATTTTTACTCAGATTTGCTGCATTCTTTTTCAAATAAGAATTCGCATTACTAACTTAGTGGAGTAGGTGATGTTTTGTTGAAGTCCCATTTGCGCAGTGCCTGCACCTGACTCCCATGGCCCAGGGCCCAGGTTCTTTTGAGTTCAGCATGGCCAGTGCACTGGTGACATGCAATGACACACTTCACCCACTGCTGCCCCCTATTCGAACTAACATGAAACTTTCATTCTTGCAGTGTTTATGGGTGGGCATTTGATCTTCACTCGGCAAGAATGCAATATAGACACATTGTCAGTCTCTGTTCTTTTCATATTAGCCCGAGACAGAGTAGTACTACTTGTGGCCAACTCAATCAAAAACACACATGTTCATGTAGGCTTTTGAAGTTTTGGGCAGAACCCAGTCATTAAAAGAAAAAAAAATCCAGAAAATGTTTCTTTTTTCTGTTTTTTTGGCTGCACTGCTCGGCTTGTGGGGTCTGTTCCCCGACCAGGGAATGAACCCAGGCCATAGCAGTGAAAGCATCAAATCCTAACCACTAGACCACCAGAGAACTTCCAGAAAATGTTTCTGTCAATCTTTAAGGTTGTCATCAAAATGAAAATAGGAAATTTTAAAAAAAGTATTATAGAGGACCTATGGGCCCAAGAATATCTTAGGTTGAGAAACACAAGCCTTATTAGTTCTGTATATATACTCTTCAGCTGGAGTAAGATTTATGTGACAACCCTCAACTGCCCCCAGACTAAGCCAGGTCCCCCATTTATTTGTATATATATAAACAGGTTCTCCTTTAGTACAATCAGAGTTATTAATCATATGGGCATGTGTTTAATACTGTCTTTCCCATTACATTGCAAGCTCTAGTTTATCCACCACTGTGTCTCCAGTGCCTACCACAATGTTTTTCATATAAAAGGCATTTAACAAATAGTTTTGAGTGATTAAGTAAAGCAGCTATAAGTCAAGAGACCAGGGTTCAAGTCCTATCTTTACCTCTGTCTGTGTAAATTTGACCAGTAATTTAATGTCCTTAGGTCTCAATCTCCATATTTCATGAAGTGAGACAAGTAGAATTCTCAAACTTGGCATCGCCTGGAAAGACTTTTAAATAATACAGAAGGTGTAGTTCCACCTATAGCCACTCTGATTTATTAGCTCTTGGGCAAGGCTAGATAACCTATTTTAAAAGCTCTGGAGGTCACAGTGCGCAGCCAGGGTTGGAAATCCTGAATTAGTTCTAATACCCTATAGTTCTTTGTATATATTAGTCCTTGGCTTGAATTCAGCATATTGTGATTGAGGACCTAATATATGTTAAATATTTCTAGCACTGGGACTAGTATATTAGGAATATTTAGATTTCCTGACATTGAGGACTTGTTGGCTGAGAGATACTTAGGTGATTTAACAGCATTTTGAACATGTTGGTAGCACAGGATGGGAAAAAGTCAGACAAAAAGCATTCTTCTCAATCTGAGGTTTAAGGAAAGAGGAGATGAAACTTGAGTTGGTCATTGAAAGTTGGGTAAGAATTAACCAAGAGGGAAAGGTACATAAACAGAAAGGACAGTATGTGCAAAAGTCCAGGAACATGAGAAAATCTAGTTCATTAGACTCCTATAAATTATTCCCAAAGTTGTAGCACAGCCAGAGTTGGTAGAGTTTAGGAGAAGTCTCTGGAGAAGAAGCTATTGTTCTGGCTCAGTGGCTGAGAGCAAGGTTTTTTTTTTTAATGTAATATTTATCTATCTATCTATCTATCTATCTATCTATTTATTTATTTATTTATGGCTGTGTTGGGTCTTTGTTGCTGCACGCGGGCTTTCTCTAGTTGCGGCAAGTAGGGGCTACTCTTTGTTGTGGTGCGCGGGCTTCTCATTGTGGTGGCTTCTTTTGTTGCAGAGCATGGTTTCTAGGCTTGTGAGCTTCAGTAGTTGTGGCACGTGGGCTCAGTAGTTGTGGCTTGTGGGCTCTAGAGTGCAGGCTCAGTAGTTGTGGCACACGGGCTTAGTTGCTCCACGGCATGTGGGATTTTCCAGGACCAGGGCTTGAACCCACGTCCCCTGCATTGGCAGGCAGATTCTTAACCACTGTGTCACCAGGGAAGTCCCAGAGCAAGAGTTTTTGAACCATAAAAATTTGGTTTAAATCTTGGTTTTGTCACCTTTTTTCTCTCTCTGTGACTCAAGAAAATTAAGTTGTTCACACTCATTTTCCTTATCTGTAAAGTGAGGACAATAAGACCTGTCTAGTAAGATCACTATGAAGGTTAAATGCGGCAATGTGTGTACAACTCTTAACATAGTGCCTGGTAGATTGTAACCAAAAAATATGCCAAAGAGGGGAAGTTCACTGCAGCTTTGCCTTTTCAATTTTAATGACTACACAGTACTGAATTGTATTTAAAGCTTTTTAAAAATAAGTATTGTGGGACTTCCCTGGTTGTGCAGTGGTTAAGAATCCACCTGCCAAAGCAGGGCACATGGGTTCGATCCCTGGTCCAGGCAGATCCCACATGCCATGGAGCAACTAAGCCCATGTGCCACAACTACTGAGCCCACGCTCTAGAGCCCATGAGCAACTACTGAGCCTGCATGGCACAACTACTGAAGCCCTCATGCCTAGAGCCCGTGCTCCGCAACAAGAAAAGCCTCCGCAATGAGAACCCTGTGCACCACAAGGAAGAGTAGCCCTGCACGCCGCAACTAGAGAAAGCCCACACGCAGCAATGAAGACCCAACACAACCAAACATAAATAAATAAATTTTAAAAATAATAATAAATATTGTAATTGTTGCTTTTTTCACATACAAAAAATTCAAATAGTATAAAAGGATGTTCAGGGAACAGTAAGTTTCCTTCTCAAACCCAGATTTCTATTCTATGATTTGTTCTTCTTAGAGGCAACCAGGATATACCAATTATTATTATTATTATTATTTTTTGCGGTACGCGGGCCTCTCACTGTTGTGGCCTCTCCCGTTGCGGAGCACAGGCTCCGGACGCCAGGCTCAGCGGCCATGGCTCACGGGCCCAGCCGCTCCACGGCATGTGGGATCTTCCCGGACCGGGGCATGAATCCATGTCCCCTGCATCGGCAGGCGGACTCTCAACCACTGCGCCACCAGGGAAGCCCAGGATATACCAATTTTTAATGTGTCCTTTAGAGATATTTTGAAGCACATTTGAAACAGCAAAATATAAGAAATCAAAATATTCATCAGCATGGGAAATGTCTGTGGAATAGGTACCCGTTGGATAGTATGTAGCAATTTAAAAAAGTAAATTGCAGAATGATGTGTTCATTGTGATATCTTCCTTTTAAACACACATAATAATGTTACATAGAAATATATATACAAATAAACATATATATAATTTCATGTTTACAGTCAATAAGTAATGATTAAGAATTAGGTGCTCTTTATTGTGGTATTTCCACAATCTAACTTAACCTTTTAAATATTTATATCTCAATGATATAACAGTGTGCTTAATGAATAAATGTATTTTGTCTGCTAACTTGAGGGGTTGCTCCAAAAAGTAACGTACACACTGTGAAAGGATTGCTGACTAGGTCTGTGTAAGTCAATTCCCATAACCTTAGACACCAACACATCTTGGAATTCTGTAACTGTCTTTGACATAGTGGCTATGGATACTCTGTAATTTTATTGAATTATGCTTCACTAGTAGAAACAGGTGAATGCTTTAGGTATGATGAGACACAACTTACTTCCTTAGATATCGTGACTGTAACGTTCATCCCTGATTTATACATAGCTATTTTTCTTATACACTAAACCTACATATTAATTGTAAGATACATTTGGATTTCAGAAATGATCAGATGTGAAAAAAGTCTTAAAATCAAGTATCTATGATATTTAAAAGACATTTCTGTTTACTTTGATAGGGAGAAATGATGAAAGAGTGTAGCTTGTTATACTATGGAATCTCATAGATTTTTCCATTTAGTATGGTTATTGTTTCCCAATGCCATATTTTTATTTTTTAGTCACTTTTTAGTGGATGAGGGCATTGTTTGCATTACTTTTCTTTTGCCTTTAACAGGTCAAGAGGCCACAGTTTCCTTTAGGATTTTTCTTTTTAAAAACATAAAAACCTGGGACTTCCCTGGTGGTCCAGTGGTAAAGAATCAGCCTTCCAATGCAGGAGACATGGGTTCAATCTCTGGTCGGGGAACTAAGATCCCATATGCTATGGGGTAACTAAGCCTGTGTGCCACAACTACAGAGTCCTTGCGCCACAGCTAGAGAGAGAAAACCCACACACCATAACTAGAGAGAAGACCATGCCACAGTGAAAGATCCTGCATGCTGCAACTAAGACCCAATGCAGCCAAAAAACTAAATAAAAATAAATAAATATTTTAAAAAAGTAAATAAAATAAAATAAAAACATAAAAACCTATGTGTGTTCACTATACTACAGATTTAATATATATGCCACACTATATGACACACCCAGGAGGTCAGGGATCATACAACTTTTCCAAACACATGAACGTTTCACCAGCAAAATATAGTTATTTATAATATTTACATAATAAATAAAGACTATCTTAGCTCCATATAGGTTCTGGGCAGGTCTTACTGCCAAATGAATTTGTGCCAAACCTAGGAAATATATTTTATTATATTGCAGATATGGGATTATATGACCATGATATATATATACCTATATGTGTTTGCATACACACACACACACCTATATGCAGTTTGCATACATAAACACACACACATACACACACACCTATATGCAGTTCTTATATCAATCCAAGAATGTTAGATTTAGTAGCTTCATTATTTAATAAACAATTAGATTTAACTCCATCTTCATTCATATACTTTGCTTGGCTCTGTGAAGGACATTTTTTTTTCCCTGTCAAGGTGCAGCGTGGGAACCTCTGTAATTTGAAGAAATAATTATGTTTTCTTTTTCTTAGCAATTTTACTATGTCAGTAGGGAATGGAAACAACGATTAGGAACATTCCAAAAGCATAGGCTTTGTATATAGAGTAAAAATTGAATCCCAGCTCCAACATTAGTTGGCACAATAATGAAATACCCACAGGAGCTCATGTAAGTCAAACTTGGATGAATGTAGATCACAAATTGTTAGAGGTTGGTCAGTGGTTAACTTCGGGGAGAAGGAAAGAAGTAGTGACTGTAAGGGCAAAGGGAGGCTGTTAGATGCTAGTATTTTATTTATTTAGTTATTTTTTGCCACACTGCATGGCTTGTGGGATCTTAATTCCCCGACTGGGGTTTGAACCCAGACCCAGGTCACCACAGTGAAAGTGCCGAGTCCTCACCACCGGACAGCCAGGGAATTCCCGATATTTTATTTCTTGATTTTGGTGGTTGTTACATGAGTGTGTTCATTTTGTGATAATTCATCAGGCTGTACAATTATGATGCCTACATCTTTCCACATGTACTACTTCTGTAAATATATTTAATGTTTGTTATTAAAAAAGAAAGTGGATTCTCAAAAGTAGTGACAGACTAACTTCTATAATCCACAAATCCAATGGGGAAAATATTTTATAAAATCCATGCATAAAATCAAAAACATTGAATAATATCACAGCTATTATTAAAATTAGATAGAAAATACAAAAAAATTAGTGACTATCAACAAGATGATATACAACTAGGTAGTAGTTAGTAAATGCTGTTTAGGGGTCAGTTTGCAGACAGAATAAAACCCTTTGATTAGGAGATTTTTCCTGCTACCTCTGGAGTTCTGAGGTGTAACTCACCCATCCTTCAGAGTGAATATCATAAAATAATAGACAGAACAGTGTAAATGGCTTAGTACTTTTATTACATAAGTATTTCAAAAATAACTCAGAAGAAAGTTTGCAAGCATCGTATTTTTTCTACTCTGAAGCCTAGTGTTTTGTGAAACACAATTTGGGAAACGTTGGCTTAGATTTTAATTTTATGGGCAATGGGAAGCTATTTAGTATTTTAAGAATGGGAATGACAGCCTCATTTCCACTAATGGAGGATGAGAAGGCTAGACTAGAAGTAGAGAAATAACAGGCATGGGACTGTTTCAGCAGTTAAGGCAAGAGATGATGAGAACCTTAATTCTATTGATTAGCAGGGTCAATTGAGAAGAGAGAATTGATGCAAGAAATTTCAAGGTGGTAAAGAGGACAGGCTTGGTGACTGTGGTGGATACTGTGATCCAGGCCCAGATGCCTCATGAGTGATGTTCAGTTGCTCCAGTTGTTGGGAGTGCCATTGGCAAACAACCTTCAGCTGCCAGCCCCTTCAGGGATGATCTCAACTACAGAGAGACCTTGACCATATGTAGTGACTGATGAGGAACAGCCCCAGCTTCATGTACATACAACCTATGCAGTCACACAGTGCCCCGTGCACAGAAGGGGCCTACCGCTTGGTTTAATGTTCTGCTGTCGCCCTCTTGGAAATCTTAATTTTCAAATAGAGTCTTGTATTTTTGTCTTGCACTGGACTCTGCAAATCATGTAGCTGGTATTGATGATGGAGCATAAAGGCTTTGCTACCTAAGCCCATCTCAGGTAACTCAGAAAAGTCGCTTCTCAGCTTCAGAGCTCCCAATGGAGTCAGCTCAGGCAGTTGTTGGGACTGCATTAAAACTTGACTTTGGGCTTCCCTGGTGGCGCAGTGGTTGAGAGTCTGCCTGCCGATGCAGGGAACACGGGTTCATGCCCCGGTCCGTGAAGATCCCACATGCCACGGAGCGGCTGGGCCCGTGAGCCATGGCCGCTGAGCCTGCGCATCCGGAGCCTGTGCTCCGCAACGGGAGAGGCCACAACAGTGAGAGGCCCGTGTACCCCCAAAACAAACAAACAAACAAACAAACAAAACTTGACTTTATGTCTCCTCTAGCTTAATCTGCTTGATTCCCCTTTCATCTACAAGTGCCAAGGGTATTCCTTCATAAGCTTCTGACCCACTAACCTCCATCTCAGAGCCTGCTATCTGGAGAACTCAACCTGCACCCATGACCTTTTGAACGTGGGAGAGAGAGGAGTGAAGGACCACTCTGAGCTGGTTTGCTTGTCCTAGTGGACGATGATACCATTACTTTAAGGGCTCCCAAAAGGGCGAGAGAAGGGTATCCAAAAGAGGAGGGGCAGTTTGAAGAGGAAACGTATAATGAGAGGTTGTCGTATTAGAGTTTAAGATTTCAGTTTTGTACTTTTATTTTATTTATTTATTTATTTATTTAATTTATTTTTTGCGGTACGCGGGCCTCTCACCGTTGCGGCCTCTCCCATCGCGGAGCACAGGCCCCGGACGCGCAGGCCCAGCGGCCATGGCCCACGGGCCCAGCTGCTCTGCGGCATCTGGGATCCTCCCGGACCGGGGCACGAACCCGCGTCCCCTGCATCGGCAGGCGGACTCTCAACCACTGCGCCACCAGGGAAGCCCTGTACTTTTAATTTTGATGTGACTGAAGGCTACCCAGGAGGAGATGACCAACTGTGAGATATTAATCTGGAGCTCTGCACAGAGGTTAGGGTTGGGGTCATGGGCTGATATTTCAAGGAGTAAATGTCATTGTCCAAGAATAGTATATAGGGAGAAGGCTAAGAGGAGACAGCCACTATTTAAGAGCTGAGCCAAAAGATCCAGCAAAAGGGAGGAGAAAAAACAACCTGGGAGAAAGGAGAACCAGGAGAGCATGTGTGTGGATGGAAGCCTGATGGAAGTGAGTTGACATGTATGGTATTTGGAGGTAAGAAAGGGGAGACCAGTGATTCAGGCCATTTCATCCTGAAATGTGGTTTATGTAAGGAAGGCAAGAGATTGGGGCAGTTGGTAGAGGTACAAGCTCAAGGAAAAGATTTAAAAAACATTTTTTAAAGATGGAAAACAATAGAGAATATTTACTTTGCTAAAGAAAAGAATTTTATTTTGCACATCTTTCTTGGAAGAGGCATGCTTAGATTCTAGAACGAGTGACATAAAATTAAGTGGTAGCTTGTCTGTTAGTCTTTGAATGAAGCCTTCACCTCTCTACCCCATACCCCCTTTAAAGTGGTAGTATTTAATTGTAGCTTTTGCCAAGTGGAAATTTCCTGGAAATCCTTTGAAGCGGATGGGGCTTTTAAACCAAGGAAATGATGAACCCAGTCTCCCCAGTACATCCCGGTTTCAGACTTTTGCAGAGCGGCAAATCGCTAGAGGGCGGACTTGTCACACTCCCTTGGAAATGGGATTGATATTGGTGAATTCAGGCGGAGCCAACAGGAGGGCTGAAAGGAGTCAGGAGGGAAGGTTTTAATGCTATGCCTAGGTGTTTCCGTCTAGATCAAGGCCAACGAGTCCCCATGAATCACCTCTTGGTTTTGGCTATCATAGTAGGACATTATTGACAAGCCAGGGGATAATAAGGATATCCCCTTCCTTTTTGCCTTCAAAAATTATTTTATTTGCCTTCATTGTTTTCATCTGGTCTGATCCATTTCCCCTGTAGTTTCTTCACCAAGTGTTTACTGAGCACTATCATGATTGCTCAGGCATACCAGATGCTGGTGACACAACAGTGAACAAAACAGTCAAAAGTCTTTGCCATCATGGAGCATATACTCTAGTATAAGGGGACCAAAAGGAAACAAAATAAGTTAATTTATATAGTATATTACAGGCTGTTATATGCTGTGGAGAAAAATAAAGCAGGGAAAAAGGATCAGAGAGAGGGTAGAGGGAGTTGCAATACAGTTTGTCCTACATAAGGATGCTTGAGAGGCATAAGTAGGGGCTGCAATGCAGCCAATCTGCCGGGGAGAAGGGTGCCTTTTCCTGACTAATCATGGTAGGGCTTCAGGAGGCTGCAGGTGGTTACCAAAATATCTGTCTTTAAATGGGGCACTCCTTGCAATGTCCTTTTGGCAATATTGAATTCCTGAACTTTTGAACACTTCACCTAAGTTTTACAAATCCTATACTATAACTCTAAGCCTTTTTTGTTGATGAAAAAAAATCCGGTATTACAGAATTAAAATCTTACTCAAGTCCACAACATTCCATCAGTAGTAAGTCACCTTATCTACATAACCTGGCATGCTGTTATAGAATAGGAAGTGGGTTTGATGGCATTTCTTCTTCATAGAGTCAGGCTGAGCATTCTATGCCTGACACTGTTGATATTTTTGCATTGATTATATGAAGATTAAATCCAGTACCTTCTGGGGACTCCAAGTGAAGCTGAACAGTCTATAATTTACAGGGCTATCATAATTTTTCATTAAAAATAAACATAACTTTTGCCCTTTTCAAGCATAGCACATATGTCCTATCTTCCAGTGTTGCTTAGTAAGCTAATGTCTTGGCGGTGTAGGCTAATTTCTTAAGTATTTTAAGTTGGATGCCAATTAGCCCTCCCTATCTAAAGCACATTTCAACATTTTCCTCCCAAGACAAGTCAGTCTTGATTTGTCTGCCACTCTCTTGGTACAGCTGGCACATATTATGTGTATTAAATTGCAGTTACTTTTTTTTTTTTGCGATATGCAGGCCTCTCACTGCTGTGGCCTCTCCCGCTGCGGAGCACAGGCTCCGGACGCGCAGGCTCAGCGGCCATGACTCACGGGCCCAGCCGCTCTGCGGCATGTGGGATCTTCCCAGACCGGGGCATGAACCCGTGTCCCCCGCATCGGCAGGCGGACTCCCAACCACTGCGCCACCAGGGAAGCCCTGCAGTTACTTTTTAAAAAAGTTAAAATTAAGGTTTGAGAACTTCTAGCCTACTTAGAGATATCAGTTATGGAGTATGCCATGTAAAAAGAGGGCAGCATTTTCACTGCACTTCTTTTCCCTGGTATCATTAATAATGTTTTATTCTACTTAAAAATTTTTTTTAAATTTATTTATTTAATTTATTTATTTTGGGCTGCATTGGGTATTTGTTGCTGCACACGGGCTTTCTCTAGCTGTGGCAAGAGGGGCTACTCTTTGTTGCAGTGCGCGGCCTTCTCATTGCTGTGGCTTCTCTTGTTGCTCTAGGCGCACGGGCTTCAGTAGTTGTGGCATGTGGGCTCAGTAGTTGTGGCTCGTGGGCTCTAGAGTGCAGGCTCAGTAGTTGTGGCGCACAGGCTTAGTTGCTCCGCAGCATGTGGGATCTTTCTGGACCAGGGCTTGAACCCGTGTCCCCTGCATTGGCAGGCAGATTCTTAACCACTGTGCCACCACGAAAGCCCCATTTCTACTTTTTATTTTCCTTGCAATTTGTTATTTTGCTTGGGTCGACTGCTTTTGCCCTATAAGTCTTTGTACTCTCTTTTTATTTTATTTATTTTTTTATACAGCAGGTTCTTCTTAGTCATCCATTTTATACACATCGGTGTATACATGTCAATCCCAATCTCCCAATTCATCACACCCCCACCCCCACCCCCCGCCGCTTTCCCCCCTTGGTGTCCATACGTTTGTTCTCTACATCTGTGTCTCAATTTCTGCCCTGCAAATGGGTTCATCTGTACCAATTTTCTAGGTTCCCCATATATGCGTTAATATATGATATTTGTTTTTCTCTTTCTGACTTACTTCACTCTGTATGTATAAGTCTTTGTACTCTCTCTTAATGAGAGTGAGACCTTGTGGTTAGTGTCAGAATGGTAGAAAAATCCAACTGAGAGTTGGTAGAGGAAAAGACAGAGAGGGACAATGGGCTGTGTGGATGAAGATCATTCTGACCCCTTTGGATAGAAAGAAAGTTAAATGCTAGTTAGAATTATCGAGGTTCGTTGTCTTTTCCTGTTTGTCCTGTTTCTTTCCATCTCTGTCCCTCTCCAGCACCTTGCCAAGCATCCCCCATGACCCTTTTCTTGGGCTAAAGCCCGTCGACCAGTCACTGCAAGAGTCCTTCCCAGTGAAAGCACCAACCTGTTGTCTTGAGTCTATCTTCATTTACCTTTAGATTTTTCTCCCCTTTATTCATCTTCATTACATTCTCTTTGTGTCTATTGGCGAAGGGATGCAGTTCTTCCTCAAATATAGTCTAACTGCAGCACAATTAAATTGGAAACAAAAAGGAGAAGCTGACTATGCTGAAAGTATTCTATATTCATTCTGAATTCCTTTAAACCTCAGGCACATATGCCTATATTTATGACAATGCGGATACATAAGAAAAGGAGGAGAAAAAGTTCTATCCTTTCTTCCCTGAAAAATGGCATCACACATGACCATGAGAACTGAATATACAATGGACAACGGCTGGACCATATTTACAAATAGAACTCTGACTCACAACCTGCAGCAACCTGTGCAGGAAATCAACCCCCTTATCTATCTATAATAAACAGCCCAGGAAGCCAGCCTGCTATAAATGGTGGGGACCCATTTGGAATTCCAGAGTTGATATGAAGATTATTTTAAGCTGAAGACGTATGAGATTCAACAGATTCAGAGAGAAGCCTTCTTGGAGCTTCCTTTATCTGACAAAAAGCAGCAACTTCTAGGAAATGAGGCTAACTGTCTGGGACACTAAGAGGTGAAATCCCTGGGAAAGTGAGGAGAGTGAAGAGGAGGATATTGTGGTGACTGACAATGAAATGGACAAAATGCCCAGCACAGTCTGACCCCTAATACAAAGGAAAGGCAATGCACAGCAACCATAACCCCAGCCAGCAGGGCAACCCCCAATTCATGTAATGTTCATGATGAGAGAATATACTCCTGCTGAGCTTATTGACATAGCTACCAAGTTCCAGGGAAAAGCCAGGGAAGGTATCCAGGCCTGGTTAGTGCAGCAGTGGGATATGGGGTGTGATGGCATTTCTCTGAATGGGCGGGAGGGAGTGAAAATGAGCCCCTCTGGCAGTTCCTGCATGGTTCTAGGGTGCGTGGGGAGTTCAAGGAACTCACTCCCTTGTAGACTGGACTATTCTAGCTGCAGGGAGCCTTGGCCCAATGAAGAGGATCTCCCTGGGCATGTGGGACCGTGGAAATCCACAGAGGAGAGCAACAAATTCTTAGGGAGTTGGGAATGAGACAGGCCTTCTACACCCTGTCTTTGAAGGCTGTGATCCAGTCACATTCACTGCAGGAGTGAAAGTCAGATAATCCATTGCTCACCTGGGGGAAACTGACAACTCCTGGGAACATGTATGAGCTACGGGAAAGTCCCAAGAGAGAGAGGGAACTTGAAAAGCCAAAATGCTATCCCAATCCTCTATACAAAGTCTGGTAAAAGTAACCTGGGAACAAATGTAGTTTGACCTCTTTGCTACTAGGACCTCACCTGAAAAAAATGGACCAGCAACCCAATGATGCATTAGTTGGCCTGTGGAAAGCCTTAAAACCTGAAGAGCAGTTCAGAGCTGCTCTACCTGCCCCTACCATTCCTGATGCCCCACCTGCTCCAGCAGAGGCCTCAGGGATACAGTCTGACTCGGAGTGGGTGCTTGCACAGCCCAGGCATAGGATGCAGGCCAAGACAGCCTCCAGGGAGGGCTGTGGGAGGGGACTGGAGGCTTCATGTTGAACTCACTATTCACTGATCCCCAGAAACAAGCAAAAGGGGATGGCTCTGTTGATATTGGAACCAAATGTATTCCAATACATGGTCACTCCCAGAAATTTTCTGGACCCCTCAGTGCCATTGATGGTTATGGAGGATCAACTGTTATGGTCAAAAAGGTCCCTTTGACACTGAAAATTGGGCGTTCTCCCCTATGAGAACACTAGGTTTTTATCTCTTCAATACCAGAGAATATACTGGACATTGATATCCTAACAAGGTCAAACTCTGCAAACCTCTGTCAGTGAATTCTGCGTTCAGTGAGTAATCAAACCAGCACTGAAGGGAAACACCAACTGAGAACCAGTAAGGTACCACCCCCTGTGAAGAGTGGTAACTGTCAAACAATATAAATTGCCTGGGGGCAAAGGGAAATAGGAGAAACTATCGAAGAACTGCACTGAGTGGGCATCGTACATCCTGCCCATAGTGCTTTCAACAGCTCAGCGTAGCCAGAAAAAAGCCAGATGGCTCATGGTGGATGACCATGAACTACAGAGAACTGAACAAGGTAGTGGCCCCATCCATGTGGCTATGCTCAACATTGCCACCATCTTAGATGCCTTGGCCCTGGTCCTAGGAGTGTATCCTACTGTACTGGGCTTAGCAAATGTTCTTTTTAGTATACCCCTTGTCACTGAGTCACAAGATCAATTTTCCTTCACAGGGGAGGAACAATGGACTTTTCAAGTGCTTCCCCAAAGCTATCTGCCCAGCCCCACCATATGTCATGGGATGGTAGCCTGAGATGTATCTCTGTTCTCCTTCCCCACATTAGTAAAATGGGCTCATTGTGTTAATGATAAACTTTTAACATGTGAAGGCTTGCCTCTGCTGCAGGACACTCTGCAGACTTTGTTGCAACATCTATGAGTGAGGGGATGGACAGTGAACTCACAGAAAATTCAAGGCCCAGGCACTGCTGTAAAGTCTTTGGGAGTCATTTGGTTGAGTAAGATCCGAGTTGTCCTAGAAACTGTGACTGATAAAGTACTAGCCTATCCAACCCCTCAAAACATGAAAGAGGTACAATCCTATGTAGGGATTTGGGGGCTTTGGAGGACTTTTATTCCTCACCCAGCACAGCGCCTCCATCCCCTGTACCACCTGGGAAGGAAAGAGCACATGTAGGACTGGGGATCAGAGCATCAAGCCACCTTTGAGAAGCCCAAAATACCAGTGAAACAGACTAAAGCTCTGGGCATCTCCCAAGCAGGGTACCACCTGGGTAGATGTGTCTGTGACTCTGGAAGGGATGGACTGGGCATTGTGGCAGAGACAACAGAAGGAGAGACACCCCTAGGATTTTGGTCCCAGCTCTGGAAGGGGGAAGATACCCCATATACCCCATAGAGCAACAGCTCCTAGCAGTGTACACAGAGCTCCTCCAGATAGAGCCTCTCATGAAGGAACAGCGTATTATGGTAAGAACTTCCTTTCCTATGAAGGGCTGGGTTGAGAATACATTCCATCCACCCACCTCTGCCATGGCTCACACTCCCAGATTGACTGAGTGGCCTACTTGCAGCAGAGGAGCACTGTGTCCACCAGCCACTGTCTCTAGAAATGTGGGTGCTACTAGGCCCTGTGGAGTATGTTGATCCCCCAAACATAGATCCCCCTGTTCCTGTGGAGGCCCCTGCAGCCTGTAAAGAGGGGGTGGGGGAATTCCCGCTGACACCCGCTATACAGATGGTCTACTGGGGGCAACCCATCCACAGGGACTGCAGTTGCTATTCAGCCCAACACTGACACCATCTGGATGGAAACAGGAACAAACCACAGCAGCCAGTGGGCTCAACTCAGTGGTTTGGCTGAAGCTCACTCTTGAGCCCTGGCCGTTAATTCTTTGCATTGACAGTTGCACTGTTCTAAAGGGAGTCAGTCACTAAATGACTTGGACAATGGGAAGCCAAGAGGCGACTGATCATGAATAAGCCATTATGGGGTCAGGATATGGGGAAAGACATTTAGGTTTGCCTGCCAGAGCCTGAGGTAGTCTCACTGCCTTCTATGTCCCAGCTGATAAGGCACTGACATAACCTAGCTCCCTACAAGCTCTAGCAACTAACCCTTCAGTAGATACAGCAGATTGCATGTATAGAGAGTGGCCACCATAGTGCCTGGGTGGGATGGCATATTGCCAAGGATGCCGGATTGCCCTCGAAATACAGTGACTTCATTAATGCAGTAACAGCATGTCCTATGTGTTCTAAGTAATGCCCAAGGCATTGTTGCTAAAAGATGCCAAGGGCCATCCACTTGGAGTTCCCATCTGGTGAGGAATTGGGCAATTGCTTATATTGGCCTCTTCTCTCTGAGGGAGGGTTCCAAATATGCCTTGTTTTGTTTGGGCACTGCATCTGGCCTAACCCAGGCTTTCCCCTGTCACCATGCAAACCAGGCTGCCACTGTTAGGGGATTAGAGAAGCTGAGTACCATGTACAGATACCCTTACCCTTGCTGAATAGACAGTGATGGGCAGGGTACCATTTCAAAGGCCATGTTATGTAAGACTGGGCAAAAAAACATGACATTGGATGGAGGTTCCATCTCCCCTAGAACCTGTAAGCAGCAGAATTGGTAGAAAGGAAAAAATAGGATATTAAAGCAGCAGATTAAATTACTAACAGGTAAAACCACTTTGGCTGG
The DNA here is from genome assembly GCF_025265405.1 of Mesoplodon densirostris. Classification (NCBI taxonomy): domain Eukaryota; kingdom Metazoa; phylum Chordata; class Mammalia; order Artiodactyla; family Ziphiidae; genus Mesoplodon; species Mesoplodon densirostris. The sequence goes on from NC_082665.1 coordinate 56,920,828, forward strand.
GAGGACTAAAGTACTGTCCCAGGTTTTAACACATTTGAATGATTAACAAGTAGGGCCTGTTGCACCATATGCCAGACTGGGTACCCTTGCTGAGACACACAGCACCGTAAAGGTATGGAAGTCATGGGAGACAGCCATTGCTCTGACTCTCAGTGTGAACACATGTGCTATGCTGCTGAGAACACCAAGCCCCAGCACACGTGGGAAACACATTACCTAAGGGAATTTGCAATAGGACATCTCACCGGGATGGGTGAGTTACTTGCTCCCTCCGGGTGAGGGAGAACTACTCAGTCTCCACTAGGACCCGTTGTTTTACTGCAACCTGGACCCGTTGAAATGCACTGCACCTGAATGGAACACAGCATTGAAAGAGGGAGAAGGTGGGGGTCCTTTATTAAATCACATGAAGGTAGAAGTGAACGTCTTGAGTGATCTGACCCTCAGCCCAGGGGATTTAATAAATCTAGTGGTTCAGATCAGGAGGCTCTTGGTGGAGAAAAATCGTTACTTATTTTGGGAATCATTATTTTGATCTGTGTTTTTTCTTGCATGTGCCTCTGTTGCTGCTGTGGTATCTGCCTCCAGGGCTGCCCGATAACCACCTAATGACCCACCTCCAAGCTAGTGGAACGCCTGGCTGACTGCTCAGGACACATTGCCGAAGAGTGGGGGCTGTGAGATGGGAAGAGCCGGTCACGAGGGGTGGAGTGTTCCAGGAGGTCATGCAGAGGACAAGACCGCCGGTTGACCTGGGAGCTGGATCCGGGGAATCAGAGGCCGCTCACCCCCGCGCCCCCAGCCCGCCTTGGAATGTACCTTCTACCCACCCTTCCTACAGCCAGAGCCGTGTTCACGGATGCAGCCTTGAGAGAGCAAGGTGTTGTTTTTTTTTTTTTTTTTTTTTGCGGTAAGCGGGCCTCTCACTGTTGTGGCCTCTCCCGTTGCGGAGCACAGGCTCCGGACGCGCAGGCCCAGCGGCCATGGCTCACGGGCCCAGCCGCTCCGCGGCATGTGGGACCCTGCCAGACCGGGGCACGAACCCACGCTCCCCGCATCGGCAGGCGGACTCCCAACCGCTGCGCCACCAGGGAAGCCCAGCGAGGTGTTGTTGAGACCGTTTCAACCATGTACATGACTGAACCCAGGTAAGGCTTTAGTATATACTTTTAAGATTCTGATGGCGGATGCGGAGGTCTACTTTTGCAGAGGCCCACTACATGCCTCATAAATTCTGTTGCTTCCCCCACCCCCACCCCGTTGCTTATTAAACCTACCACCTACCAATCTGGAGTGGCCTACGTCTTTCTTTGTCCTTTCCTTGCCCTCCCTGTTTGCGGGTCAGTTTCAGATTTCACCCGCCAAGCTCCCAGGTATTTGAACCAATGCACCATTGCTCTAGCAAGCTCTGAATGAATAGCTTTTAGTTTTCTCCTTTGGTTGGTCTTGGTTAATTTCCTCAACCATGCGTTTCATTCATACTTTTTAGAAATCTCTTTGGAATAAGTTGCAAAGCAAAATAAATATTTATTAGCTATGATACTTTCTATTTTTTTTATTTCTTTACGTTCTCTATTGAGGTTTTGAAATTCTCTCTGATGCAGGTAGTACAAAAATCGTATTTGACGCAAATCGGTTAATCCTAAAGATGACAGAAAAATCAATGTGAGGTAGCTGCAAATAAACCTACCATTCTCTAAGCTCTTGAAAAGCCTCAAACAGCACAAACCTTCTGCATTTTAATAAAAGTATTTACACACTGGTTTTAAGTGTAAAGAAAATGAGGAAATTCAAGTATTAAAAGCCTGGGAGTATGAAAATGAAGTGTTTTTTCTAAAAGACCTTTTTTAGTTTAAGAAAAAAGATCTTCAGAAATTTCATAAAGTTTTAAATTTGCAGCATCCTTTGTCAATAGCCCTCCACACACACAAACACACACATACACCGCCATCACCACCACCAAAATGGAATAGAGAGTAAATGCCCCAGGTTAGCTAAACCTGGAGCAATTAAAATATCATTATATTCCACATAGATTAATGTTTACATTAATACTTTACCCAGTGAGATTTGGGAACTGAGCCTTGCCCTCAACTGCTCAAAAATGGGCTGGTGCAAATGGACTTGGACCATGGAGTGGGAGTTGGGGGTAGGGGCTGGAATATGTGGAGATATCATATTCGATTTTCTGTTAATAATTAAGTTCCTAGTTCAGTGGTGGGAACCTGAGGCACAATTTAGAAGTAAGTGGTGACATTTCTCTCTGGGAATGCTGTAAAGGAAATTGATAATTTGATAAACTGATAATTTTTGTAGAAGGTCACTAAATGATCTCTTGTCTCTTCTAATTCCAATCCTGAGGTATTCTGATTTGCTCTCATTTCTGGATTTCCAGTCAAGTCTTCTTTGCTACTAGTGCTTCTATAATTTTTAGAATTGAAACACATTTAAGCATAACTACATGTGTATTCAAAAACGTTATTAATACAGGCTAAATTTTTTTCTATCCCAGAATAGTGCTTGTAAAAAAGCAAAACTCAACATGCAGAGTGGAAAGAAGCCAGACTGTGCACTCCACCGGCTCATGATGATTAGTATATGGTTTTGGGGTTGGTTCACCCTGTGTTTGTGTGCGACCAAAGTCAAAGGCTCTGTACACCCTGTTTGCAAATCTTTTAAATTGGTGTAAAAATATTTATCTCCCAAAGGGTTTGGTGAGAGTTAACTGTAAAGCACATAGAATAGCTCAAAGCAAACAGTAGCAGAGAAATCTAATTTCTTCCTCTCTTTCTCCACCCATTGTTTGGTCTACAAATTCCAGGCTAACTTTCAAACTAGGTCTGTTGAGTTCCAAATATCAGATGTCTCCCAGGGTCGTAATTAGGCCCTCACGACCATTTATACTTTGGGAAACTCAGTTACCTTTTGTGGTTTGGTTCTTTTTTTTTTTTTTGCACTGACCGGCAGGATTGAAAGGAGATGGCGGCACCTGGTTGTATGACTCATATCCCTAACTAACCCGCTGGCCAAAATATAAGCTTGTTCGTGAGTTATTCTGAGACCCCTGTCCCTCCAGGACACACTTCCTGTCACGGTTATGAAACTTAGTAGCTATGAGTTTCCAGTTTTCTTTTGTGATAAAGCTAATTAAGCAACAACAGTAGAGAAAGCAGTCTTTTTTAATTTTTTGACTGTGTTGGGTCTTCGTTGCTGCTCTGCGCGCAGGCTTTTCTCTAGTCGCGGCGAGCAGGGGGCTACTCTTCATTGTGGTGCGCGGGCTTCTCAATGCAGTGGCTTCTCTTGTTGCGGAGCATGGGCTTTAGGTGCGCGAGCTTCAGCAGCTGTGGCTCGTGGGCTCTAGAGCACAGGCTCAGTAGTTGTGGCACAAGGGCTTAGTTGCTCCTCGTCATGTGGGATCTTCCCGGACCAGGGCTTGAACCCATGTCCCCTGCATTGGCAGGCGGATTCTTAACCACTGTGCCACCAGGAAGCCCCAAAGCAGTCTTTATTTATTTCAGAAGTTATCTGTTAATTAAAACCATTCCCATTTCCTAGGTAAATGAGTTGAACCTGTTGATGAACGTGTGCACCTGCTTTTAAAGGCGTGGGAATTACCGTCTAAAGCACTTGCTCCATTTCTTTGGTGTTAAAGCAGAGCTACTTATCTGCTTTATCACAACATGAAGTTGAGTACACTCCAGCTAGCACAGGCGCTTTCAATGGAGGGTTTCAGTTTGAATCATGACTCCCCCAGGCTCAATTCTTTTGGTATTAGCAGCTTAAGTGTGCACAGCACAGAGAGAGGCTTTGTTTGGGGCTTGGAAAAGAGTAGATCATTCAGCATCTTTTAAAATGTCTGGAGTAGTTGAATAAAGGCAACTGCACTGCAACTTGCTAATGTAAAATATTAGATGCACCCTAAGTAACAACAGCTTGGAGAGACTCTAATTGTCCCTCTTCAATTTTGTTGCTAACACCTGGCAACATTCGGAGCTATAAAGAGAGTAGCTGGGATGGAGAAGGAAAGCCTGAAAGATTTCCTGTTGCTGTGTTAATACATAGAATGAGAAGAAACAAGGGAAAAAAATCGCATCTGGAAAAGAATTAGGGGTCCGTTCTATAGAAGCATGGCTGCTGCAGGGTACTGTAGTTTAAACACCCTGAATTTTAGTTGGATTTGCAAGACTCCTCATAATTATGGGTGAAGCTACAGGAAGCTGCTTAATCTTTCCAGGTATAAACCCAATTGTAAATCCCCAGGACTCTAGGCTCTGAAACTAGGGGTCAGGAACACTGTCTCCTCTATTAGGCTTTTTCATCCCCAGCTATCCAGTATTGGAGAAGGCAGAGGGGCTGGCAAAGAGGGGAGTGGTAGAGTGAAGAGGGGAGGTTGAAGGTTCCCGGATGGTCTGGATTGGGTCCTGGGAAAGGATCTAATTAGTAGTGTCAGCAAAGCAACTTACAGCCAGAGGGCATTCTAGAAACCAGTAACTAGACTTCAACTTATTAGCAAGGTAGATAGAAATAGAACCTCTGCCTGTGTCTCAATATGGATTGACTTTTTGCTTCTTCTTTTTTTTTTTTTTTTTTTTTTTTTTTTGCGGTACACGGGCCTCTCACTGCTGTGGCCTCTCCCGTTGCAGAGCACAGGCTCCGGACGCGCAGGCTCAGCGGCCATGGCTCACGGGCCCAGCCGCTCCGCAGCATGTGGGATCTTCCCGGACCGGAGCACGAACCCGTGTCCCCTGCATCCGCAGGCGGACTCTCAACCACTGCACCACCAGGGAAGCCCTAGACTGACTTTTTAAAAAGCTATTTCTCTTTGAGAAATCTAGGATTATATGGAGGCAAAAAGCATCACTTTTGGTAGCCTAATAATCAGTTAGCAGGTGTGACGTTGTAAAGAGCATAAACTGAGAAGGCTAAGCAGACTGGTTCCAGTCTCAGCCCTGCTTCCACTAGCCTCATGGTCTCAGACATGAGACCTAGGCTTCCCAAGCCTTCGTTTCCAAAATCTCCCATCTCATAAATATACTGTGAGAATGAAATGAGATGATCCCTGTCAAGAGCCTAGTAGAATACTGGCAATTATCTTTAGTTTCTTCCCTTCCCCTGGAATACAAAGAGACACTTATGTAACAGATAAATTTATTTAAATATTTCTTATTTTATTATTTATTTAATAATAAATATATTTATTTAAATACCAATATTTTATATAAGTATTTATAATGTACAATATATAAATATTAATATAAATATATAAAATATTTATTAAATAAATATGTTTATATTTTAATATTTAATATTTTAAAATATATTTAGATATTTAAATAAGTATAAATATATTTATAATTATTGAGCTATTATTATGCTAGAAGGAAAAAATATTACAGTGCTCTCTTCATCAGGGAACAGTCTTGCAACCTTGAATTTAAGAGTAAGCATGTACAGGCCTAAAACATTCTCTATAGTCAGGTTTCTAATTCTTGTTTTGTACCAAAGGAGTCTAAGAGATTTGAACGTTATATCCAGCTATTTTAATGGATTTTCTAAGAGTGTGAATTGACTTATAATATAGGCAGCCCCATCTTTTCATGCTAGAGTTGAAAAGGTCAACATTTTTTCCTGAGGATTATAGGATTACCTTTAATACTGTATTTCATAACCTGTTATAAGGCCTAAGGAACTCAATAAATGCTAAATAATGATATCTAATGTGAATTTTTTCTTTTTTTAACATAAGCATATTAAACTGTGAATTCCTAAATTTCTCTATTTAAGCCACTTGCTCTTATAACTTAGTTCAATAGAAAACAAATCTGGAAGGTTCACAGAATCTTATATTTACAAGTGGTCATGCAAAACCAAACTGACCCATGACATCCCTCTTAACTAAACTTATGATATTTTCTCTGCATGTGGTTCAGCCTGAACGGGGCTTCTGTTTCTGTTGACCTTAGCTCTCTTATATTAACCTCTGATAGCAACATCCACATGAGTCTAAAGGTCTATTGCCTAAACTAAACTCTTTCCATGCCATTGAGTAATAAAAGATAGAGTCTGTGTGTCACAGCACTTAGTAAGGAGAGTAGCAGTGTACTCATACCAAAACCAAGCAGGGTGATTTTCCTACTGGTACCTAACAAAAGCAAAGTGAAGTTTGTTACTATATGTTATGTATCACATTTTTGCACATTTTAACATTTTAAAATTGAGGTATGCCTCACAATCTAGGGTATCTTATAATAACTGTCAACCAGAGGGGCAGACATGACCTTGTTACCATGGCTGGGACATCAGAGTCTCAGATTATTCCTGGTGGCATGACTGCAAAACTGCAACTCAAAGTTTCAATCAACAGGCCATTTCAGGAATATTTGAAAAAGACTGTATAACTCCTGCTCGTAGTTTGGAAACCATACACTGACACTTTATAGTAAGATCAGGAAAGCGCCCAGAGGTCACGGTTGAGTATTTTTTTGCTCTGCTGGCAAAATGGACGAAATTGGTGGAAAAAACATGGGCATCAATGAGACCAAGTTGAGAAGTGATTCAAACGAGTCAGGCTTTGAATGCGAAGTACTAGAAATACCTTGACAGATTTATTTCACTTATATCATGCTTTTTATATAAGTGCAAAAATGCTATATGATAGAAATTTATGTCCAAGTAAATCCGAAAAACGTTTTAAATAGGCATAAAATAAAAATTCTAAGTGATAGAAAAACATTTTGTCATAATTAAATGAATGGTATTTTTTCTTTTTTCTTTTTCTTAGTGATGGATAATATAATGGTGAGCTATACTATTGATGGCACCTTAGATTTAATGTAATACAGTATCGTTATTTTGGAGAGTATGTGGATTATTTTATGGATGATTTTCTTGAGGAGATTTAAACAATCCTCCAAATTTCACACCCAGTTAGTTTAGTATGCATATGTTCTCCATCACCAAAAGCCATTGAAGTATAAATATTATAACATTATCATTGTTTTTTTAAATGCATGACAAAATATCACTTTCAATAGGCAATAATGAGAATGTATTAATAAAAAGTTATCTCTAGGTTATTCCTTTTATGGCCTGCCAAATGCATAAGTTGAAGATGTGACATGGAAAAAAGAAACTCTTCAGTTTTAACTTTGGCTTATAGGCTATATGAAACAATTCATTCCTGAATAGAAGTTCTATTTAATATGTGAATACTACAATGAATGTTTGCCAACATTCATTCATTGAGAAAATATTTATTGTTACTGTCAAAGTACTTGGGGACACAGCAGTAAAGCCCTGCCATCAAGGAGCTAGCTTAGATTCTTTTCTAAAAAAATATTTTTTTATAAATTTATTTTATTATTTATTTATTTGTTTTTGGCTGCATTGGGTCTTGGTTGCTGCTCATGAGCTTTCTCTTGTTGCGGCAAGTGGAGGCTACTCTTCCTTGCAGTGCATAGGCTTCTCATTGTGGTGGCTTCTCTTGTTGCAGAGCACGGGCTCTAGCCATGTAGGCTTCAGTAGTTGTGGCTCGCGGGCTCTAGAGCGCAGGCTTAGTAGTTGTGGTGCATGGGGCTTAGTTGCTCCACGGCATGTGGGATTTTCCTGGATCAGGGATCGAACCTGTGTCCCCTGCATTGGCAGGTGGATTCTTAACCTCTGTGCCACCAGGGAAGTCCTGCTAGCTTAGGTTCTAATGGGGTAGATAATAAATTAAATAAATAAGTAAATTTTATTGTATGATAAACTAATAAGTGCTAAGGGGAAAAATAGGGAAGGAAGTTAGGAAATTCGGGGAGGAGTTCAAAATTTTAGATTGGTGGTCAAGAAAGCCCTTTCTAAGAAAGTGGCATAAGAGCAGAGTTCTGAAGAAACCAAGGAGTCTACCCATGTGGATATCTGAAAGAGAGAAGCACATTCTTTTTTTTTTTTTTTCTTGGTCACTTTGCAGCTTGCAGGATCTTAATTCCCCGACTAGGGATTGAACACAGGTCCCGTCAGTGAAAGCTCGGTGTCCTAACCACTGGACTGCCAGGGAATTCCCAAGAAGCACATTCTAAGCAGAGGGAACAAACAGCAAGCCCAAAGGCCCATAAGCAGAAACGTGCCTGGTGTGTCCTAGGAATGAGAAGAGGCCAGAGGGGTTGGCACGGGGTGAACAAATCTCAATGCATCAGAGGAGGTCAGAGAAGTAAAATAGGCAGAGCAGACCCTGTGAGTGTGGTAGGTCAGAGAAGAGACCTTGCCTCTTCCCTGTGAGTGAGCTGGAAAGGCACTGGAGGCATTGGTGCGAAAGTTCGCCCTGGTCTGACTGGCATTTTATGTGGATGTTTTGGCTACTGTGTTCAGAGTAGACTGGAGGAGTATAAACAGAGAAACCAATTAGCAGCTTTGTCATAATTCAGGTGAGAGATGGTAATGACTTAGATAGTAGTAGGAGGTATTGAAAGGAACTCCAAATTATGGATATATTTGAAAGATGTGCTATCATGATTTACTGAACTGGATGCAGGGTGAGAAGAAGACGAGTTCAATGATGACTCTTAAGATTTTTGGCCTGAGCAACTGAAGAAGAGCTGCCATTTATCAAGGATAGCAATAGGAACATTGTAAAAGGAGTAGGATTACGGGAAGAGGGTGAGGAATATTAGAGATGTAATCCTGGATTTGTTAAATTTGAGATGCCTTTGAACATTTACAGAGAGGTATCAGGTAGTTGGATACACAAGTGAGGAATTAAGGAGGAGATATTAGTGTCAGAGTCATTAGCATATAGATGATATTTAAAACCGTGAGACTGAATGAGATCACCAAGGGAGTGGAGCTTGGTGTCCTGAGAGCCAGGTCAGAAAGCATTTCATGGAAAGAGGCAGCAAGTGAGTCAGATAAGTGAGATGAGGCCCGAGAACTGACCACTGAATTTAGCCGTGCAAATGTCCCTGGAGGCCTGATTGGAACAGTTTGGTGTGAGGTTGGCCTTATTGTAGTGGGATCTAGAGAGAATGCAAGGAGAGGAATAGGAGACAGAGCGTATAGACAATGATTTCAAAAAATGTTCCTGTAAGGAAAAGGAGAAAGGGAGGACACAAATAGGTGAGGACAATTAAAAGGTACAAACTTTCAGTTATAAAATAAATGAGTCACAGGTATGAAATGTACAGTGTGGGGAATATAGTAAATAACGATGTAATATCTTTCTATGGTGACAGAGGTTAACTAGACTTATCATGGTGATCATTTTTAAACGTATATGAGTATCGACTCACTATGTTGTATACTAGGAATTATTGTAGTGTTGTAGGTTAATTATACTTCAAAAACAAATAAACTCATAGAAAAAGAAATCAGATTTGTGGTTACCAGAAGTGGGAGGTGGGGGGTGTGGGACTTGGACGAAGGTGGTCAAAAGTTACCACACAAACTTCTGCTTATAAGATAAATAAGTACTAAGGCTATAATGTCCAACATGATAAATATAATGAAGACTGCTGAATGTTATATATGAAAGTTGTTAACAGAGTAACAGAGTAAATGCTAAGTGTTCTCATGAGAAGGAAAAAAATTTTTTCTATTTCTTTAATTTATATATATATATATATATATATATGATGGAAAGTCACTGAACTTGTGGCAATCATTTCATGATGTATTTAAGTCAAATCCATATGCTGTGCACCTTAAACTTATACAGTGCTGTATGTCAATTACATCTCAATAAAACTGGAGAAAAAAGGAGAGATGGAACAGAAACTAGAGCAGAAGTAGTTTTGGTTTTGTGTTTTAGACGATAGAAAACAATGTTGATGAAATTATCCAGTGAAAAGAGGAGAGAAAATAATGGAGAGAAGAGATTTGCTGCTGGCACAGGTTCTGATGGAGAAGTGAAGTTGGCTTTAGGGAGAAGCCTCTAAAAATGCATTTTTCAGACATTCCAATCATGTTTTATGCCATTTTCTACTGCTCTTCCCTTTGCCTGAGTCCTTGGTTTTCATTAAGACTCTACCATTTTATCTGTTTAGTGAAGTGTTTCCTTTCTATCTCAGCCAATGAATTCACTGAAATCTCTCCCTTCTCTGCATTCATTGCTCTTGTAGTCTGTTCCATTAAGTTGATTACTAGTCACCTTTTTATGCGCAAGCTGTCTTTCCCATTAAATTGTAAGCCCCTTGATAGTAGTGATTATGCCCTGCCTATGGGAAGCGCCCAATAAAAGCTAGCTGACTCTCTCTCTACCACTTTCACTGAAAACAATTTCCTCCCTTATAACTCCCTAAGGAGAAGAGTCTATTTTTATTCTCCATGTAAAAGTCCTCTATGTACTAAAAATATTACTAAACTGCTTCGTGGTCTCATCTTTTTCACTCTTTTCTTTAATACTATCTTTTCATCTCAAATTTTGTTTTTGGTTTCTTTCCTTTGGCACCTCCACAAATGCATCCTTTTTCTTTTCTTTCTTTTTCTTTATCATTTTAAAAAAATGTTCTTCTTTTGTTCCTCTTTGAGTTTAATTAGGGAATCTGAGATGTGTGCAGAAGGTAGCAATTCAGAATAGTTCGAGCAATAGCTGTGTTTTACTATCCTGAGTGGAGATAGTGAGAATTGACCAGACTACAGAATGTGTGTGTGTGTGTGTGTGTCTGTGTCTGTGTCTGTGTGTGTGTATGGGTACATTCTCAGCAAAAGGAGTAGCATGTGAAAAGGTACAGAGGTAAAACCATAAAATTTTATCTCATCCATAGCTACATATTCATCCTTTAGAACAGTGCCTAACCCTCATTTACTGAATGAATGTAGCAGTGAATGAATTACTCCCATGATGGTTAGAGGCTTCCATTACTTTTCTTTCTTTGTAAACGTCAGGCCCATCTTTAGCTAAACATTTCAGTTACAATCTGACCACTACCCTAAATTCCCAAGCAGTAAAAATAATATTAACTACATAAGTATATGAGGCAGTAGAGCAGAGAGATACAAAGTTGATACCCAGGAGCCATGTACCTCAGCCATACGCCGACAATCTCAGGCTGCCATTTTTTAGCTGTGTGACTTTGGGCAAGTTATTCATCCTCTCAGCACCTATATCCTCATCTGTAAAATGGGAGTGGTAATACCTACTTTATATGGCTCTGGGGAGGGTTAAATGAATTACTATAAAATCTTATAGTAATTCTAAATCTAAACCTTAATCTTATCCTCATTTTTTTAGATGAGTTAACTGAGGCTTAGAGAGGTTAAAATAGCTTTGCCATAGCTAACCAGCTAGTGGACAACTGGGGTTCATCTTAACTGCATGGTCTGTCTAATGTGGTGGCAGGCGAGACCTAGACAAGGAATAAAATGTTGTATGTTAGGGCCTCCCTTTAACATAAAAAAGCTAGGCTGGGCATTGAGAGACCAGAGGCAGTAAAAGTAAAGTGTTGTTGTGCCTTAGGAAATGATTGTAAAGAGCAAATCTGAGGAGAAGGGAAGTAATGGAAAAGTAACTGGAGTGTCTGAAGGATAGTGTTTGACCAAGTTGAGGGGTGATCATCTAAAAAGAAGACTAACAAATGTTCCTGCATTTGGGGCACAGCCCGCTCCTTGTTCTTGAACTTGTCCTTAGCTGCTAGGTTTTTGAAAGCCCCAAAGACCATATTCACATTAGAATATTATTTCCATATCTTCCTCATGGAGTTAGGACTCAATTGGACATCACATCAGTGAACAAAGCAGGATGGTTGTGTTTGTAATCCCCATTTGGAGGAATTTACTGCTATCATTTCTTTTGAAAATTATATTTTTAAAATTATGCTCTCTGAGAATAGCAGAGCCATAAACTTCAAATTAATGGGTCAACAACTTACTCTTTTAAAGCTGCTACTTGGGCAATATTTTGGTGAACTTCTGAAGCTATTTTAGCATCTTTATTATTTCCATATTCCTCTCCCTTCCATTACCATAGTCCTGAAGAAGGAATTCTAGAACAAACCCTAAAGAAGAAGACAAGCTGTGAAACAGAGAAAAGAGTACACCGTTTGAAAACTAGAAAAAACTGGGGGGAAGCGGGAACAAGTATTAGGGAGACTGTGCCATGAGTAGACCATCCTGTTCCTCTCATAACGGCTGTGCATTTCACTTGATGTAATATAGGGACCATAAAATGGAAATATTGAAGGGCGATGTCTTCCTTATTTCTTACCTGCATTCCCCACTTTTGGGTTGAATGTGCTCTGAGAGTGGCATTATCAGGCCTAGAGTAGAGAAAGCTGGGAGGTGGTTGAGATTTCTCTATTGCACAAGGTATATAAACAATGACTCTATGGGATTCTTCAAAGCCTTTTTTTCTGGGTGAGAATTTGTACCTGGATCAGTGCTGGGAGTACAGTGGACCCTTCAACAATACAGGCTTGAACTGCATGGGTCCACTTATACATGGATTTTTAAAAATAAGTATAGTACCTCTTGCATTCCTATACACTAACGATGAAAAAGCTGAAAGAGAAATTAAGGAAACACTCCCATTTACCATTGCAACAAAAAGAATAAAATACCTAGGAATAAACCTACCTAAGGAGACAAAAGACCTGTATGCAGAAAGCTATAAGACACTGATGAAAGAAATTAAAAATGATACAAACAGGTGGAGAGATATACCATGTTCTTGGATTGGAAGAATCAACATTGTGAAAATGACTCTACTACCCAAAGCAATCTACAGATTCAATGCAATGCCTATCAAACTACCAATGGCATTTTTCACAGAACTAGAACAAAAAATTTCACAATTTGTATGGAAACACAAAAGACCCCGAATAGCCAAAGCAATCTTGAGAAAGAAAAGCAGAGCTGGAAGAATCAGGCTCCCTGACTTCAGACTCTACTACAAATCTACAGTAATCAAGACAATATGGTACTGGCACAAAAACAGAAATATAGATCAATGGAACAGGAATGAAAGCCCAGAGATAAACCCATGCACATATGGTAACCTTATCTTTGATAAAGGAGGCAAGAATATACAACAGAGAAAAGACAGCCTCTTCAATAAGTGGTTCTGGGAAAACTGGACAGCTACATGGAAAAGAATGAAATTAGAACACTCCCTAACACCATACACAAAAATAAACTCAAAATGGATTAAAGACCTAAACGTAGAGCCAGACACTATAAAACTCTTAGAGGAAAACATAGGCAGAACACTCTATGACATAAATCACAGCAAGATCCTTTTTGACCCACCTCCTAGAGAAATTGAAATAAAAACAAAAATAAACAATGGGACCTAATGAAGTTAAAAGCTTTTGCACAGCAAAGGAAACCATAAATGAGATGAAAGGACTACCCTCAGAATGGGAGAAAATATTTGCAAATGAAGCAACTGACAAAGGATTTATCTCTAAAATATATAAGCAGCTCATGCAGCTCAATATGAAACAAACAAACAACCCAATCCAGAAATGGGCAGAAGACCTAAACAGACATTTCTCCAAATAAGATATACATATTGCCAACAAACACATGAAAGAATGCTCAACATCACTAATCATTAGAGAAATGCAAATCAAAACTACAATGAGGTATCACCTCACACTGGTCAGAATGGCCATCATCAAAAAATCTACAAACAATAAATGCTGTAAAGGGTGTGGAGAAAAGGGAACCCTCTTGCACTGTTGGTGGGAATGTAAATTGATACAGCCACTATGGAGAACAGTATGGAAGTTCTTTAAAAAACTTAAAAAGAACTACCATATGACCTAGCAATCCCACTACTGGGCGTATACCCTGAGAAAACCATAATTAAAAAGAGTCATGTACCACAGTGTTCATTGCAGCACTATTTACAATAGCCAGGACATGGAAGCAACCTAAGTGTCCATCAACAGTTGAATGGATAAAGAAGATGTGGCACATATATACAATGGAATATTATTCAGCCATAAAAAGAAATGAAATTGAATTATTTGTAGTGAGGTGGATGGACCTAGAGGCTGTCATGCAGAGTGAAGGAAGTCAGTAAGAGAAAAACAAATACCATATGCTAACAAATGTATATGGAATCTGAAAAAATAATGGTTCTGATGAACTTAGGAGCAGGACAGGAATAAAGACACAGTTGTAGAGAATGAACTTGATGACATGGGGAGGGGGAAGGGTAAGCTGGGACGAAGTGAGAGAGTGGCATGGACATATATACACTACCTAATGTAAAGTCGGTAGTGGGAAGCAGCCGCATAGCACAGGGAGATCAGCTCGGTGCTTTGTGACTACCTGGAGGGGTGGGATACGGAGGGTGGGAGGGAGACACAAGAGGGAGGGGTTATGGGGATATATGTATATATATAACTGATTTGCTTTGTTATACAGCAGAAACTAACACAACAGTGTAAAGCAATTATACTCCAATAAAGATGTTAATAAATAAATAAATAAATAAATAAATAAAATATACTGCCATCTCACATTAAAAATAACAGTAAAATAGAGACATGGAAGAGTTTTTAAAGACCCAAAGTTAACTTTAAAGATGAAAGTGACAATGTCATCATAACAGCTTTACTTGTAATATCAAAAAAATGGAAACAATACACATGCCCGTCAACAAACCTTGGAATAGCCATACAATAAAAACTACTCAGCAATAAAAGCAGTGAACTACAGAGTCATGCAACAAAATGAACGAATGTGAAAATAGTTATGCTAAGTGAAGGGAACCAGATGAAAAAAAGAGTACATACAAAACCCAAATTCATCTACAGTGATATAAAGCAGATTAACAGTTGCCTAGGAATGGGAGTAGGCTGGGATAGCCAAGGGTCATGGGGAAATTTTTGGTAGGTGAGTGAAAGATTTGTTCATCATTTTGATTTTGATGATGGTTGCATGGGTGTATACATTTGTCAAAACTTATAAAATTGTACTTTCAATATGTGATGTACAGTTTATGGCATGCCATTTATACCTCGAGCAATATTTTAAAAAAGGCTAGACTGTTAATAGGAGTATTTAAGAGTTTCAAAACTGATCTCCTTCTGGAAGTTGTTACACACTAACCCGTACTTATACTTAGTTTATACTCTAAAACAATAATGTGCAGTTGCCATATCAGTGACTTGCTTTTTTTTTTTTCTTTGTGTACACATTTAGTTTTATTGTAACAAAGCAACTTGTACACTTTTAACGTTTAAAACTGAGCATCATCTTTCCTTTCCAGTGAAACAAAAAGAAAAATTTAAAAATAAACAGGAACAAAATTACAATAGAGAATGTCAATTGCAAATAAGACCCTACAGGTTCTGCTGATTCTCCCATCGAGTGGCAGGGCTCAAGTCATCATTAGGAGAGAATTTATTTTAAAAGTGTCATCTTAAACTGCAAGGATGTCCGTTAAACATCACAATTAAACATGCCAAAGGAGAAGCCATGTTGTCAAAATGCCCACTTAACCCACCCAAACATCTCAAACCCACCCTTTGCTGACCTTCTATAACCCCATTTTTTTAAGTTTTTTTTTTCTTTTTTTAAACAAGAGAAAGTAGACAGATACATGTTGGTAAATGCTAACTGTCCATATTCACATAGAGACACAGTGTAATCTCTGAGCCCAATATACAGAGAAAGGAGGAAAAAAGCTAGAATTCTATGCACTACTACACAGGGGCCTAGCACCCTCCAGCTTCCAGCAGAGCTAAGGGAGCAGAAGGTTTTTCTTTTTTCCCACAGAGCATGGTGGTGTTGATTCCATAAAGTTTTTGTTGAGACAGGAAGGGATAAAAATGAATTTGGAACAGAAAGGGGTAGAGATTCTTTTCCCACTGAATTCTGCTCAAGGTATTTCCCCCCAAAATAAGCCATGGTATAAAGGAAAAAAGACACCTCAAAAACAGGGCAACTGAGCACAAGAGGAGAAGGAGAAAAAAAAAAAAAAAAAGACTGCAACTTGCTCCCAGGGACTGGAGAAAATTAAAAAAGGAAGGTCGGAATCCATCAGTGTTCCATTAGTCGTCTTCTCCTTCATCTTCCTCTCCTTCCTCCCCCTCATCATCATCTTCATCTTCTTCACCTTCGTCCTCATCCCCTTCTTCATCAATATCTTCCAATCCTTCTTCTTCTTCATCATCATCATCATCTTCTTCTCCCTCCCCTTCCTCATCATCCATGTCCGGAACCAAGTAGTACTGTAATGGATTTGGCCAAATATCATCTTTGATGACCTCTCCTAACTCATCTGCACCTGCATCAGAATGATCAGTAAACCAGGTGAAGAAGCTTTCTGGTTCCTCATGCTGTCTCTTCCTGCTGACTTTATTCTGAGTTTGACTTGAACGTTTTGTCAAATCCTTTCCGGATTTCCATTTGATTTCAGTGGACTTTGAAGATGGATCACCACTCTCATTCAGATGAAATTCTTTGGAGAGAACTTTATTTTCAAAGTAAGGGTTTTCATCAAAATAAAAATCTATTCTGTAACCTGATTTAATATCTTCAAATTCTGTCACTTCGACTCTTGTCAAATAATGCAGCGCCTCTTCATCCTCCTCCCCAAGCAGTGCCGACACTTGTGGATGGTTAACAAATGTCGTTACCCAAAAATTTGGGATCTTGGCGATCAATTCCGACCTCTTCTGAAAAAATGGTTGGCGGAGTTTGTTATATTTCTGTTCTACTTTCAAAATCTCCTCACTGGCTTGTTCATTAAGTCTGTCTGTTTCATTTTGTACTTCATCAATATGTTCAATTGCTTCTTGCTGTTCTTTTTCTGAAGTCTCGTCGGCCCCGTCGTGGTTGGAGTTGAGCTCCTTTTTACTGACTTTGGCCGCCGGCGCCGACATGGTGCTGCTCCGCGGTCGAGGGGGGGGGGAGTGGGGAGGGGGAGAGAAGGGAAGGCGAAGGGGGCGGGCAGCGGCTTCCCCTCACGCCACACGCGCGGGCGCTCGCTCGGTCCGACCGCCTCCTCCCGGCGCTCGCTCGCTCGCTTTCCCTCCCCCTGGCTCGCGAGCGCTGCCCTCGCGGCCTGACGACGAGGGAGGGGCTGGGGCTGCGTGCCGGGCCCCGGCCCGGGCTCCTGCTTACGGAGGGGAGGCGGCGGCGGGCGGGCAGGCAGCTCGGCTCCCTCACTCACGCTCCGCGCTCCAGCTCGCTGCTCGATCTCCCCGAGCCGCCTCCTCCTCCACCTCCTCCTCGCGGCGAGGGGCAGTGACTTGCTTTGATGTGAAGTTTTTCTATCCACATACCCTAAGTAGGAATGCTGGCTATCATTGGTCTTCAACTTTGTTCCCAGCGAATCTTCTCTTCCTGACAGGATTTTTGCAGGCCTTGCGGCCTCATGTGATAGTTAGAGGGTGAGACATTTTGTTAATTCCTAACATTCTCACCAGCCGGGTCAATGGAAAAAGGAGGAGAAGAGGATAGAGTCTGCTGACATTAGATTACAACTAAGTAGACACACCTACAGGTAAAGTGTTCTCTATATGGTGATGGTCTGCTTTCAGCTTTCCAGCATTGTATTCTTTGTGTAGAATCTGGTACCTGAAAATCTTCCACATCTCCCATGAAATATTTAATTTTATTACATCCTTGTGAAGAAAAGCTGTAACAATCAAGACTTCCTGATTAAGAATGAAGTCAGCAACAGATTTTTAGAATCTCTTATTTTTTTCTCTCCTAATTTGTTAAATAATTCAAGAAATATCTAGTGGGCACTTATATGCCAGGCACACTTAGCTGTTATATACTTCCAGAGCGTTGTTATTCAAAGTGTGTTTAGTAGAACACAGCATCAACATCACCTGGGAGCTTATTAGAAATGCAGAATCATAGTCCTCCTCCAGACATCCAGAATCAGTAACTGCATTTTAACAAGATCCCTCAGTGACTTGTGTGTATATTTAAAAGGCACTGTTCTAGAGAATTCTCCTTAGCTCTACCACTTAAATACTGCTATGACTTTGAGAAAGTAACTTCACTTCTGTAAGCTATTAACAAATGAGAGGATGGAAATAATAGCAGAAACCACTTCATGTATTATTGGGAAGATATAATTAGATAAGCTTCCTAAAGCACTTAACACACTGGCTAGTGTCTAGTAAGTGTTTTTAAAAAAGAGTTAGTCATGGTATTGCAAAGCTGAAGACAGTCAGTAGACCCAGGTCCTGGCCTTCTTTGAGTTTCTGGCAGAAGCAACCATTTTCCTGCCTTTCTTTTATTCATATTGGCTTCATCACTCCCTTCTACCATAGACTTGTCCCCAGCTGTGCTGCACTGAAGTTTGCTAACTTAGAGTATGTCATCGTGTCAGGGGAAAATAACTTCCCTTCTTTCACATTCATGACATTTAGACTTACGTTTGTTTTCTTTTTGCCCACAAAATAACTGTAGAGTTTTACTTTCTAAGAAAGTTGCAATGAGAAACAAAAAAATCTAAAAAAAAAAGAGTAAGCCATAATTTTTATTATTATTATTATTTTAGTTGAAAGAAAAATCTTTTTTGTAAAACTTCCCTTGTAGTCACTTCCCTTCTAATTCATTTATTTGTTCATAATGCTGACAGATATTATTCAAAGAGACATGACAGTTAAGTACAACATTCAATCCTGGATTGGATCCTGAATTGGAAAGGGAAGAGGAAAAATCAATGTCTTAATCAACTCCAGATGCCATAATAAAATACCATCTGGGTGACCTAAACAACAGAAATTTATTTTCTCCTAGTTCTGGATACTGGAAGTCAGAGATTAAGGTGCCAGCCTGCTGGGTTCTGGTGAGAGCTCTTTTCAGGGCTTGCAGATGGCTGCCATCTCACTGTGGACAAATATGGCCTTTCCTCTCTGTCCCTCTTCCTCATTTTATAGGGTCACTAATCTCATCATGAGGGCCCTACCCTCATGATGTAATCTAACCATTATCACTTCCCAAAGGCCTCACTTCCAAAACCATCACATCGGGGTTTAGAGTTTCAACATGTGAATTTTAGGGGACACAAACGTTTAATCTGTACAGGGGGTAAGGTTTGTTCATAAAGTTGTTGCTATTTCTTTCTAAAGGTGACACTATTGGACATGAGATTTTGTGATGTGGAATTAGATGATGAATCTTTTCTAGATGAAATGCTGCACAAGTAATTTTCAGAAAATAACTGGATGTACTTAAGGGCTTTACATAACAACAGTGTTGTTATCCAGAGATTTAAGTGGGATGCCTACTACTGCCGATTCTCCTTTCCTTTTGTTCAGTTTCATCAAGGACTTCAGTACAGAGGTGGCTGGCCACCTTGTACTCCCTAATGCTAACGAGCTCCAGACCATGCCCATTCCATTCAAGTCTACATCCTCAGACGCTAATACAGTGCCTGGCACAGGATAGGCATCCTGTGCATCTGTGTTGAGTATGAACAACTGGGTTAGGCCAGACCCCAAAGAAGCATCTCTCCTTCATCTTCCCGATGTTTCCATTACCTGTGTTTTTCTGGGGGGAAACTAATTTCAAATCTACAGAAAAGAATGCAAGAATAATAAAAAGAACTCTCATATACCCTTTGCCCAAATCCCCCAACATTTGTCAGTTTTTAACATTTTATTTTAAAATAATTTCATACTTAAGGAAGATTTGCAAGACAAATACAAATTAATAATGATACAATGAACTACACCCTTCACCCAGGTTTCCTAAGTATCAACAGTTTACATTTGTCTTTTTTTTAATTAGTTTCTGCTTTATAACAAAGTGAATCAGTCATACATATACATCTGTTCCCATATCCCTTCCCTCCCGCGTCTCCCTCCCTCCCACCCTACATTTGTCTTTTCATTTTCTCCCATATATCATTATTTTCTTTCTGAAACATTTGAGATTAAATTGCAGACATGTTGCCAAATTACCCCTAAATACTTCAAGGTATATTGATTAAAAACAAGGACACTCTCACATGTAACTTCAGTCCCCTCATTGAATTTAGGACATTAACATGGCAACAGTACTTTTATCTAATCCACAAAGTCCACGCAAATTCCTCCAGCTGTCTAATAATGTTACGTATGGAAAGGAACAGTAATAACAAACTAACTGCCTTTCCTTTCTGGTTCAAAATCCAATCCAGAATCATGCATTGTATTTAGTTGTCATGTCTGTTTAGTTTCTTTCAATCTGTTCTTCCTTAGTTTTTCTTTGTGTTTCATGATTTTGGCATTTTTGCAGTGCATAGGTCAGTTATTTTATAGAATTTCCTTCAGTTTGGATCTCTCTGATGTTTCTTCATGGCTAGATACAGGGTATACTTTTTGAAGTGAATACCACAGCAGTGATGCTGTTTTCTTTGCAATGCCTCATATCAGGAGGCACACAACATCAATTTTTCTCATTGCCAAGGATATTAACTTTTGTCACTTGGTCAAAATGGTATCCATGATATTTCTCCACTTTAAAGTGCATTAATAAGGAATGAATAGATTTTGGATTTTCTTTTCTCATCAGAATTTTACCCCGTGATTTTAACATCCATTGATATCTTTTGCCTGAATCACTTATTACAATGGTGGTTGCTGAATTAATTTTCTAAATCTATTATTCCCTCTACATTTATTAGTTGGAATTTGACTTAAGATATAGCTTTCTCTTTGTATTTATTTACTTATATCAGTATGGACTCATAAATTCTTATTTTATTGAACTACCTGTAATATATTATCATTAATTATTATTTTATTACAGCTTTACTGAGGTGTACTCTACACATAATAAATTGCATATATTTAAAGCATACAGTTTGAGGAGTTCTGGTGTGTATATACAGTGAAAAAAACCACCACTGCAATCAATAAAATGAAACCCCAACTTTCTTTGTAGTTCTTTAAAATCCAGTTTCTCTCACTTCCTCTCCCCCCATCCTCAGGAAGCCATTAATTTATTTCTGACATTATAGATTAGTTTTCATTTTATTCTTGAATTTTATATAAATGGAATTGTACAAATGTATGTTTTTTGGTGGGGTCTGGCTTCTTTTACTCTGTAATTATTTTGAGATTCATCCATGATGCTGAGTATATTAATAGTTCATTATTTTTATTGCTGAATAGTATTCTATTTTCCTGATTTGCCACAGTTTGTTTACCCATTCACCTATTAATGGACATTTGTTTTTTCCTAGTTTGGGACTATTACAAAGTTTCCAAGAACAGGTACAAGTCTTTGCACAAGTCTATGTACACGTCCTTGTATGGACATATTCTTAATTCTCTTGGAATGGCTGGATCACACAGTTGATATATATTGAGCTTTAAGAAACTGCTAAATTATCAAATTGTTTGTAATGTTTAGATTCACCCAGCAACATAAAAATACTTCTATTGTTTGATGTCCTGACCAACACTTGGCATGGTTAGTCTTTTTTAGCTGTAGCCATTTTACAGTGTGCATAATAGTGCCATTTATGATTTAATTTGCATTTTCCTAAGAACAAATGATGTTAAACATTTTTTGTGCCTTATTTACCATTCCTGTGTCTTTTTGGTGAAGTGTTCATTCAAATATTCTGCCCATTTTTATTGGGTCATTTGTCTTCTTATTGTTGAGTTGTAAGAATTCTTTATATATTCTAGAAACAAATCATTTGTCAGATTGTATACTTTGCAAATATTTTGTCCAGTATTCAGCTTGCCTTTTCATTTTCTATGTTACTGAGAGTACAAAGGTTTTAATTTTTTTTAAATCTAGGAACCAATCAAGATTCATGAATTTCTTTTTATTATTATTATTATTATTTGGCTGTGTTGTGTCTTCGTTGCTGTGCACGGGCTTTCTCTAGTTGTGGTGAGCAGGGGCTGCTTTTCGTTGCGGTGTGCACGCTTCTCATTACGGTGGCTTCTCTAGCTGTGGAGCCCGAGCTCTAGGCATGCGGGCTTCAGTAGCTGTGGCTTGTGGGCTCTAGAGCACAGGCTCAGTAGTTGTGGCACACAGGCTTAGTTGTTCTGTGGTATGTGGAATCTTCCTGGACCAGGGCTCGAACCAGTGTCACCTGCATTGGTAGGTGGATTCTTAACCACTGCACCACCAGGGAAGCCCTAAAGGTTTTAAATTTTGACGAAGTCTGAAGTACCAATTTTTTTCTTCTGTAGTTTGCTTTTTGTGTTCTATTTGAGAGATCGTTGCATAATCTAAGATCATTGAGACTCTCTTCTATGTTTTATTTTTTTAATTTAAATGTTTATTTATTTATTTTTGGCGGTGTCGGGTCTTAGTTGTGGCTTGCAGTAGCTTTCGTTGTGGCGCGCGAGCTTCTATCTAGCTGTGGCACGCGGGCACTCTAGTTGTGGTGCACAGGCTCCAGAGCACTGCGGGCTCGGTAGTTGTGGCGCATAGCCTCAGTAGTTGCAGCAAGTGGGCTTATTTGCCCCTTGGTATGTGGGATCTTAGTTCCCCAACCAGGGTTCCAACCTGCATCCCCTGCGTTGGAAGACAGATGCTTAACCACTGGACCACCAGGGAAGTCCCTATGTTTTCTTGTATAAGTTTAATAGCTTTATATATAGTTTTGAGGAAACCACATGTATATTGTTGGAGAAAATGGGAATTTTTGTATATGGTTTGAGGAAATGATAAGGAAATGATTGGATTTCCCTTCCTTCCTTCCTTTGTTCCTTCCATCCTTCTTTCCCTCCCTCCCTCCCCTTGCCCCTCTTTCTTTCCATATGACTTTGTAATTGTTCCAGCTCCATTTGTTGAAAAGATTATCCTTTTCTCATTGAATTGCTTTGGCATCCTCATAGAAAATCAACTGTCTTAGATATGTGTGTCTCTTTATAGCTTTGTATTCTAGTCTATTGATCTGTATGTCTCAATGTCAATATCACTCTGACTTGATTGCTGTAGTTTTATAATAAATCTTAAAATTAGATAATTAAATTCTGCAACTTTGCTACTCTTTTTATAAAATTGTCTTGTATATTCTAACTCCTTTGCATTTCTATATAAAAATCAGTTTGTCAGTTTCCACAAAAATCCTGCTTGTATTTTGATTGACATTATATTGACTCTATAGATTTTTTTAAAGTGATTTCCTTATGGTTTATAGTTTACTTTTATTATTTTTATTTTAAATTTATTTTATTGAAGTATAGTTGACTTACAATGTTGTGTTAATTTCTGCTATACAAGAAAGTGATTCACTTATACCTATATATATCCTTTTTCATATTTTTTTCCATTACGGTTTATCACAGGATTTTGAATATAGTTCCCTGTGCTATACAGTAGGACCTTGTTATTTATCCATTCTGTATGTAATAGTTTGCATTGCTAGTCCCAAACTCCCAATCCACCCTTTCCCCTATGGTTTGCAGTTTATATCTTAAATTACCACACTCTGAACTTCAAGTATTATATCACTTCACCTAAACTACATACTTTCTCTTAGCATATACACCAAATCAGTATATTTCTTGGCCTTTTGCTATTGTTTTTATACATTTTACTTTTAATTTTTTTTTTTTTTTTTTTTTTTTTTTTTTTTTTTTTTTTTTTTTTTGCTGTACGCGGGCCTCTCACTGCTGTGGCCTCTCCCGTTGCGGAGCACAGGCTCCGGACACACAGGCCCCGCGGCCATGGCTCGCGGGCCCAGCCGCTCCGCGGCACGTGGGATCCTCCGGGATCGGGGCACGAACCCGCGTCCCCTGCATCGGCAGGCGGACTCTCAACCACTGCGCCACCAGGGAGGCCCCATTTTACTTTTAAATATGACGTAAATCCTTCAACATGTTTTTTTATTTAAATTGTCAATCATTTTTTACAAGGTTTAAAAAATAATTTTTTTTATATTTATCATTTCTTTTCCTCACTATTCTTTTACATAGATCTACATTTTCATCTGATATTATTTTCCTTCTTCTTGAATGGTTTTATTAATTGTCATTGTGAGGGTGGTCTGCTGGTGATGAATTTTCTCAGCTGTCTTATGTTTGAAAAACAAGTTATTTCACAATTATTTTGAAATATATTTTCACAGATTAAAACATTTGAGGTTAAGATTATTTTTCAGTATTTTAAGAATGTTGCTCTACTGTCTTCTGGTTTGCAGTGTTTCTAATGAGAAGCCTGTTGTCATTCTTAACGTCCTTGCTACATTGTGTGTCTTTCCTCTGGCTGCTTTTAGGAAATCTTCTCTTTATCACTCTGTCATGGTTTTAACAAATTCCACAATTTTTTTGTTACTTCTCTTCAAGAGGTGAAGATTAGTTGATCTCCCCTTGAGTGTAGACAAAATTTAGTGACTTGTTTTTAACAAATAGAATATGGAAGAAGTGATGGTATGTCACTTTCAAAACTAGAATATAGAAAGATTGGTTTCCATCTTGTACCATAAGTAGTTTTTCTCTCTCTCTGTCTCTCTCTCTGTCTGTCTCTCCCTCTGTCTCTCTGTGTCTCTCTCACATCTCTGTCTCAACCTCTATCTCTCATCACTTGCTGAGAAGTTCAGAGGAACCTGCCATGTCATGAAGATGACTCAGTCAGTCTATGGAGGGGCCCAAGTCATGAGGAACTGAGGTATCTGGCCAACTCAGCAAGAAACAGAGGCCTGCCAACAACTATGTGATTTAGCTTAGAAGTAGATCCTCCAATCTCAGATGACCCCCATCCCTAGCCAACAACTTAACTCCAACCTTGTGAGAAACCCTGAATCAAAACCAACCAGTCATTGGACTTGCCTGGTGGTCCAGTGGTTAAGACTCCATGATTCCACTGTAGGGGGTGTGGGGTCAGGAAAGATCCCACATGCTGTGTGGCCCCCAAATCCCCAAAACCAGTCAATCTAGTCCTGGGCTCCTGACCTTCAGAAACTGTGAAATAACAAATGTTTTTTAAAATTTCCAGCTATTAAGTTTGGGGATAAAATGATATGCTGCAATAGATAACTAATATAACTGATTTAAATCAAATTGATTATGACGTGCCTTGGTGTAATTTTCTTCATATATATTTTTTGTGTGGTGTTCACTGAGCTTCTTGGATATGGGGGTTAAGAGGTTTCATCAAATCTAGAAAAAATTTTGCAGTTATTTTTTCAAAAGTTCTTTTCTCTCCTTTCCTTCTGGTACTCTAGTTACATGTATATTAGGCGTGTTTTTTAAAAAATAAATTTATTTATTTATTTTTGGCTGCATTGGGTCTTTGCTGTGCGTGGGCTTTTGTCTAGTTACAACGAGCAGGGGCTACTCTTTGTTGCACTGCGTGGGCTTCTCATTGCAGTGGCTTTTCTTGTTGCAGAGCACAGGCTCTAGGTGCTCGGGCTTCAGTAGTTGTGGCTCATGGGCTCAGTAGTTGTGGCTTATGGGTTAGTTGCTCTGCAGCATGTGGGATCTTCCCAGACCAGGGCTCAAACCCATATCTCCTGCATTGGCAGGTAGATTCTTAACCACTGAGGCCCCAGGGAAGCCCTATTAGGCTTCTTGATGTTGTCCCACTGCTCATTGATGTTCTGTACTCTGTTTATCTATTGTATCTCTTTATCTATCTACCTAGCTATCTATTTTCTATTGCTGTCTTTTCAAGTTCACTAACCTTTTCTTCTGCAGTGTCTACTGTTAATTTCATCTAATGCTTTTTTTTTTCTTTTCAGGTATTGAGTTTATTATCTCTTGAAGTCAACTCCTGCCTTTTAAAATATTTTCTGTCTCTCTTTACCACACTTAACCTTTACCTTCTTTAATATGTGGGGTATATTTTTAATAGCTGTGTTAATAACTTGTCTATTATTTATGTATTTATTTTTGGCTGAGCCACGTGGTTGCAGAATCTTATTAGTTACCTGACCAGGGATTGAACCCAGGCCCATGGCAGTGAAAGCATTGAGTCCTAACCACTGGACTGCCAGGGAAACCCCTCTACTGATTCTTTTATTTCTGTCATTTCTGTGTCTATTTCCAATAATTAACCTTTCTCTTTATTATGGGTCATATATATATATATTTTCTTGCTTCTTTGCACACTTTGTAGGTTTTGATCAGATGCCAGGTATATATTTTGAATTTTATGTTGTTGGTGCTGGAGTTGTTTGTATTCCTTTAAATATTTTTGTTCTTTTTTTCTCTGGGAAGCAGTTAAGTTATCTGGAAACAATTTTATCTTTTTGAGGCTTGCTTTTAAGTTTGTTAGGTGGTTTCAGAACATTTGGTCCTAGCGCTGAGGCAACACCCTTCTGAGGAACTCTACTCCATGCATCATGTATTAAGATGTCTTTCCACGCTGACTGATGGGAATATGGGCACTTCCTGACTTTAGGTAAGCTCTGGAGATTGTTCCACCTGATTCTTTTTTTTCCCCCACAGTTTTATTGGGATATAATTGATATATAACATATAAAATTTTGTAAGTTTAAGGTATATAACATGATAAATTGGTACATGTATATATTGTGAAATAATTACTACAGTTGGGTTGGTTAACACTTCCATCACCTCATATAATTCTTTTTTTTGTGTGTGGTGAGAACATTTAAGATTTACTCAATTAGCAACTTTCAGGTATATGATGGATTTTTTTAAACAATAGTCACCAT
This sequence comes from Mesoplodon densirostris, assembly GCF_025265405.1. Taxonomy (NCBI): domain Eukaryota; kingdom Metazoa; phylum Chordata; class Mammalia; order Artiodactyla; family Ziphiidae; genus Mesoplodon; species Mesoplodon densirostris. Next base: position 56,947,352 of record NC_082665.1, read on the forward strand.
GCTGTACATTAGAGCCCCAGAACTTACTCATCTCATAACTAGAAGTCTGTATCCTTTGACCAGTATCTCTCCATTTCTCTCATCCCTGCAGCCATAGCAACTACCATTCTATTTCTATGAGTGCAGCTTTTTAAGAATCTACATGTAAGTGATATCATACAATATTTCTCTTTCTTTTTCTGACTTAATTCATTTTGTGTAACACCCTCAAGTTCCATCCATGTTCTTGAAAAAGGTAGGAGGATTTCCTTCTTTCTCATGGCTGAATAATATTCCGTGTGTGTGTGTGTGTGTGTGTGTGTGTGTGTGTGTGTGTCTGTTTATAGATAGATAGATAGATATCACATCTTCTTATATCTATTCATCCATTGATGGATATTTAGGTTGTTTCCACATCCTGGCAGTTGTGAATAATGCTGAAATGAACATGGGAATGCAGATATCTCTTTGAGAGACTGATTTAATTTCCTTTGGATATATATCCAGAGTGGAATTGCTGGATCATATGGTAGTTCTAGTTTTAATTCTTTGAGGAATGTTCATAATGTTTTCCATAGTGGCTGCACCAATTTACATGCCCACCAAGAGTGCACCAGTGTTTCCTTTTCTCCACATCTTCACCAACACTAGTTATCTCTTGTATTATTTTTTGTTTGTTTTTAAAATTTTTTAATTTAATTTAATTTTTTTATACAGCAGGTTTCTGTTAGTCATCCATTTTATACACATCAGTGTATACATGTCAATCCCAATCTCCCAATTCATCACACCACCACCCCTGCCCCCTGCCGCTTTCCCCCTTTGGTGTCCATACATTTGTTCTCTACACCTGTGTCTCAATTTCTGCCCTGAAAACTGGTTCATCTGTACCATTTTTCTACGTTCCACATATATGCAGGATGATATTTGTTTTTCTCTTTCTGACTTACTTCACTCTGTATGAGAGTTTCTAGATCCATCCTTGTCTCTACAAATGACCCAGTTTTGTTCTTTTTATGGCTGAGTTGTATTCCATTGTATATATGTACATCTTCTTCTTTATCCATTCGCCTGTCGATGGGCATTTAGGTTGCTTCCATGACCTGGCTACTGTAAGTAGTGCTGCAATAAACATTGGGGTGCATGTGTCTTTTTGAATTATGGTTTTCTCTGGGTATGTGCCCAGTAGTGGGATTGCTGGGTCATATGGTAATTCTATTTTTGGTTTTTTAAGGAACCTCCATACTGTTCTCCATGGTGGCTGTATCAATTTACATTTCCACCAACAGTGCAAGAGCGTTCCCTTTTCTCCACACCCTCTCCAGCATTAGTTGTTTGTAGATACTCTGATGATGCCCATTCTAACTGGTGTGAGGGAGATGTAGTTTTGTAGTTTTGACTTGCATTTCTCTAATAATAAGGGATGCTGAGCAGCGTTTCATGTGCTTCTTGGCCATTGGTATATCTTGTTTGGAGGAATGTCTATTTAGATCTTCTGCCCATTTTTGGATTGCATTGTTTCTTTTTTTAATATTGAGCTGCATGAGCTGTTTATATATTTTGGAAATTAATCCTTTGTCCATTGGTCTGTTTGCAAATATTTTCTCCCATTCTGAGGGTTGTCTTTTCGTCTTTTTTATGGTTTGCTTTGCTGTGCAAAAGCTTTTAAGTTTAATTTGTTTATTATTGTTTTTATTTCCATTACTCTAGGAGGTGGATCAAAAAAGATCTTGCTGTGATTTATGTCAAAGAATGTTCTTCCTATGTTTTCTTCTAAGAGTTTTATAGTGTCCAGTCTTACATTTAGGTCTCGAATCCATTTTGAGTTTATTTTTGTGTATGGTGTTAGGGAGTGTTCTCATTTCATTCTTTTCCATGTAACTGTCCAGTTTTCCCAGCACCACTTATTGAAGAGACTGTCTTTTCTCCATTGTATATCCTTGCCTCCTTTGTCATAGGTTAGTTGACCATAGGTGCGTGGGTTTATCTCTGGGCTTTCTATCTTGTCCCATTGATCTATATTTCTGTTTTTGTGCCAGTACCATATTGTCTAAATTACTGTAGCTTTCTAGTATAGTTTGAATTCAGGGAGTCTGATTCCTCCAGCTCCATTTTTTTCCATCAAGACTGCATTGGCTATTCAGGGTCTTTGTGTCTCCATACAAATTTTAAGATTTTTTGTTCTAGTTCTATAAACAATGCCATTGGTAATTTGACAGGGATTGCATTGAATCTGTAGATTGCTTTGGGTAATATAGTCATTTTCACAATATTGATTCTTCCAATCCAAGAACATGGTATATCTCTCCGTCTGTTAGTATCATATTTAATTTCTTTCATCAGTGTCTTATAGTTTTCTGCATATAGGTCTTTTGTCTCCCTAGGTAGGTTTATTCCTAGGTATTTTATTCTTTTTGTTGCAATGGCAAATGGGAGTGTTTCCTGATTTTCCTTTTCAGATTTTTCATCATTAGTGTATAGGAATGCCAGAGATTTCTGTGCATTACTTTTGTATCCTGCAACTTTACCAAATTCATTGATTAGCTCTAGTAGGTTTCTGGTGGCATCTTTAGGATTCTCTATGTATAGTATCATGTCATCTGCAAACAATGACAGTTTTATTTCTTAGTTTCCAATGTGTATTCCTTTTATTTCTTTTCTTCTCTGATTGCTGCGGTTAGGACTTCCAAAACTGTTAAATAACAGTGTTGAGAGTGGATATCCTTGTCTTGTTCCTGATCTTAGAGGAAATGCTTTCAGTTTTTCACCATTGAGAATGATGTTTGCTGTTGGTTTGTCAGATATGGCCTTTATTATGTTGAGGTAGGTTCCCTTCATGCCCACTTTCTGGAGAGTTTTTATCATAAATGGGTGTTGAATTTTGTGAAAAGTTTTTCTGCATCTATTGAGATGATCATATGGTTTTTATTCTTCAATTTGTTAATATGGTGTATCACATTGACTGATTTGTGTATATTGAAGAATCCTTGCAACCCTGGGATAAATCCCACTTGATCATGGTGTATGATCCTTTTAATGTGTTGTTGGATTCTGTTTGCTAGTATTTTGTTGAGGATTTTCATCAGTGATATTGGTCTGTAATTTTCTTTTTTTGTCATATCTTTGTCTGGTTTTGGTATCAGAGTGATGGTGGCCTCATAAAATGACTTTGGGGGGTGTTCCTTCCTCTGCAATTTTTTGGAAGAGTTTGAGAAGGATGGGTGTTAGCTCTTCTCTAAATGTTTGATAGAATTCACCTGTGAAGCCATCTGGTCCTGGACTTTTGTTTGTTGGAAGATTTTTAATCACAGTTTCAATTTCATTCCTTGTGATTGGTCTGTTCATATTTTCTACTTCTTCCTAGTTCAGTCTTGGAAGGTTATACCTTTGTAAGAATTTGTTCATTTCTTTCAGGTTGTCCATTTTATTGGCATAGAGTTGCTTGTAGTAGTCTGTTGGGATGCTTTGTATTTCTGTGGTGTCTGTTGTATCATCTGCTTTTTCATTTCTAATTTTATTGATTTGAGTCCTCTCCCTCTTTTTCATGATGAGACTGGCTAATGGTTTATCAATTTTGTTTATCCTCTTGAAGAAACAGCTTTTAGTTTTATTGTTCTTTGCTATTGTTTTCTTTGTTTCTATTTCACTTATTTCTGCTCTGATGTTTATGATTTCTTTCCTTCCGCTAACTTTGGGTTTTGTTTGTTCTTCTTTCTCTAGTACCATTAGGTATAAGGTTAGATTGTTTATTTCAGATTTTTCTTGTTTCTTGAGGTAGGCTTGTATAGCTACAAACTTCCCTCTTAGAACTGCTTTTGCTGAATGCCATAAGTTTTGGATCATCGTGTTTTCATTGTCATTTGTCTCTAGGTTGTTTTTTTTTATTTCCTCTTTGATTTCTTCAGTGATCTCTTGGTTATTTAGTAACGTATTGTTTAGCCTCCATGTGTTTGAGTTTTTTACATTTTTCTCCCTGTAATTGATTTCTAATCTAATAGCATTGTGGTCAGAAAAGATGCTTGATATCATCTCAATTTTCTAAAATTTACTGAGGCTTGATTTGTGACCCAAGATGTGATATATCCTGGAGAATGTTCCATGCACACTTGAGAAGAAAGTGTAATCTGCTGTTTTTGGATGGAATGTCCTATAAACATCGATTAAATCTATCTGGTCTATAGTGTCATTTAAAGCTCGACTTTCCTTATTAATTTTCTGTTTGGATGTTCTGTCCATTGTTGTAAGTGAGGTCTTAAAGTCCCCCACTATTATTGTGTTATTGTTGATTTCCTCTTTTATAGCTGTTAGCAGTTGCATTATTTATTGAGGTGCTCCTATGTTGGGTGCATATATATTTATAATTGTTGTTTCTTCTTCTTGGATTGATCCCTTGATCATTATGTAGTGTCCTTCCTTGTCTCTTGTAACGTTGTTTATTTTAATGTCTGTTTTATCTGATATGAGTATTGCTACTCCAGCTTTCTTTTGATTTCCATTTGCATGGACTAGCTTTTTGCATCTCCTCACTTTCAGTCTGTATGTGTCCCTAGGTCTGAAGTGGGTCTTCTGTAGACAGCATATATATGGGTTGTGTTTTTGTATCCATTCAGCAAGCCTGTGTCTTTTGGTTGGAGCATTTAATCTATTCATATTTAAGGTAATTATCAATATGTATGTTCCTATGACCATTTTTTAATTGTTTTGGTTTCATTTTTGTAGGTCCTTTTCTTCTCTTGTGTTTCCCACTTAGAGAAGTTCCTTTAGCATTTGTTGTAGAGCTGATTTGGTGATGCTGAATCTCTTAGCTTTTGCTTGCCTGTAAAGCTTTTGATTTCTCCATCAAATCTGAATGAGATCCTTGCTGGGTAGAATAATCTTGGTTGGAGGTTCTTCCCTTTCATCACTTTAAATATGTCATGCCACTCCCTTCTGTCTTGTAGAGTTTCTGCTGAGAAATCAGCTGTTAACCTTATGGGTGTTCCCTTTTGTCTTATTTGTCATTTTTCCCTTGTTGCTTTCAATAAGTTTTCTTTGTCTTTAATTTTTGTCAGTTTGATTACTATGTGTCTCAGTGTGTTTCTCCTTGGTTTCTCTTGTTTGGGACTCTCTGCACTTCCTGGACTTGGGTGGCTATTTCCTTTCCCATGTTATGGAAATTTTTGACTATAATCTCTTCAAATATCTTCTCGGGTCCTTTCTCTCTCTCTTGTTCTTCTAGGATCCCTATAAAGCGAAGGTTGTTGTGTTTAATGTGTCCAGAGTTTTCTTAGGCTGTCTTCATTTCTTTTCATTCTTTTTTCTTTATTCTGTTCCACAGTAGTGAATTCCACCATTCTGTCTTCCAGGTCACTTATCCGTTCTTCTGCCTCAGTTATTCTGCTATTGATTCCTTCTAGTATAGTTTTCATTTCAGTTATTGTATTGTTCCTCTCTGTTCCTTTGTTCTTTAATCCTGTAGGTCTTTGTTAAACATTTCTTGCATCCTCTCTATCTTTGCCTCCGTTCTTTTTCCGAGGTCCTGGATCATCTTCACTATCATTATTCTGAATTCTTTGTCTGGAAGGTTGCCTATCTCCACTTCATTTAGTTGTTTTTCTGGTGTTTTATCTTGGTCCTTCATCTGCTACACAGCCCTCTGCCTTTTCATCTTGTCTATCTTTCTGTGAATGTGGTTTTTGTTCCACAGGCTGAAAGATTGTAATTCTTCTTGCTTCTGCTGTCTGCCTTGTGGTGGATGAGTTTATCTAAGAGGCTTGTGCAAGTTTCCTGATGGGAGGGACTGATGGTGGGTAGAGCTGACTGTTGCTCTGGTGGGCAGAGCTCAGTAAAACTTTAATCTGCTTGACTGCTGATGGGTGGGGCTGGGTTCTCTCCTTATTGGTTGTTTCGCCTGAGGTGACCCAACACTGGAGACTACCTGGGCTCTTTGCTGGAGCTAATGGCGGACTCTGGGAGGGCTCACGCCAAGGTGTACTTCCCAGAAGTTCTGCTGCCAGTGTCTTTGTCCCCACGGTGAGCCACAGCCACCCCCCACCTCTGCAGGAGACCATCCAACACTAGCAGGTAGGTCTGGTTCAGTCTCCCCTGTGGTCACTGCTCCTTCCCCTGGGTCCTGATGCGCACACTACTTTGTGTATGCCCTCCAAAAGTGGAGTCTCTGTTTCCCCCAGTCCTGTTGAAGTCCTGCAATCAAATCCCACTAGTCTTCAAAGTCTGATTCTCTAGGAATTCCTCCTCCACTTACTGGACCCCCAGGGTGGGAAGCTGATGTGGGGCTCAGAACCTTCAGTCCAGTGGGTGGACTTCTGTGGTATGTGTTCTCCAGTCTGAGTTACCCACCCAGCAGTTATGGGATTTGATTTTATTGTGATTGCACCCCTCCTACCATCTCATTGTGGCTTCTCCTTTGCCTTTGGATGTGGGGTATCTTTTTTGTTGAGTTCCAGCGTCTTCCTGTAGATGATTGTTCAGCAGTATGTTGTGATTCCGGTGCTCTCGCAAGAGGGAGTGAGAACACGTCCTTCTACTCCTCCATCTTGGACCAATCAGATTAAAAGCTTATACATAAGACCAGAAACAATAAAACTCCTGGAAGAAAACATAAGGAAAAATTTCCTTGACATTGCTCTTGGCAAAGATTTTTCGGGTATGACATAAAAAGCAAAAGTAACAAAAGCAAAAATTAGCAAGTTGAACTACATCAACATAAAATGTATCTGCACAGCAAAAGAAACAACCAGAAAAATGAAAAGACAACCTATGGAATGAGAGAAAATATTTGCAAGCTACCTATCCGATAAGAGATCAATATCCAAAATATACAAGGAATTCATACAACTCAATAGCAAAATCCAAACAATCTGATTAAAAAATGGGCAAGGGAACGGAAGAGACATATTGCCAAAGAAGACATACAGATATCCACAGGTACATGAAAAGGTGATTAACATCAGTAATCATCAGGGAAATGCAAAGGAAAACCATAATGAGATATCAACTCACATCTTTTAGAATGGCCATGACCAACCAGACAAGAGATAACAGAAACAATAAGCAAATTTCAGAAGCCTGGGAAGTCCAAGATCAAGGTGTCAGTAGATTTGGTGTCTGGACTGACTTTAAAACTTTATGAGGAGCTGCCACATTCTGTCATCATTTGAACAGTGCCTTATAAACAGTTTTCAAGTGACCAACAAAGAGCTGCTTGGTTTATGGATGGCAGTTGTAAGCAGGACTTCTCAAACTTTCATGTTTATGTGAATAACCCCAATCACCAGGGGATCTTATTAAAATGCAAATTCTGATTTGATGGCTGAGTAGAAGGACATGCTCTCACTCCCTCTTGTGAGAACACCAGAATCACAACTAACTTCTGAACAATCATCCACAGGACTGGGGGAAACAGAGACTCCATTCTTGGAGGGCACACACAAAGTAGTGTGGGCATCAAGACCCAGGGGAAGGAGCAGTGACCCCATAGGAGACTGAAGTAGACCTACCTGCTTGTGTTGGAGTGTCTGCTGCAGAAGTGGGGGGTGGCTGTGTCTCACTGTGAGGACAAGGACACTATCAGCAGAAGTTCTGGGAAGTATTCCTTGGTGTGTGCCCTCCCAGAGTCCGCTATTAGCCCCACCAAAGAGCCTAGGTAGGTTCCAGTGTTGGCTTGCCTCAGACTAAACAACAAACAGGGAGGGAACACTGCACCCCACCCCCATAAGCAGACAGGCAGATTAAAGTTTTACTGAGCTCTGCGCACCAGAGCAACAGCCTGCTCTACCCACCACCAGTCCCTGCCATCAGGGAACCTGCACAAGCTTCTTACATAGCCTCATCCACCAGAGGGCAGATAGCAGAAGCAAGAAAAACTACAATCCTGCAGCCTGTGGAACAAGAACTACATTCACAGAAATATAGACAAGATGAAAAGGCAGAGGGCTATGTACCAGATGAAGGAACAAGATAAACCCCCAGAAAAACAACTAAATGAAGTGGAGATAGGCAACCTTCCAGATAAAGAATTCAGAATGGTGATAGTGAAAATGATCCAGGAACTTGGGAAAAGAATGGAGGCAAAGATTGAGAAGATGCAAGAAATATTTAACAAAGACCTAGAAGAATTAAAGAAAAAAGAAGAAGATGAACAATACAATAACTGAAATGAAAACTATACTAGAAGGAATCAATAGCAGAATAACTGAGGCAGAAGAATGGATAAGTGACCTGGAAGACAGAATGGTGGAATTCACTGCTGTGGAACAGAATAAAGAAAAAAGAATGAAAAGAAATGAAGACAGCCTAAGAGACCTCTGGGACAACATTAAATGCAAGAACATTCACATTATAAGGGTCCCAGAAGGAGAAGAGAGAGAGAAAGGATCTGAAGAAATATTTGAAGAGATTATAGTCGAAAAGTTTCCTAACATAGGAAAGGAAATAGCCACCCAAGTTCAGGAAGCGCAGAGAGTCCCATACAGGATAAACCCAAGGAGAAACACGCCAAGACACATAATACTCAAAGTGGCAAAAATTAAAGACAAAGAAAAATTATTGACAGCAGCAAGGGAAAAACAACAAATAACATACAAAGGAACTCCCATAAGGTTAACAGCTGACTTCTCAACAGAAACCCTACAAATCAGAAGGGAGTGGCATGACATATTTAAAGTGATGAAAGGGAAGAACCTCCAACCAAGATTATTCTACCCAGCAAGGATCTCATTCAGATTTGATGGAGAAATCAAAAGCTTTACAGGCAAGCAAAAGCTAAGAGAATTCAGCATCACCAAATCAGCTCTACAACAAATGCTAAAGGAACTTCTCTAAGTGGGAAACACAAGAGAAGAAAAGGACCTACAAAAATGAAACCAAAACAATTAAAAAATGGTCATAGGAACATACATATTGATAATTACCTTAAATATGAATAGATTAAATGCTCCAACCAAAAGACACAGGCTTGCTGAATGGATACAAAAACACAACCCATATATATGCTGTCTACAGAAGACCCACTTCAGACCTAGGGACACATACAGACTGAAAGTGAGGAGATGCAAAAAGCTAGTCCATGCAAATGGAAATCAAAAGAAAGCTGGAGTAGCAATACTCATATCAGATAAAATAGACTTTAAAGTAAAGAAAGTTACAAGAGACAAGGAAGGACACTACATAATGATCAAGGGATAAATCCAAGAAGAAGATATAACAATTTTAAATATATATGCACCCAACATAGGATCACCTCAATACACAAGGCAACTGCTAACAGCTATAAAAGAGGAAATCGACAGTAACACAATAATAGTGGGGGACATTAACACGTCAATTACACCAATTGACAGATCATCCAAGCAGAAAATTAATAAGTAAACACAAGCTTTAAATGACACTATAGACCAGATAGATTTAATTGACATTTATAGGACATTCCATCCAAAAACAGCAGATTACACTTTCTTCTAAAGTGTGCACAGAACATTCTCCAGGACAGATTGCATCTTAGGTCACAAATCAGGCCTCATTAAATTAAGAAAATTGAAATCATTACAACATGTTTTCTGACCACAACGCTATTAGATTAGAAATCAATTACAGGGAAAAAAACATAAAAATCACAAACACATGGAGGATAAATTTTATGTTACTAAATAACCAAGAGATCACTGAAGAAATCAATGAGGAAATTAAAGCATACCTAGAGACAAATGACAATGAAAACTCAATGATCCAAAACCTATGGGATGCAGCAAAAGCAGTTCTATGATGGAAGTTTATAGTAATACAATCCTACCTCAAGAAACAACAAACATTTCGAATAAACAATCTTAGTTTTCACCTAAAAGAACTAGAGAAATAAGAACAAACAAAACCCAAAGTTAGTAGAAAGAAAGAAGTCATAAGTATCAGAGAAGATATAAATCCAATAGAAACAAATAAAACAATAGCAAAGAACCATAAAACTAAAAGCTGGTTCTTTGAGAAGATAAACAAAAGTAATAATCCATTAGCCAGACTCATCAAAAAAGAGAGGGAGAGGACTCAAGTCAATAAAATTAGAACTGAAAAAGGAGAAGTTACAATAGATACCGCAGAAAGACAAAGCATCCTAAGAGATTACTAGAAGCAACTCTATGCCAATAAAATGGAAAACCTGGAAGAAATGGACAAATTCTCACAAAGGTATAACCTTCCAAGACTGAACTAGGAGGAAGTAGAAAATATGAACAGACCAATCACAAGGAATGAAATTGAAACTGTGATTAAAAATCTTCCAACAAACAAAAGTCCAAGTCCAGATGGCTTCATAGATGAATTCTATCAAACATTCAGAGAAGAGCTAACACCCATTCATCTCAAAATCTTCCAAAAAATTGCAGAGGAAGGGACACTCCCAAACTCATTCTATGAGGCCTCCATCACCCTGATACCAAAACCAGACAAAGATACAACAAAAAAAGAAAACTACAGACCAATGTCACTGATGAATATAGATGCGAAAATCCTCAACAAAATAGTAGCAAACTGAATCCAACAACACATTAAAAGGATCATACACCATGATCAAGTGGGATTTATCCCAGGGATGTGAGGATTCTTCAATATACATAAATCAATCAGTGTGATACACCATATAAACAAATTGAAGAATAAAAACCATATGATCATTTCAATAGATGCAGAAAAAGCTCTTGACAAAATTCAACACCCATTTATGATAAAAACTCTCCAGAAAGTGGGCATGGAGGGAACCTACCTCAACATATTAAAGGCCATATATGACAAACCCACAGCAGATATCATTCTCAATGGTGAAAAACTGAAAGCATTTCTTCCAGGATCAGGACCAAGACAAGGATGTCCACTCTCACCTCTATTATTCAACATAGTTTTCAAAGTCCTAGCCACGGCAATCAAAGGTAAAGAAGTAAAAGGAATACAAATTGGAAAAGAAGAAGTAAAACTGTTACTGTTTGTAGATGACATGATACTATACGTAGAGAATTCTAAAGATGCCACCAGAAAACTACTAGAGCTAATCAATGAATTTGGAAAAATTGCAGGGTACAAAAGTAATGCACAGAAATCTCTTGCATTCCTATACGCTAATGATGAAAAATCTGAAAAGGAAAATCAGGAAACACTCCCATTTGCCATTGCAACAAAAAAATAAAATACCTAGGAATAAACCTACCTAAAGAGGTAAAAGATCTGTATGCAGAAAACTATAAGATACTGATGAAAGAAATAAAAGATGATACAAATAAATGGAGAGATATACCGTGTTCTTGGATTGGAAGAATCAACATTGTGGAAATGACTGTACTACCCAAAGCAATCTACAGATTCAATGCAATCCCTATCACATTACCAATGGCATTTTTATAGAACCAGAACAAAAAGTCTTAAAATTTGTGTAGAGACACCAGAGACTGAAGAGCCAAAACGGTCTTGAGGGGAAAAAATGGAGCTGGAGGAATCAGACTCCGTGACTTCAGAGTATCCTGCAAATCTATAGTAATCAAACAGTTTGGTACTGGCAGAAAAACAGAAATATTGATCAATGGAACAGGATAGAAAGCCCAGAGATGAACCCACGCACCTATGGTCAACTAATCTATGACAAAGGAGGCAAGGGTATGCAATGGAGGTCAGTTTCTTCACTAAGTGGTGCTGTGAAAACTGGACAGCTACATGTAAAAGAATGTAATTAGAACACTCCCTAACACCATACACAAAAATAAACTCAAAATTGATTAGAAACCTAAATGTAAAACCAGACACACTATAAAACTCTTAGAAGAAAACATAGGAAGAACACTCTTTGACATAAATGACAGATCTTTTTGGATCCACCTCCTAGAGTAATGGAAATATAAACAAACAAAAAGAAATAGGACCTAATTAAACTTAAAGGCTTTTGCATAGCAAAGGAAACTACAAACAAGACGAAGAGACAACCCTCAGAATGGGAGAAAATATTTGCAAACGAATCAACAGACAAAGAATTAATCTCCAAAATATATAAACAGCTCATGTAGCTCAATATTAAAAATAAACAACCCAATCCAAAATTGGGCAGAAGACCTAAATAGACATTTCTCCAAAGAAGAGATACAGATGTCCAAGAAGCACATGAAAAGCTGCTCAGCATCCCTAATTATTAGAGAAATGCAAATCAAAACTACAATGAGGGCCTCCCTGGTGGCGCAAGTGGTTGAGAGTCCGCCTGCCGATGCAGGGGATACGGGTTCGTGCCCCGGTCTGGGAGGATCCCATATGCCGCGGAGCGGCTGGGCCCGTGAGCCATGGCCGCTGAGCCTGCGCGTCTGGAGCCTGTGCTCCGCAACGGGGGAGGCCACAACAGTGAGAGGCCCGCATACCGCAAAAAACAAAACAAAACAAACAAACAAAAAAAAACTACAATGAAGTATCACCTCACACCAGTTAGAATGGACATCATCAGAAAACCAAAAACAATAAATGCTAGAGAGGGTGTGGAGAAAAGGGAACCCTCTTGCACTGTTGGTGGGAATGTAAATTGATACAGCCACTGTGAAGAACAGTATGGAGGTTTCTTAAAAACTAAAAATAGAATTCCTATATGACCCAGGAATCCCACTACTGGGCATATACCCAGAGAAAACCCTAATCCAAAAAGACACATGCACCCCAATGTTCATTGCAGCACTATTTACAATAGCCAGGATGTGGAAGTAACCTAAATATCCATTGACAGATGTATGGATGAAGAAGGTGTGGTACATATATACAATGGAATATTACTCAGCCATAAAAAGGAATGAAATTGAGTCATTTGTAGAGACTTGGATGAATCTAGAGACTGTCATATAGAGTGAAGTAAGTCAGAAAGAGAAAAACAAATATCATATATTAATGCATGTATGTGGAACCTAGAGAAATGGTATAAATGAACCGGTTTGCAGGGCAGAAAGTGAGACACAGATGTAGAGAACAAACGTATGGACACCCAGGGGGGAAAGTGGCGGGGGTGGTGGTGGTGGTGTGATGAATTGGGAGATTCGGATTGACATATATACACTAATATGTATAAAACGGATAACTAGTGAGAACCTGCTGTATAAAATATAAAATAAAATTCAAAAATTAAAAAAATTAAAAAAAATTAAAATAAACCATTTTTCTTATAAAAAAGTGTTTAATATATTTTGAGTTAATTTTTTTATGACTGGTATAAGACAGGGATCCAATTTTATATTCTGCATGTGATTATCCATTTTTTCCAACACCATTTATTTAAGAGACCATTATTTCTCCATTGGGTATTCCTGTCTTCCTTGTCAAATATTAGTTGACTGTAAATACATGCTTTATTTTGAGGTTCTTAATTCTGTTCCATTGGTCTGTGTGTCCCTTTTTACTCCATTATCATAGTGTTTTACTCCTATATCATAGTGTTACTATAGTTTTATAATATAGTTTGAAATCAAGAAATCTGATGCTTTCAGCGTTGTTCTTTCTCAGGATGCTTTGGCTATTCAGGGTCTTTTGGTTTCATATGAACTTGAGATGTTTTTAGATTGTTTTTTCTATTTCTGTAAAAAATGCTATAGGAATTTTGATAGTGATTGCATTGAATCTTTAGATGGTTTTTAGTAGTATTGTTTTACCTGATTCCTTCTGGTATGCTTTTCTTGGCTCTGGATAGTCTTCCACACATGTTCTAATCAGCACACAGCTGATAAATCAAGGGCAATTTTCTACAGATCTCTGAAGCTCCCTCTAATCTGCTCTGTACATTCTAGCTATCTTGGAGTCCCCAGTCTCTGAACTTAGTCTCTTTGACTCAAGGGACCTGTGGCTTTTGTTAGGGTCTCCCTTCCTGAGCTGCAGCTCTCACATACTCTATAGGAAGAGCGTTGGGAAATCTTAGGGTTTACATTGTTTGTCTACCTTCTCTCAAGTGTCACTGCCCTGTGACGCCTGTTTTCCAATGTCTGAAAACCATTGTTTTATGTTTTTCCATTTTTTAATACAGATTTTATTTTTTAGAGTAGTTTTCAATTTACAGAAAAAATTGAAACGATAGTAGATATTGTTGATAGTCCAATACCCCACACCTTGTTTCCCCTGTTATTACTATTGTTCATTAGGACAATACACTTGTCATAATTAATGAACCAATATCAATACATGACTACTAACTATTTTTCATAGTTCATTTATATTGCTTTAGTTTTTAACCTGATGTCCCTTTTCTAGGACCCCATTCAGGATTCTACATACATTTAGTTGTCATATCTCTTTAGACTCCTCTTGGTTATGGCAGCTTTTCAAATTTTCCTTGTTTTCGATTACCTTGACACTTTTGAGAAGTTCTAGTTAGGTGTTTTGTAGGATGTTCTACTATTGGACTTTGATATTTTTTTCATGATAAGACTGGGATTACGGGTTACTGGGAGAAAGACCACAGAGGTAAAGTGGTCATCTCACCATAGCAAGGCTACACACTATCGACATGATTTGTGACTGTTGATGTTGAGCTTGATCACCTGGCTGAAGTAGTGTTTGTTTCTCAGGTTTTTCTACTGTAAAGTTATTCTTTTCCCCACTTTCCATGCTGTACTCTTTGGAACGAAGCCACTATTTGCAGTCCTCACCTAAGGAATGGGGAGGTGTATTCCCCCTCCTTGAAGGCAGAATATCTACATAAATTATTTGGAATTCTTCTGCACAAAACACTTGTCTCTTCTTCCTCATTTGTTACTTTATTCTGTCATTTATTTATGTTAGTGTAGACTCATGGATATTTATTTTATACTTTACTTTATAATCCATTACTACTTTATTTTCTTTACCAATTGTTTCAGCTTTGGCCACTGAGAACTCAGTGGTTTCTGTACTCATTCGATATACACCCATCTATGTGGCTTTTTGGGTTTTTTGAGTACTTCCCCACTTTCTGACAGTACAAAATGCTCTAGGCTCATCTTCTGTAATTCTTGCCCCAGTCTTAGAGTCAGCCATTTCTTGAAGGAGCCCTTTCTTTTTATTGGAAAATCATATTAGAAACCAAGATCTGGGCACTAGGTATGCTTGTTGCTACAGGGGTATCTTTACTTTTTTTAGGTCCTCTAAGTTGACAGAGCAAAAAATATAGGTGTGCATACTAAGCTGTGTATATACACATATCTATGAATATTTCTATATGTAACCATCTGTACCTATATTAAGCCAGACATGAATTCATACTGATGTCTCAAGCTATAATCTATTACTACATGGATCATTTGAGGAAATTATTTTTAATTAAATTTTATTTTTTTTTTGATTAAAGTAGTTCAGAAGAGTAAAAGGGCATGTAATGAAAATCTTCCTTTCTACCCTTTCTTAACATCCAGCTGGTTTCCGTCTTGGAGGTAACAAATCTTACCATTTTCTGTAGGGGAATTGAGATGGACAGAAGACCTTTGTAGGACCTGTGAAAAAGTTAATTTTTTTAAATAAATTAATTAATTTTATTTATTTATTTTTGGCTGTGTTGCTGCATGCAGGCTTTCTCTAGTTGTGGCGAGCGGGGGCCACTGTTCCTTGCAGTGAGCGGGCTTCTCATTGCAGTGGTTTCTCTTGTTGCAGAGCACAGGCTCTAGGTGCGCGGGCTTCAGTAGTTGTGGCTCGTGGGATCTAGAGCGCAGGCTCAGCAGTTGTGGTGCACGGGCTTAGCTGCTCTGGGGCATGTTGGATCTTCCTGGACCAGGGATCGAACCCGTGTCCCCTGCATTGGCAGGCAGATTCTCAACCATAGTGCCACCAAGGAAGCCCAAAAAGTTAATTTTTAAAGCAGGTTTACATATCTACTTCAATTTTAACCTACATGAGAATCAATCGAAGAAGACAGTAACAATACCACTTTATTTTTGAAGGTATTTTTTTCTTTTCTTTTTTTTTTTTTTTTGCTGCACCCCAGGTGGCCTATGGGATCTTAGTTCCCTGGCCAGGGATCAAACCCGGACCCCCTGCAGTGGAATTGTGGAGTCCTAACCACTGGACCGCCAGGGAATTCCCCCAATATCATTTTAACAGTAAGGAAACTGGGGAATAAAAATCTGTTTTCCTCCTAAATTAAAAAAAAAAAGTGTAAACATGTGTTTTGGATAATTTAAGAAACAATATAGGAACAACCAAACTTTAGAGTCAGGATTTGAGTGTGTTATATAAATCCTGTCTCTGCTGGTTTCCAGTGATTTGACCATGCTGTATGTTTTAAATTCTGAGTCTCAATATTTTTATCTGAATATTGGGATAATAATAACCATCTAATACAGCCATTAATTATATTTGCAATGCACTCAATCTTGTGCCTGGCATAAACTAACTGCTCAATGAATGATAGTTATTATTATTTTTGAGTTATAGTGGTTGAGCATAGAACACTGAACTGTTTTATTATATGCCAGTGAGATTTATTTAAGTTAGCCTCAAATATTGGATAGCAGGAACTCTAGTTGTTTCTTTTCCCCCTGCCATCTAGGCAGGTCCATTGGCAGGAAAGTATCATGTTCTGTATTTTAACAACAGATCTTTGGGGCAAGGTTCTTGCTTCTGCCTCTTGATAGAAATGGAAAGTCAAATTTTTATAAAATAAGTTACTAAAATTCCCTTTTGCCTTCAATAACTATATATTGGAGTTCCCTTCCAGTATTTAAAGCATTTGGGGGAAGGCCTTTAATTTGTTCCCTGATGTGAGAACTTTAAATAGGGATGAAATTCTAAATAAATCTAAGTGACAATTTGACAGTAAGAGAGGACATTTCTCTCTACCTAAGCTGCTCTTGACACTTAACCAGGCTAATCAAATGTGACGTCTATCATCAAAATTAGTAAGGCATGAAAACCCTTTATCACATCATTCATTACATTGCCCATTTGAAAATATGATCTCTTGTGCTTTCTTATGCATATGGCTGATTTGCTTTGTTGTGCAACAGAAATTAACATGGTATTGTGAAGCAATTATACTCCAATAAAGATCTATTTAAAAAAGAAAAAAAAGAATGGTCACTTGGTGTTCCCTCTGCAAAGTGAGGGTTGTAGGTTTTTAGGAGAATGTTTAATGGTCCAGGATTTGCCAGTCCCTGTGGAAGTCCTTTTATGTTCATGTTTGCAAAAGAGCTACTGACCTCTTGCAAATTAGAGTTCTTTATCTTCTACTATTTTTAGCTTGGGCAGTTTGTAAATAATTTAGTGCTACTTTCTCCAAAGGTTATATCCTTTCCCAAGTTTATTTCCATGGTGGTCTTATATAATCCTTATTAAGAAGAGAGAACTCACTGATATCCATTGTAGGGATAAGTTAATTAAGGCAAAGAGAATATGCAGGTATTTCCAGATTTACTCATAGTCTGACCCTCTTTTCCTTTTGTATTTAACAAATACAGCTATTAAATCATATATATATATATATATATATATATATATATATACACACATATGTACCCCCACACACATATATCCAAGTTAGTGTATTATATTTCTTTTTATTTTAAGCTTTGGTTTTTTTTTTCTTTTTTTTCTTTTTTTTTTTTTGCGGTATGCGGGCCTCTCACTGTTGTGGCCTCTCCCGTTGTGGAGCACAGGCTCCGGACGCGCAGGCTCAGCGGCCATGGCTCACGGGCCCAGCCACTCCGCGGCATGTGGGATCTTCCCGGACAGGGGCACAAACCCATGTCGCCCGCATTGGCAGGCAGACTCTCAACCACTGCGCCACCAGGGAAGCCCTTAAGCTTTGTTTTGCTTTTCATTTCCAGGTGCGTTTTCAAATTAACCTCTCATTTTGTCATAAAGTCATTCACTTTTGTAATTAGTCATTATGCAGTGGTGCTTGTCCTGTTTATGTCTCACTTTTTATAATTTACCAAATTAAAAAAAAAAAAGAATGACAGATGATGTTTAAAAAAAAGATTGTGGGCTTCCCTGGTGGCGCAGTGGTTGAGAGTCCACCTGCCGATGCAGGGGACACGGGTTCGTGCCCCGGTCCGGGAAGATCCCACATGCCGCGGAGCGGCTGGGCCTGTGAGCCATGGCCACTGAGCCTGCGCGCTGGGGCCTGTGCTCCGCAATGGGAGAGGCCACAACAGTGAGAGGCCTGCGTACCTCAAAAAACAAAACCAAACCAAACCAAACAAAAAGATTGTATTGGGTTTTGAAAGACTGGGTAAAAATACGTGATAATATATAGTTCTGGTGTTTCCCAGTGGTTGCTAGACCTATGTGTACAAAATTATCTTTACTAATTTAATAAATAAAAATACATTTGACCCTTGAACAATGTGGGTGTGAGAGGGACTGACCCCTTGTGCAGTCGAAAATCCATATATAACTTTTGACTCCCCAAAAACTTAACTACTAATAGCCAACTGTTGACCGGAAGCCTTGCTGATAAACAGTCTATTAACACGTGTTTTGTATGTTACATGTATTATATACAGTATTCTGACAATAAAGTAAGCTAGAGAGAAGGAAATGTTATTAAGAAAATTATAAGGACTAGAAAATACCCTTACTGTACTATACTGTATTTAGCAATACCATAGGTTTATGTCATCTGTTTACAAGATGAATCATCTGTTAGTAACTACCTCATTATTATTATTATTATTTTTTGTGGAGGCATTGAAACCTCTTGATTTATTCAGATTATTTAACATACAATGATGCAACTGTGACCCCAAAGTGTGCAAAATTAAAGCCTTCAACTGCAGCTGAGAGGAGAGGGCAGGAACGGTACACCTGGGCACGGGGGTGAATCAGGAATGACGGGCAGCCTCCTCCCCAGGGCCAGGGATGGGGCGACCTGAGGAGCAGGGCCTGGATAGTCCAGGGCCAGGGGAAGGGGGCAGAGACCTCCCTCTGGCCTAGGTCAGGACCCCAGAAGTGCCACATGGCTGAGGGGGCAGCAGCCCAGGAAGGGGCCAGAGGCAGGGCCAGGAGAGCACCATTTCTGCGGTGGGGCTAGAGAGGGAGGTGCCCTACAGGAGAAGCCAGGGGGCCACCTGTCCCAGGGGTAGGAGCCAGGCCGGAGCAGGCTGCAGTGAGAAAGACCTGAGGCAGGGGGAGGGCTTGAGAGCCCAGGCTGGCTGGGCTCAGGGGAACTGAAGAAGGGGGAACCTGGGGGGGCTCCCAGTGCAGCCCGGCCTGGGAGCAGTCCTGAACCTGTGGTGGAAGCCCAGGGAGGGGCCTCAGAGCCTCAGGGCCTCCCCTCCTCTCTCCCTGGAAAGGAGCTGGGGAACCAGTAGTGCAAATCTGTGGATGATTTGCACTCAGTTATGGAGGGAGTTATGGAGGGAGGCTATGCCCAAAGAGGGACCCTGGGACCCAAACCCTCTGCCACCTTGGCCTCCACCACCGTCCTCAGTACAGCCGCTTCTCGTAAGAGTGCAGGCCGTGGACACCACCCTTCATCTGAGCTGACATGGTCTGCTTCTCAAACTTGAGCTCTCCTGAGTACATCATGGACCTCAGGACAGACAGGCTACGGGCACCAAACCCGTGGCAGCCGTGCTGGATCCCACTGTGAGGTAGGGCACGAACTTCTGAATGGAGCCTTTGTCCTGGATGGAGCCCGCGACACCCTGTGTGATCTTCACTTTATCTCCCTCGCTGAAGTAGCGCTTCTGGCTGCTGCTGATCTTCTCCATGGCATCCAGCGAGCCTATGCCCCGGTACTTCTTGAGCCTCACACCATCCGAGAAGAAGTACTCTCCAGGGGCCTCTGTGGTGGTGGCGAGCAGGGAGCCCGTCATCACTGTGGAAGCTCCAGGGGCCAGGGCCTTGACCACAGGCCCCACGGTCTGGATGCCACCATTGGCTATGACTGGCACCCCGAAGCGCAGGGTGTACTCAGCCACCTTGTACATGGCAGTGCCCTGGGGCCGACGACAGGCCATCACTTCTTCTTGGTTGATGCAGATGGAGCCGCAGCCCATGCCCACACGCAGCCCGTCCACACCAGCATCAATCAGGTTCTTGGCCTGAGCTGCTGTCACCACATTTCTCCCAGTCACCTGGAGGTGGGGGTACCGTGTGGTGGTACCCCTTGATGTGGTGCACCATGGCGATCTGATACACAGAGTTTCCTTGGGATGAGTTCAGCACTATGACGTCAGCACTCGCCTGGGTGAGCAGGTCCAGGTGGTATTTGTCATCCTCATGGGTGCCCATGGCCGCCCCACACAGCAGCTGCTTGTGGGACTCCTTGGAGGCCTGAGGGTAGTCCTGGTTCTCCTTCAGGTCAGTGCGGACGATGATGGCCACTAGCTCGTCTTGATCATTGACAATGGGAAGCTTCCCTTTCTTGCTGCGCTGCAGGATCTCATTTGCCTCTTTCAGTGTCACACCCACTAGAGCCACCACCAGCTCATTCCACGGTGTCATCACCTCACTGAGGAGGGTGTGTGGTCCTTCTCGGTGAGGGAGTCGATGTCTTGGGAGGTGGCGACGCCCACCAGCTTGCTGCTCATGGTGCCCGTCTCAGTGATGGAGATGCCGGAGAAGCCATCCTGGATCTTGGCCTCCAGTGCTTCGCCCACGGTGTGTGAGGGACTCAGCACCACAGGGTCCGTGATGAAGCCCTGTTCAAACTTCTTGACCTTCCGGACCTCGTTGGCCTGGAACTCTGGAGTGCAGTTGTGGTGAATGAAACCGATACCGCCCATCAGATCCATTGCGATGACCATGTCAGCCTCTGTCGCAGTGTCCATGGGGGAGGAGATGAGTGGCGTCTTCAGCATGATGTCAGGGCTGAAATCAGGTCCAGCTCATCAGCTGTGAAGTCTATGAATCCTAAGAGAATCAGGAAATCTCTGTGAAGAGAGGAAAGTGAATGTTACTGGGTGAGGAGGGGTTCCTGAAAAGGGAAGGGCCTGCCACGCCAGGGGAAGCATCACAGGGGGTGGGGAGAAGAGCAGAGCCTCTGAGCCCCATGCCATGTCATGACTGAACCACCCTCATGCCCCTTGCTAGCATCTTGTCGACTTTAGCCCCCATTATTGTCTTAAATGATACAAAAAACTGTAGATGTTATATGTACTACTAACGCTAGACATCAGAAATGAAATAAATTGGAATTCCCTGGTGGTCGAGTGGTCAGGACTCCGAGCTTCCACTGCAAGGGGCACTTTTTTGATCCCTGGTTGGGGAACTAAGATTAGGCATGCCATGTGGCACGACCAAAAAAAAAGCAATGAAAAAAAATAATGTGAAAAAGAAATTCATATTTATTTATAGGTATAATGATTCTTGCATTGATAACAAAGAAGCAGCTATATGATTGCTTTATGGTAGCCTAGTAATTTACACAGTTGCTTCATGGTAGCCTAGCACATACACAAATGAATTAATAAGCTGTACGTGTTTATGTGCATAAGTTTTGATAAATTTTAACTTTTTAATAATGGATATGTGTATATTTTATGGCAGTAAATGATAAAATAGGCTAGTTCCTACATATATTTTATGCATTTGTGACATACTTAATTTTTTCTTAATTTTTTGATATTTTAGGCTATATAGTTTGTCTATGAATTTTTTTCAAATCGTCTCAAATCTCCAAGAATTTTTCCAATATATTTATTTAAGAAAATCTGTATATACGTAGACCCATGAAGTTCAAACCTGGGTTGTTCAAGGTTCAGCTGTATTTGGGAGGAAGTGAGATTTATCAGAAACAAAGTTGATTTGCCTCCTCTAGATGCTGAGTTGATATGGAACGATTTAGCTCTGTGTGTGTGTGTATGTGTGTGTGTGTGTGTGTGTGTGTGTGTATGCACCATGTCTTATTTCTCTCATTTATAAAATTCTGGCTACTTTTACGTTTTAATGTAGCATGGTGTGGAAGAGACCTGTACAATCGAATTTTCTATGATGATAGTAGCCACTAGGCTCCTGTGGCTATTGAACTGTGGCTAATGCAAATGAGTAACAGAATTTTAAATTAAATTAAATGTTAATTAGTTTAAATCTGAATAGCCATCTGTGACTAATGGCTACTGTATTAGACAGTGCCGTTTTAGGCACTGACATACCAGCAATGCTCCCAATACAGTGAGAACTGCTAGGTTAACATGTATTGTAGGGGAATGGCTACTAAACACTGCTATTTCAGGTGTGAAACAACAAAATTCTCTGCTCTCTTACCCCAAGATAAATATTACCTGTATCATTGATTTGATTAGTATCATGTGTTGTATCAACTCTTTCATTTTCTGTCTTTTCTCTGTAAGAATGGCTAGCTTTGACTTCACTGTATTTCTTCTTCATTTAGCACATGTTTAATGAGCACCTGTTATGTCTCAGTGCTGGGTATGCAACAGTGAATAAGAATGATCAGGTCTGTTCCCACAGGGAAGGGTTAGCTTGTCTACTCCCTAATCTCAACCTTCCCCCTCCCCATGTCCCCAGCATCTGGGATAGTAACAACTGGACATACTGCTAAATGAACAAATAAAGAATATTTCTGGATTATATTCCTTTGAGATTCATTGTTTCTAGACTGCATGAGGAAGTTATTTGATCTTTTATGCTTCTACTGTCCTTTTGATTCTTCCTTTGTTCACTTTTTCCCTTCAACCAATTGAGTGCTTTGGTAGGGCAGCCTTGTCCAAATTGAAGTCACTGAAAATAAATAGAATTATCCTTCCAGCATGCTATTTTTTTCTTCTTTACCTCTTGGTCTTTTTTTCTTATTTTCCACATTAAATTTGAGATAAGAGATGAAGAAGGGGACAGATGGCCAAGCAGAGGACTCATGGGCAGGGTTGTGAGGTGCACAACTCCAGTCCTTTTCTCTCTAATTTACTCTCTTTTCCCTTCAAGCCATGGATACACGACTGACTTTACCCTTCATGTTCCTTCTATTAGAAGACTGTTTCCCAATATTCCCAACACTTTCCTCTTTCTACTCTAAAAAATTGTCTCACTTTCCTTTGAAGGACAGGTCAACATAAAAGAAAACTAAAAATCAACCTTGAGGTCATTCATTATAAAGTTTACATTCTTGATTGACCTCATACTCTTAAAATATTCCTCTAATCAACCTAACATTTTTAGTAAATGCCCCTATAGGAGTTTTCTTCTGTACTTTTTTGACTTTTTGGTGATTATCAATGTAGATATTTAATGAGATCTGCAGGAAATCTATATTTGTTCCAATAGGAGCACCTTTATTTTGTTTGGATGAGCAATTGTTCTGTGGTGGTCAAATATACTCAAAATAACTATACCATCAAAAGTCAATCTTGATTCCATTTAAAAATCAAATTTGAAACTGCAATCACATTTTTAATAACCTCATTCCAGAGGCTCTGTATTTTTTCATGAGCATGGGGATCTATCCAGGAGGTCGATCTCCTTACTGCATAACTGGTTTTGAATTGTTTGTAGGATTAGGAGGCTTTCAGTCATGTTCCAGAAAGCTAACTGCTTTCTTTCCTATTGCTTCTGTAACAAAGTATCCCAAACTCAGTGGCTTAAAGCAACACACATGTATTCTCTTACAGTTCTGGAGGTCAGATGTCCAAAAATTAATCTTGGGCTAAAATCAAGGCATCACGAGGCTTGCGTTCCTTCTGGATGCTCTTGGGGATAATTGGTTTTATTGTCTTTTCTAGCTTCTAAAGGCTGACCACATTCCTTGGCTTGTGGCCCTGCATCAGTCCTACCTCTGCCTCTGTTGTCATATCTCCTCTCTAATCATGACCCTCCTGCCTCCCTCTTAAAAAGCCTTTGTGATTTGGACCCACATGCATAATCCAGGATAATCTCCCACTGTCAAGATGCTTAACTTAATCACATCTGAAAAGTCACTTTTATCATGTAAAGCAACATATTCACAGGGATTAGGATGTGGGCATCCTTGGGAACCCATATTATGTTAACCATATCAACTCTAACTTAAACAAAAAAAGAAAGGGCACACTTGGTGCAGAGCCTCATTTGTTCTTTTGACATGTCTTCATCCTTTTTTTTTTTTTTTTTTTTGTCCCCAACCTTTTTTAAGCACTTCCTTACCTTTTGGGTAGCCATGACTCTTGATATCAGAGTTGTGTAAACGTTCTTTATTTTTTTAATTTTTTTAGTTTTTTGGCTGCACCCCGTGGCTTGTGAAATGTTAGTTCCCCAACCAGAGATTGAACCTGGGCCTGGCAGTGAAAGTGCCGAGTCCTAACCACTGGACCACCAGGGAATTCCCAAGGTTCTTTAAGTCATTAAGAGTGGCTGAAGGAACTGCAAACTTGGGTGCTAAGGTGCAAATTCAAACTAAGAAGGCTCTTGTTATTGATTTTCACCTTGTATTTAAGGCAGACATTAGGAGAACATTTCTTTTGCTAAAGGACAGCTGCTTTTCTTTCTGCAACTCCAAACTCTACATCCTTCTTTTTTAATTTTTAAGTCTCAGCCTCATAGTCAATCAATCTCTTCTGATCCAAGTGGATGAAAGATACAGTGTCCCTTGTTTCCTTTCTCTCCCTCATCTTCCACATCCAATCTCTCAGAAATTTCTTTAATTTTTGCCTCCAAAATATCTATTGAATTTGGTCTATTCCTCCCATCCCTGCTGCCACCATCTTTGCCCAAGTGCCCATGATCTTTCAGCAGAACTTCTAGAATAGTCTCCCAAAAGACCTCTCTGCTTCCATAGTTGTCTATCTCCAATCCATTTCCAAAGAACAAGTATAGCGATTAAAAATTTAATATATGTATGTATGTGTACGTATCTACATCTTTATATCTGGATGTGTGAATCTGGTTATGTCACTTCCCAACTTAAAACATTTTCTGAAGGTTTACTTTGTACTTAGGGAAAAAAAAATCTAAATCCTTTATAATAAACTACAGACTCCCTGCTTACCTCTTCAACCTTATCTCCTTGTTCCTTGACTACCATGTCCCTATCAGCCTGGACATCTTTAATGTTTCAGAGATGCCCAGCTATAATCCACACTGGGGACATCTATTTGTACAAACGGCTCTCTTTTCCTGAAGCTCTTTTACTTCCTGTTTTCAATGACTAACTCCTTTCCATCCCTTCAGTTTCAGTTCAAGTGATACCTGATCAGCACTACTTTCTAATACTCTCATTTGTGCTAAGGCCCCACTTTTCTGTCACTGAAATTTCTCCCACGGAAATTTTTACAGTTTGAAAATTTATATTTATTTATTAGTTATCTTGACTATTCTTTGTCTTTCTCATTGGTTTGTAAACTCTGAGAGGAGGGTACCACTTTTATTTTATTCCCAGAATGACCGGTGCTTAGCATGGTGCCTTGCATATGATAATTATTCAAGAAATATTTGTTGAAAAATGAATTAAATATAGAATAAATATTTGGGTAACTGTTAAAATATCTTTTTAAGACTTTATTTTTGCGAGTTGAGAACCACAATGTTCAAGCAAGATGTGTTGCTAACTGGGAGAGTGAGAAACCAGTTTAAAGGTATACAATGTAGTTCAAGGTACTTTTTTTTTTTTTTAAAGAAGATGTTGGGGGTAGGAGTTTATTAATTAATTAATTTATTTTTGCTGTTTTGGGTCTTTGTTTCTGTGCGAGGGCTTTCTTTAGTTGTGGCAAGTGGGGCCCACTCTTCATCATGGTGAGTGGGCCTCTCACTATCACGGCCTCTCTTGTTGCGGAGCAAAGGCTCCAGACATGCAGGCTCAGTAGTCGTGGCTCACGGGCCTAGTTGCTCCGCGGCATGTGGGATCTTCCCAGACCAGGGCTTGAACCCGTGTCCCCTGCATTAGCAGGCAGATTCTCAACCACTGCGCCACCAGGGAAGCCCTCAAGGTACTTTTTAATTAAATATTAAATGCCACAACTTGTTTCACTTTGGTAGAAAACACACCAAGGAGTAAGAGTTTGTTTATAATTAAAATAACACCAAAAATAGCATTTTGATTAAAATTTGAGAAAGTTAGGATCTAATGTATAACCAAAATGAAAGATACTCAAAATGCTTATAAGAAAATCAAAACAAAGCAAATAAATAACATAAACAAGTAAAAGAAACAAAAGCAAAACCAAAAGCTCTCTATTAACAAAGGAGGATGGTAGTGGGGTGGGGAGCATTTCTTTTTCTCTAAAATGTCAACTACTGCAAAAAAAGCATGTTTACTAAAACTTTTTCAGGGCTATGTTAAGGATTCAATAGTATTGAAAAACAATGGCAAATGTGCTTATTTTGCTTTGGTCTCCTGATTATTTTAGTAGGGGTGATTTTTAGGGTATTATAAGTTGTCTTCAGGGAGGCAGTTAGAGGACTGGGTGCTACTGGTATATAATAGAAACAAAACCTTGAGTACGGAGGGAAAAACTTTGCTATAGCTTAAGGTCAAACTAGAGCTGGAATATAGATTGAAAAGCCCAGTTTATAACACCAAAAGTAGGGACTGTGGTGCCATAATAATTGAACTTCTGACAAAAAGAAAGTTACTTCAGGGCTTCCCTGGTGGCACAGTGGTTGAGAGTCTGCCTGCCGATGCAGGGGACACGGGTTCGTGCCCTGGTCGGGGAAGATCCCACATGCCGCGGAGCGGCTGGGCCCGTGAGCCACGGCCACTGAGCCTGTGCATCTGGAGACTGTGCTCCACAATGGGAGAGGCCACAACAGTGAGAGGCCCGCATACTGCAAAAAAAAAAAAAAAAAAAAAAGAAAGTTACTTCAGGATAGAAATATAGAGAAAGTTGACTTTATTCTTTAATAAATGTAAAGTATATAAAAACTTAAATTCTAAGTACTATTTTAATGTTCAAAGACTATATAATATGTTTGTGTGTGTGCAGTGTACATTTAATAGCTAAACATACTGAAATTCTTATGAAAATATTTATTTCTTACTAATTAAAAAATGCACTGGTCCATTGGTTTTATCCTATGGGTTCTCATACTTTTTTTTTTTTATGGCATGAACTATCTTGGTGGCTCATTTTTTGTTTGTTTGTTTTTTAACATCTTTATTGGAGTATAATTGCTTTACAGTGGTGTGTTAGTTTCTGCATTATATCAAAGTGAATCAGCTATACATATACATATATCCCCATATCTCCTCCCTCTTGTGTCTCCCTCCCACCCTCCCTATCTGACCACTCTAGATGGTCACAAAGCACTGAGCTGATCTCCCTGTGCTATGCAGCTGCTTCCCACTAGCTATCTATTTTACATTTGGTAGTGGATATATGTCCATGCCACTCTCTCACTTCTTCCCAGCTTACCCTTCCACTCCCCGTGTCCTCAAGTCCATTCTCTATGTCTGTATCTTTATTACTGTATTGCCCTTAGGTTCTTCAGAATGATATATTTTTTTGAATTTTATAATTTTATTCACTTTTTTATACAGCAGTTCTTATTAGTTATACATTTTACACACATCAATCCCAGTCTCTCAATTCATCACACCACCACCACCACCACCCCCACCACTTCCCCCCCTTGGTGTTGATACATTTGTTCTCTACATCTCTGTCTCTATTTCTACCCTGCAAGCTGGTTCATCTGTACCATTTTTCTAGGTTCCACATACATACGTTAATATACGATATTTGCTTTTCTCTTTCTGACTTACTTCACTCTGTATGACAGTCTCTAGGTCCATCCACATCTCTACAAAGGCCCCAGTTTCGTTCCTTTTTATGGCTGGGTAATATTCCATTGTATATATGTGCCACATCTTCTATATCCATTCATCTGTCGATGGACACTTAGGTTGCTTCCATGTCCTAGCTATTGTAAATAGAGCTGCAATGAACATTGTTGTACATGACTCTTTTGAATTATGGTTTTCTCAGGGTATATGCCCAGTAGTGGGATTGCTGGGTTGTATGGTAGTTCTATTTTTAGTTTCCAAGGAACATCTATACTGTTCTCCATAGTGACTATATCAATTTACATTCCCACCAGTGGTGCAAGAGGGTACCCTTTTCTCCACACCCTCTCCAGCATTTATCATTTGTAGATTTTTTGATGGTGGCCATTCTTACTGGTGTGAGGTGATACCTCATTGTAGTTTTGATTTGCATTTCTCTAATGATTAGTGATGTTGCGCATTCTTTCATGTGTTTGTTGGCAATCTGTATATCTTCTTTGGAGAAAGGTCTATTTAGGTTTTCTGCCCATTTTTGGGTCGGGTTGTTTGTTTGTTTGATATTGAGCTGCATGAGCTGCTTGTAAATTTTGGAGATCAGTCCTTTGTCAGTTGCTTCATTTGCAAATACTTTCTCCCATTCTGAGGGTTGTCCTTTTGTCTTGTTTATGGTTTCCTTTGCTGTGCAAAAGCTTTTAAGTTTCACTAATTCCCATTTGCTTATTTTTTTTATATCCATTTCTCTAGGAGGTGGGTCTAAAAGGATCTTGCTGTGATTTATGTTGTAGAGTGTTCTGCCTATGTTTTCGTCTAAGAGTTTGGTAGTGTCTGGCCTTACATTTAGGTCTTTAATCCATTTTGAGTTTATTTTTGTGTATGGTGTTAGGGAGTGTTCTAATTTCCTTCCTTTACATGTAGCTGTTCAGTTTCCCCAGCACCACTTATTGAATAGGCTGTCTTTTCTCCATTGTTTATTCTTGCCTCCTGTATCAAAGATAAAGTGACCGTATGTGAGTGGGTTTATCTCTGGGCTTTCTATCCTGTTCCATTGTTCTATATTTCTGTTTTTGTGCCAGTACCATACTGTCTTGATTACTGTAGCTTTGTATTATAGTCTGAAGACAGGGAGCTTGATTCCTCCAGCTCTGTTTTTCTTTCTCAAGATTGCTTTGGCTATTGGGCATCTTTTGTGTTTCCACCCAAATTGTGAAATTTTTTGTTCTAGTTCTGTGAAAAATGCCATTGGTAGTTTGATAGGTATTGCATTGTCTCTGTAGATTGCTTTGGGTAGTAGAGTCATTTTCACAATGTTGATTCTTCCAATCCAAGAACATGGTATATCTCTCCATCTATTGGTATCCTCTTTAATTTCTTTCATCAGTGTCTTATAATTTTCTGCATACAAGTCTTTTGTTTCCTTAGGTAGGTTTATTCCTAGGTATTTTATTCTTTTTGATGCAATGGTAAATGGGAGAGTTTCCTTAATTTCTCTTTCAGAGTTTTCATCATTAATGTATAGAAATGCAAGAGATTTCTGTGCATTAATTTTGTATCCTGACTTTACCAAATTCATTGATTAGCTCTAGTAGTTTTCTGGTAGCATCTTTAGGATTCTTTATGTATGGTATGATGTCATCTGCAAAAAGTGACACCTTTACTTCTTCTTTTCCAATTTGGATTCCTTTTATTTCTTTTTCTTCTCTGATTGCTGTAGCTAAAACTTCCAAAACAATGTTGAATAATAATGATGAGAGTGGACAACCTTGTCATGTTCCTGATCTTAGAGAAAATGATTTCAGTTTTTCACCATTGAGAATGATGCTGGCTGTGGGTTTGTCATATATGGCCTTTATTATGTTGAGGAAAGTTCCCTCTATGCCTACTTTCTGCAGGGTTTTTACCATAATTGGGTGTTGAATTTTGTGGAAAGCTTTCTCTGCATCTGTTGAGATGATCATAGGGTTTTTCTCTTTCAACTTGTTAATATAGTTTATCATATTGATTCTTTTGGGTATACTGAGGAATCCTTGCACTCCTGGGATAAACCACACTTGATCATGGTGTATGATCCTTTTAATGTGTTGTTGGATTCTGTTTGCTAGTATTTTGTTGAGGATTTTTGCATCTATGTTCATCAGTGATATTAGCCTGTAGTTTTCTTTCTTTGTGACACCTTTGTCTGGTTTTGGGATCTGGGTGATGGTGGCCTCGTAGAATGAGCTTGGGAGTGTTCCTCCCTCTGCTATATTTTGGAAGAGTTTCAGAAGGATAGGTGTTAGCTCTTCTCTAAATGTTTGATAGAATTCATCCTTGAAGTCATCTGGTCCTGGACTTTTGTTTGTTGGAAGATTTTTAAACACAGTCTCAATTTCAGTGCTTGTGATTGGTCTGTTTATATTTTCTGTTTCTTCCTGGTTCAGTCTCTGAAGGTTGTGCTTTTCTAAGAATTTGTCCATTTCTTCCAGGTTGTCCATTTTATTGGCATATAGTTGCTTGTAGTAATCTCTCATGATCCTTTGTATTTCTGCAGTGTCAGTTGTTACTTCTCCTTTTTCATTTCTAATGCTATTGATTTGACTTTTCTCCCTTTTTTTCTTGATGAGTCTGGCTAATGGTTTATCAATTTTGTTTATCTTCTTGAAGAACCAGGTTTTAGTTTTTCTGATCTTTGCTATAGTTTCCTTCATTTCTTTTTCATTTATTTCTGATCTGATCTTTATGATTTCTTTACTTCTGCTAACTATTTTTTTTTCTTGTTTCTCTAGTTGCTTTAGATGTAAAGTTAGGTTGTTTATTTGAGATATTTCTTGTTTGTTCAGGTAGGATTGTATTGCTATAAACTTCCCTCTTAGTACTGCTTTTGCTGCATCCCATATGTTTTGGGTTGTCGTGTTTTCACTGTCATTTTTTTCTAGGTATTTTTTGATTTCCTCTCTGATTTCTTCAGTGAGCTCTTGGTTATTTAGTAGTGTATTGTTTTTTTTATTTTTTATTTTAATTTTATTTTTTTAATTTAATTTTTAAATTTTTTTATTTTTTGCTTTATAACAAATTTAATCAGTTATACATATACATATGTTCCCATATCCCCTCCCTTTTGCACCTCCCTCCCACCCTCCCTATCCCACCCCTCCAGGAGGTCACAAAGCACCGAGCTGATCTCCCTGTGCTATGCGGCTGCTTCCCACTAGCTATCTACCTTACGTTTCGTAGTGTATATATGTCCATGCCGCTCTTTCACTTTGTCACAGCTTACCCTTCCCCCTGCCCATATCCTCAAGTCCATTCTCTAGTAGGTCTGTGTCTTTATTCCTTTCTTACCCCTATGTTTTTCATGACATTTTTTTTCTTAAATTCCATATATATGTGTCAGCATACAGTATTTGTCTTTCTCTTTCTGACTTACTTCACTCTGTATGACAGACTCTAGGTCCATCCACCTCATTACAAATAGCTCAATTTCATTTCTTTTTATGGCTGAGTAATATTCCATTGTATATATGTGCCACATCTTCTTTACCCATTCATCCGATGATGGACACTTAGGTTGTTTCCATCTCCGGGCTATTGTAAATAGGGCTGCTATGAACATTTTGGTACATGTCTCTTTTTGAATTATGGTTTTCTCAGGGTATATGCCCAGTAGTGGGATTGCTGGGTCATAGGGTAGTTCTATTTGTAGTTTTTTAAGGAACCTCCATACCGTTCTCCATAGTGGCTGTACCAATTTACATTCCCACCAGCAGTGCAAGAGTGTTCCCTTTTTTCCACACCCTCTCCAGCATTTATTGTTTCTAGATTTTTTGATGATGGCCATTCTGACTGGTGTGAGATGATATCTCATTGTAGTTTTGATTTGCATTTCTCTATTGAGTAAAGATGTTGAGCATCCTTTCATGTGTTTGTTGGCTGTCTGTATATCTTCTGTGGAGAAATGTCTATTTAGGTCTTCTGCCCATTTTTGGATTGGGTTTTTGCTTGTTTGCTGTTGAGCTGCATGAGCTGCTTATAAATTTTGGAGATTAATCCTTTGTCAGTTGCTTCATTTGCAAATATTTTCTCCCATTCTGAGGGTTGTCTTTTGGTCTTGTTTATGGTTTCCTTTGCTGTGCAAAAGCTTTGAAGTTTCATTAGGTCCCATGTGTTTATTTTTGTCTTTATTTCCATTTCTCTAGGAGGTGGGTCAAAAAGGATCTTGCTGTGATTTATGTCATAGAGTGTTCTGCCTATGTTTTCCTCTAGGAGTTTGATAGTGTCTGGCCTTACATTTAGGTCTTTAATCCATTTTGAGCTTATTTTTGTGTATGGTGTTAGGGAGTGATCTAATCTCATACTTTTACATGTCCCTGTCCAGTTTTCCCAGCACCACTTATTGAAGAGACTGTCCTTTCTCCACTGTACATCCCTGCCTCCTTTATCAAAGATAAGGTGACCATATGTGCGTGGGTTTATCTCTGGGCTTTCTATCCTGTTCCATTGATCTATCTTTCTGTTTTTGTGCCAGTACCATACTGTCTTCATTACTGTAGCTTTGTAGTATAGTCTGAAGTCAGGGAGCCTGATTCCTCCAGCTCCATTTTTCGTTCTCAAGATTGCTTTGGCTATTCGGGGTCTTTTGTGTTTCCATACAAATTGTGAAATTTTTTGTTCTAGTTCTGTGAAAAATGCCATTGGTAGTTTGATAGGGATTGCATTGAATCTGTAGATTGCTTTGGGTAGTAGAGTCATTTTCACAATGTTGATTCTTCCAATCCAAGAACATGGTACATCTCTCCATCTATTTGTATCATCTTTAATTTCTTTCATCAGTGTCTTATAATTTTCTGCATACAGGTCTTTTGTCTCCTTAGGTAGGTTTATTCTTAGATATTTTATTCTTTTTGTTGCAATGGTAAGTGGGAGTGTTTCCTTGATTTCACTTTCAGATTTTTCATCATTAGTATATAGGAATGCCAGAGATTTCTGTGCATTAATTTTGTATCCTGCAACTTTACCAAATTCATTGATTAGCTCTAGTAGTTTTCTGGTAGCATCTTTAGGATTCTCTATATATAGTATCATGTCATCTGCAAACAGTGACAGCTTTAGTTCTTCTTTTCCGATTTGGATTCCTTTTATTTCCTTTTCTTCTCTGATTGCTGTGGCTAAAACTTCCAAAACTATGTTGAATAAGAGTGGTGAGAGTGGGCAACCTTGTCTTGTTCCTGATGTTAGTGGAAATGGTTTCAGTTTTTCACCATTGAGGACGATGCTGGCTGTGGGTTTGTCATATATGGCCTTTATTATGTTGAGGAAAGTTCCCTCTATGCCTACTTTCTGCAGGGTTTTTATCATAAATGGGTGTTGAATTTTGTCAAAAGCTTTCTCTGCATCTATTGAGATGATCATATGGTTTTTCTCCTTCAGTTTGTTAATATGGTGTATCACGTTGATTGATTTGTGTATATTGAAGAATCCTTGCATTCCTGGAATAAACCCCACTTGATCATGGTGTATGATCCTTTTAATGTGCTGTTGGATTCTGTTTGCTAGTATTTTGTTGAGGATTTTTGCATCTATGTTCATCAGTGATATTGGCCTGTAGTTTTCTTTCTTTGTGACATCCTTGTCTGGTTTTGGTATCAAGGTGATGGTGGCCTCGTAGAATGAGCTTGGGAGTGTTCCTCCCTCTGCTATATTTTGGAAGAGTTTGAGAAGGATAGGTGTTAGCTCTTCTCTAAATGCTTGATAGAATTCGCCTGTGAAGCCATCTGGTCCTGGGCTTTTGTTTGTCGGAAGATTTTTGATCACAGTTTCAATTTCAGTGCTTGTGATTGGTCTGTTCATGTGTTCTATTTCTTCCTGATTCAGTCTTGGCAGGTTGTGCATTTCTAGGAATTTGTCCATTTCTTCCAGGTTGTCCATTTTATTGGCATAAAGTTGCTTGTAGTAATCTCTCATGATCTTTTGTATTTCTGCAGTGTCAGTTGTTACTTCTCCTTTTTCATTTCTAATTCTATTGATTTGAGTCTTCTCCCTTTTTTTCTTGATGAGTCTGGCTAATGGTTTATCAATTTTGTTTATCTTCTCAAAGAACCAGCTTTTAGTTTTATTGATCTTTGCTATCGTTTCCTTCATTTCTTTTTCATTTATTTCTGATCTGATTTTTATGATTTCTTTCCTTCTGCTAACTTTGGGATGTTTTTGTTCTTCTTTCTCTTATTGCTTTAGGTGCAAGGTTAGGTTGTTTATTCGAGATGTTTCCTGTTTCTTAAGGTGTGATTGTATTGCCATAAACTTCCCTCTTAGAACTGCTTTTGCTGCATCCCATAGGTTTTGGGTCGTCGTGTCTCCATTGTCATTTGTTTCTAGGTATTTTTTAATTTCCTCTTTGATTTCTTCAGTGATCACTTCGTTATTAAGTAGTGTATTGTTTAGCCTCCATGTGTTTGTATGTTTTACAGCTCTTTTCCTGTAATTGATATCTAGTCTCATAGCATTGTGGTCGGAAAAGATACTTGATACAATTTCAATTTTCTTAAATTTACCAAGGCTTGATTTGTGACCCAAGATATGATCTATCCTGGAGAATGTTCCATGAGCACTTGAGAAAAATGTGTATTCTGTTGTTTTTGGATGGAATGTCCTATAAATATCAATTAAGTCCATCTTGTTTAATGTATCATTTAAAGCTTGTGTTTCCTTATTTATTTTCATTTTGCATGATAGTTGTGTATTTTTTAGCCTCCATATTTTTGTATTTTTTACAAATTTTTTTCCTGTAAGTGATATCTAGTCTTATAGCATTGTGGTTGGGAAAGATACTTGATTGGGACATCCCTGGAGACCCAGTGGTTAAGAATCTGCCTGCCAATGCAGGGGGCATGGTTTCAAGCCCTGGTCCGGGAAGATTCCACATGCCACAGAGCAACTAAGCCCGTGCACCATAACTACTGAGCCTGCGTGCTGCAACTACTGAAGCCCATGAGCCTAGAGCCCATGCTCCACACCAGGAGAATCTACTGCAATGAGTAGCCTGCCCACCACAGTGAAAAGTAGCCCCCGTGAGCTGCAACCAGAGAAAGCTCGTGCACAGCAATGGAGAACCAACATAGGCAAAAACAAACAAACAAACAAACAAACAAATAAATAAATAAATTTATTTTTTATAAAAAGATACTTGATCCTATTTCAATTTTCTTAAACTTACCCAGGCTTGATTTGTGACCCAGGATATGATCTATCCTGGAGAATTTTCCATGAGCACTTGAGAAGAAAGTGTATTCTACTGTTTTTGGTAGGAATATCGTATAAATATCAATTAAGTCCATCTTGTTTAATGTGTCATTTAAAGCTTGTGTTTCCTTATTTATTTTCATTTTGGATGATCTGTCCATTGGTGAAAGTGGGGTGTTAAAATCCCCTAGTATGATTGTGTTACTGTCGATTTCCCCTTGTGTGGTTGTTAGCATTTGCTTTATGTTATTGAGGTGCTCCTATGTTGGGTGCATAAATATTTACAATTGTTACATCTTTTTCTTGGATTCATCCCTTGATCATTATGTAGTGTCCTTCTTTGTCTCTTGTAATAGTCTTTATTTTAAAGTCTATTTTGTCTTATATGAGAATTGCTACACTAGCTGTCTTTTGATTTCCATTTGCATGGACTATCTTTTTCCATCGCCTCACTTTCAGTCTGTATGTGTCCCTAGATCTGAAGTGGGTCTCTTGTAGACAGCATATATATGGGTCTAGTTTTTGTATCCATTCAGCCAGTCTGTGTCTTTTGGTTGGAGCATTTAATCCATTTACATTTAAGGTAGTTATCGATATGTATGTTCCTATTACCATTTTCTTAATTGTTTTGAGTTTTACTTATTGGAGGTGTCTTACTTCTCTTGTTATTGTAGGTCTTTGGGGCTGTTATTGTAAGTCTTGTTGGCCTAGAGAAGTTCCTTTAGCATTTGTTGTAAAGCTGGTTTGGTGATGCTGAATTTTCTTAGCTTTCACTTGTCTGTAAAGGTTTTAATTTCTCCTTTGAATATAAATGAGATCCTTGCTGGGTAGAGTAATCTTGGTTGTAGGTTTTCCCCTTTCATCACTTTAAATATGTCCTGCCACTGCCTTCTGGCCTGCAGAACTTCTGTTGAAAGATCAGCTGTTTACCTTATGGGGATTCACTTGTATGTTATTTGTTGTTTTCCCTGGCTGCTTTTAATATTTTTTTTTAGTATTTAATTTTTGATAGTTTGAATAATATGGGTCTTGGTGTGTTTCTCCTTGGACTTATCCTGTATGGGACTCTGTGCGCTTCCTGGACTTGATTGACTCTTTCCTTTCCCATATTAGGGAAGTTTTCAACTATAATCTCTTCAAATATTTTCTCAGTCCCTTTCTTTTTCTCTTCTTCTTCTGGGACCCCTATAATTCGAATGTTGGTATGTTTATTGTTGTCCAGAAGTCTCTGAGACTGTCCTCAATTCTTTTCACTCTTTTTCTTTATTTTCCTCTGTGTTAGTTATTTCCACTATTTATCTTCCAGGTCATTTATCTGTTCTTCTGCCTCAGTTATTCTGGTATAGATTTCTTCTAGAGAATTTTAAATTTCTTTTATTGTGTTGTTCATCATTGTCTGTTTGCTGTTTAGTTCTTCTAGCTCCTTGTTAAACGTTTCTTCCAATTTGACCATTCTATTTCCAAGATTTTGGATCATCTGTACTATCATTATTCTGAATTCTTTTTCAGGTAGATTGTTTATTTCCTCTTCATTTTTTAGGTCTGGTGGGTTTTTACCTTGCTCCTTCACCTACGTGTGTGTTTTTCTGTCTTCTCATTTTGCTTAACTTACTGTGTTTGGGGTCTCCTTTTCACTGGCTGCAGGTTCACAGTTCCCGTTGTTTTTGGTGTCTACCCCCAGTGGGTAAGGTTGGTTCAGTGTGTTGTGTAGGCTTCCTGGTGGAGGGGACTGGTGCCTGTGTTCTGGTGGGTGAGGCTGGATCTTGTCTTTCTGGTGGGCAGGACCGTGTCCGGTGATGTGTTTTGGGGTGTCTGTGACCTTATTATGATTTAGGCAGCCTCTCTGCTAATGGGTGTGGTTGTGTTCCTGTCTTGCTAGTTGTTTGGAATAGGGTGTCCAGCACTGTGTCTTGCTGGTCGTTGAGTGGAGCTGGGTCTTAGCGTTGCGATGGAGATCTCTGGGAGAACTTTTGCCGTTTGATATTATGTGGAGCCTGGAGGTCTCTGGTGGACCAGTGTCCTGAACTCAGCTCTCCCACCTCAGAGGCACATGCATGATCCCCGGCTGGAACAACAAGACCCTGCCAGCCACATGGCTCAGAAGAAAAGGGAGAAAAAAAATGACCAAAAAAATAATAAAATAAAGTTATTAAAATAAAATATATATATATATTATTTTAAAAAATTAAAAAGTCATAAAAAAGAGAAAGAAGAGTGCAACAAACCAATAAACAAATCCACCAATGATAACAAGTGCTAAAAATTATGCTGAAATAAAAAACCAAAAAAACAGACAGACAGAACTCTAAGACAAACGGTAAAAGCAAAGTTATACAGACAAAATCACACACTCACAAAAAGAGAAAAACAAAAAATATCTATCTATCTATCTATCTATCTATCTATCTATCTATCTATAAAAGGAAGAGAGTAACCAAATCAATAAACAAATCTACCAATGATAATAAACTCTAAACACTAAACTAAGGTAACCAGAAACCAGAAACAAATTTGATGCAGAAAGCAAACCTCAAGTGTACAGTCCCTCCAAAGTCCACCACCTCAGTTTTGGGATAATTCATTGTTCTTTTCAGGTATTCCAGAGATGCAGGTTACATCAAGTGTCAAGTTTATTGTGGAGATTTAATCCGCTGCTCCTGAGGCTGCTGGGAGAGATTTCCCTTCCTGTTCTTTGTTAGCACAGCTCCTGGGGTTCAGCTTTTGATTTGGCCCTGCCTCTGCATGTAGGTCACCTGAGGCTGTCTGTTCTTCTCTCAGACAGGACGGGCTTAAAGTAGCAGCTGATTAGGGGGCTCTGGCTCACTCAGGCCGGGGGAGGGAGGGGTTTGGAATTCGGGGTGAGCCTGCTGCTGTAGAGGCCAGCATGACGTTGCACCAGCCTGAGGCGCACCGTATGTTCTCCTGGGGAAGTTTTCCCTGGATCACAGGACCTTTGCAGTGGCAGATTGCACAGGCTCCCAGGAGGGGAGGTGTGGATAGTGACCTGTGCTTGCACACAGGTTTCTTGGTGGCTGCAGCAGCAGCCTTAACGTCTCATGCCCGTCTCTGGTGTCTGCGCTGATAGCCGTGGCTTGCGCCTGTCCCTGGAGCTCCTTTAGGTGGTGCTATTAATCCCCTCTCCTTGTGCACCCTGAAGCAATGGTCTCTTGCCTCTTCTGCAGGTCCAGACATTTTCCCGGACTCCCTCCTGGCTAGCTGTGGCACACTAGCTCCCTTCAGGCTGTGTTCATGCAGCCAACCCCAGTCCTCTCCCTGGGATCTGACCTCCGAAGTCGGAGCCTCAGCTCCCAGCCCCCACCCGCCCCAGCGGTTGAGCAGACAAGCCTCT
Organism: Mesoplodon densirostris; assembly: GCF_025265405.1. Classification (NCBI taxonomy): domain Eukaryota; kingdom Metazoa; phylum Chordata; class Mammalia; order Artiodactyla; family Ziphiidae; genus Mesoplodon; species Mesoplodon densirostris. Next base: position 56,985,511 of record NC_082665.1, read on the forward strand.
CATGTTGGTGAGTGCTGGTCGGCACTGATCCTCTGTGCAGGAATCTCTCAGCTTTGCCCTCTGTACCCCTGTTGCTGCGCTCTCTTCCATGGCTCCGAAGCTTCCCCCCTCCACACCCCATGTCTGCCAGTGAATGGCTTTCTAGTGTGTGGGAACTTTTCCTCCTTCACAGCTCCCTCCCAGAGAGGCAGATCCTGTCCCTGTTCTTTGGTTTCTGTTTTTTCTTTCTTCTTTTGCCCTACCCAGGTACGTGGTGGTTTCTTGCCATTTGGGCAGTTTGATTTCTTCTGCCAGCGTTCAATAGGTGTTCTGTAGTAGTTGTTCCACATGTAGATGTATTTCTGCTGTATTTGTGGGGAGGAAGGTGATCTCCGTGTCTTACTCCTCTGCCATCTTGAAGGTCCGCCGGTTCTCACACTTTTAATTAAACTATTTTTGATATATTTGAATTAACAATAGTACAATGAACGTCAAGGAAGTGAATAACTCTCAATCAGTAGGTAAAGAAAGAGGCAACAAGTTCAATATTCCAGTTTCTTCAACAGAGTGATTTTTTTCTTTCTCTGCTGGGATTTTCTAAAGACAGAATGTTAATGGGCTGCAGGCTAATTGTTGCGAAATACTCTTGTTGCATAGCCGCAAAGATCAGAGACCTGAGTGTAAATAGGCCTGGGTTCACTATGCTGCTAGGGGGCAGTGGCAGGTTCTGAGAGAGGACACTAATGCCTTCAAAGAGATGCTCTTATCAGAGTAGAGGGACCTGGGTCTACAGTCAGGCCAAAAGCATGCATTAATTCTATACAAGGTCCTAATCATGGGGAGATCAGCTATTGAATGAAGAAGAAATAAATACAGTGAGAATTTAAAAGAGGGCCTAAGGGAATATTCTTTCAAATAGGTGCTGTGACTTCCAAAGAAATCTTAAAATCTGACAGACTGATTTTTATTTTCCTTGCATGTTTGTATGGCTTTAAACTTTCTATAACTTTGGATAAGTGAAATCAAGCTAGGCACCAGACCTTGTAGTTTTGATATGAAATGAAGAATTCTCATTCATTACATTTGGCTAAGAGCTCAGTCCATTGCAATTATATGTAAAACTTGCAATGAACTTAAGTCCCAGGTCTTCCTTTCACTAGCCTAGGAATCTTGAACTAATCACTTTACCTCTCTTGGCTGCAGTTTCCTCATATGCAAAATGGAGTAATGGAGTAGGGGAGAAGAAAGGAATTTTTGATCTAGAGAATAAGCTAAATATGTTAGAGCTCTAAAACCCTGTGACTGTGTAAACAGAAAACAGAGCTGCTCTTTGCATCAATTCTTAGTTGGAGTAGCTGTTATTTCCTTTTGTAAATTTGGGACAGTGTCTAGTTGCACTGTAGGTGTTAGCATCTATGTAATGTGCATCAGTCTTAATACAGCACCTAGCATATAGTACATGCTAAAAAATTATGGTTATGATTATTACTCACATTTTATTATCATTACCAATGTGGGGAAATTTTTCATCTTCAGAGGACTATAAAAAATATTTGTACTTGGCAAATTATGTAGCAGAGAACTTGTGCTTTGTGAAAGAAATTTCCATTATAAATAAAATACTCAGACACATTTCTCCAAGGTTCATTTGGGGAAATATTCACAAGACCCTCTCACACAAACATACAGATATCCAACAAGCCCATAAAAATATACTAAATCAAATTTTAGAAAAAGCATATTTAATCGGTATCTATCTGTATACCCATAAGTACATGCACAATATATGCAACATCCGCACTACACATATTGTCTGTATTGGGGTTTGCAATCTATCAGCCAAATCTAGTCTCCACCTATTTTTGTAAATAAAGTTTTATTGCAACACAACCAAGCTTCTTTGCTTATGTTTTATCTGTGGTTGCCTTTGCACAACAGTAGCCGGGTTTAGTAGGTGCCATGAAGAATGCGTAGCCCTCAAATCCTAAACTAGTTACAATCTGGCTTTTTACAGAAAAGTTTGCTGATCACTGATATACTATATATATATATATATATATACATGTATGCATATATGTCTGTGTATCATATCTATACATGTTTAAAGATATATAAATATGTAGATTCATGTTTAAATAAATATATGTATTTTAACAACAGTATTTATATAGAGAGAGGGAGAAAAGGCAATAATTAGCATTTATTTATCATTTACCTAGTGCCAAGAATTTTTCATGTTTAAGGTTATGTAATTCTCATAACATATTTATGAGATAGTTAAAATTATATATTTTTGTAGAGAGAGGAAACTGAG